>NC_054473.1:109804273-110128231 GCF_017639515.1 Carcharodon carcharias | reverse complement strand
AGAGTGCTACTGGCCAAGAATTATTCTTAAACAACATCACCAAAACAGATATAAAAACAGAAAATGTTGGAAAAACTCAGCAGGTCTGGTAGCATCTGTGGAGAGAGAAACAGAGTTAACATTTTGAGTCCAATATGACCCTTCTTCAGAACTAAAACAGATTACCTGATCATTATTTCATTGCTAAAAGCAAAATACTGTGTGATGCTGAAAATCTGAAACAAAAACAGAAAATACTGGAAAAACTCAGCAGATCTAGCAGCATCTGTAGAGAGAAACAGTGTTAACCTTTCAAGTCCGTATGACCCTTCTTCAGATCTGAAGGGAAGTGGAAATGTGATGAAATTTACACTTTAAGGGGGGGTGGGGCAGGTGGAGATGGATAGAGGGCCAGCAATAGGTGGGGACAAATGAGGGACTGACAAAGATGTCATGAACTAAAGGACAAAGGGAGTGTTAATGGTAGTGGTTAGTGCTAAAAAAAAAGTGCTGATAATGGCATAAAGATAAGAAAGCAGAATATGATAATAGCAGAACAAGGCTAGCATTGTGTGAAAGAACAACATGGAACAAGAAACAGATGGCCCTGTACGGGATGGGGTGGGGGGAGGGGGGCGATGGTGGGATTAAAAAAAGGATAGAAAATGGGACAAAAAGAGGAATAAAACCACAGATAAATGAATAAAAATACAAATAAGTGGATAAAAAATAAAAATGAATGTAGAAAAAAGGGGATTAGAAAAAGGGGGTGAGGATGGAGGAGCGAGTTCATGGTCTGAAGTTGTTGAACTCAATATTAAGTCCAGAAAGCTGTAAAGTGCCTGATCAGAAGATGAGGTGCTGTTCCTCCAGTTTGTGTTGGGCTTCACTGGAACATTGCAGCAGGCCAAGGATGGACATGTGGGTATAAGAGCAGGATGGTGTACTGAAATGGCAAGCGACAGGAAGGTCTGGGTCATGCTTGTGGTCAGACTGGGGGTATTCTGCAAAGCGGTCACCCAGTCTGTGTTCGGTCTCCCTGATGTAGAGGATACCATATTGGGAACAGCGGATGTTCAAATTGAAGGAGGTGCAAGTGAAACACTACTTCACCTGAAAGGAGTGTTTGGGCCCTTGGATGGTGAGGAGGGAGGAGGTAAAGGGGCAGGTGTTGCACCTTCTGCGATTGCATGGGAAGGTGTCGTGGGAAGGGGGTGAGGTGTTGGGGTTGATGGAGGAGTGGACCAGGGTGTCCCGGAGGGAATGGTCCCTACGGAATGCTGAGAGGGGGCGGTGAGGGGAAGATGTGTTTGGTGGTGGCATCATACTGGAGGTGGCGGAAATGGCCGACGATGATCCTTTGAAAGGAGGCTGGTGGGGTGAAAAGTGAGGACAAGGGAGACCCTATCATGGTTCTGGGGGGAAGGAGAAGGTGTGAGGTGTGACGGCAGAGGTGCAGGAGATGGGTTGGACATGGCTGAGGGCCTTGTCAACCACAGTGGGTGGGGGGGGGGTGGTGGTGTGCGTGGTGGTGATGGGGAACCTCGATTAAAGGAATAAGGAAGATATGCCATTTGGAAAGTGGCATCGCGGGAACAGATGCGATGGAGGCAAAGGAACTGAGAGAATGGGATGGTGTCCTTACAGGAAGCAGGGTGTGAGGAGCTGTAGTTGAGGTAGCTGTGGGAGTCGGTGGGCTTGTAATGAATATTGGTGGACAGTCTTTATCACCAGAAATGGAGACAGAGAGGTCAAGGAAGGGAAGGGAAGTGTCGGAGATGGACCACGTGAAGGTGATAGAGGGGTGGAAATTGATACAAGAGCATGAAGCGGCACCGATGCAGTCATCGATGTACCGAGAAAAGAGTTGTGGGAGGGGGCCTGAGTAGGACTGGAACAAGGAATGTTCCACATACCCTATAAAGACAGAGGCATAACTGGGGCCCATACAGATACCCATAGCCACACCTTTTATTTGGAGGAAGTGAGACAAGTTTAAGGAGAAATTGTTCATTGAGAGAACAAGTTCAGCCAGGCAGAGGAGAGTGGTGGCGGATGGGGATTGTTCGGGCCTCTGTTCAAAGAAGAAGCAGAGAGCCCTGAGGCCATCCATATTTCACTGCTGTTTGTGGGAGCTTGCTGTGTCCTATTTGGCTCCTGCATTTTCTAAATTAATACAGTGATTATACTTCAAAAGTACTTCATTGGCTGCATATAAAAGGAGGCCCTGAGGTTATGAAAGGTGCTATATAAATGCCTTTTCTTTCTTTAGAGGACAGAGATAGTAGAGTTGAGAAGATAGCACCCATTGAATTACAGTTGTAAGAATGGACAGGTCAAGGGCGATACAAGCAAGAGCCCATGAGTACATGGGATATCTATAATTTTAATTATGCTGCCTGGCAGTGAAACAGTTAAAAATGGAGTGCTGCAATAACCTGTGATTAGCTTAGCTACTGTAGTCCTAGGTAATGCAAGAATATATAAACAGGAGTAGGTGCTGATTGATTGCCAAGTGCTGTCCAATTGTGAAATCACATCTAACAGTCGCTGAACAATCCTGAGTGTGCTAATAGCTACACTAACAATCAATTTAAGATAATCAGTCGAGCTTGTAAGGTGGCTTACTTAAGTTTGCTAAAGCGACATTCATTCATAGTAATAGAAATACTACTATTTCTCCCATAGTATAAATTGCTGTGATCATTTGAAATTTGGTGTTTAGTCCTGATGAGTACAAGATAAAAAGCTTTAGCAAAGCGTCTCTCTTTTCAAGTTTGGCACTACCAAGCGACTTAATAATGCTTTATTGGGGTAAAATGCTAATAGTTGACTAGCATTACCGTGACAACTGTACTCTGGGCAAAGTCCTGTCTCTTAACAAATTTAGCCTGTTCAGATGAATCGCTCATTCCTGAGTGGCCTTGTTACTCCTCCAGCCTAAACTTAACAATCTGAAAATAACCATTCAACCGTATCTTCCTGACGTCGTTACATTGAAAAAAACCTTGAAGCTCCACGTGCAAGGTTAGCGCTGATTTCAGGCCAGTATAAGGGCTGAATTTACAATGGAAAAAATACCAGTCACGTTACAATCCTATTCAAGCAGGAAATAGTTTAACATTAATCTTTTGTTCTTTAAACTATGGGTCAAGCACTGTAATTACCCTAATTTGTGCTTGGTTTGATTATCACAATAAAGAATTATCACCATCCATTGGATGTCAGGGTCAGATTTATCAAACAGTGTACAGATAGTGTCAGAGCAGGAGCATGTTGGTCACACGGCTGTCAGTCAGGCAGCAGGTTCCTTCTCCCTTGGTATCATCATGTTATTTATTGGCCCTTAATTGGTCAAAAATCATTGTTTGTCTTAATGATTTTCATTAACTAGTCAAACACTTTTCACAAGTGTTTACTTTAGATTCAACTTTCTCCTAGATAGAGTACCTGCAAATTGATGGAAAACTTTAACCTTAAGCTTGATCAATGGTTCTCTGGATATATTTGGAAGCAATGCATCTTCGTCTTTCAGCCTAATGGTGTTGCTGTTTGCAAGATGAATGCTGAAGACCTTTGTCTAACTCAGAGACAAATCTCCCAGTTAAAAAGCTTGCTGAATTATCAGAAAGTGTTGTAGGTGATAAACAGGCTAACTTGAATTCTCCTTCAAACTGGAAGCCAATCAACCATCTCTTGGGGGAGCTAAGACGGACTACATTGGGACTTTGGAGACAGCCAGACCATCACACAGCATCTTTCACTGAATGGAACTTATCAATCTTGGTAAACGAAAAGCAGAGCTGATTAAACAGTGCGCTGTTCTCCAGAGAATTAGATAGGGAATGGACATCATCAGCATCCTGATACAGCTTACTGAGCTGCATGTGATCAGGAGCTTTGAATTAGGTCCCAGGAAACCTTCAAACTGAGCGAGATTAAAGAGCAGAATTTGATTAGAAGGGCACCTTTATCAAATTGCTGCCTGTCATGAAAAAGCTGATAATGTACACAACTTAAAATGCTTCGTGTCACGTGTCTGAGTGAGAAGATTTACTGAAGGAAAAAAGACTGACGACAGTTTGTGCCTTCGATTCCACTTTCCCCTTCAAATTAGAGAGCTGAAAGTCTATGCTACTGTGATTGGAATCAAACAGACAGTGCAGAAAGTTGGGAAACACGGCTTCATCTAGGATGAACTCAAGTGTGGTACTGAGGAGAGTGGTGTCATCTTTCGGATGAGATGTTAAACCAAGCCTGTTTTGTCGGGTGGGAGTGAAAGATCCCCTAGCACTGTTTCAAAGAACCCTGGGCAATCTTTACCTCTTCATCACCATCACTAAAACTTATTATCTGGTCATTATTTTGTTGCAGTTCAAGGGATCTTACTGTGGGTGCACTGTTTCCTACATTATTTGTTTTTATCCATTCATGGGATGTGAGCATCACTGGTTAGACCAGCATTTATTGTCCATCCCTAGTTGTCCTTGAGAAGGTGGTGGTGAGCTGCCTTCTTGAACCACTGCAAGTCCATGTGGTGTAGGTACACCCACAGTGCTGTTAGGGACAGCATTCCAGGATTTTGACTCAGTGACAGCGAAGGAAATGTGTTATATTTCCAAGTCAGGATGGTGGGTGACTTGGAGGGGAACTTCCAGGTGATGGTGTCTCCATCTGTCAGCTGCCCTTGTCTTTCTAGATGGTAGTGGTCATGGGTTTGCAAGGCGCTGTCTAAGGAGGCTTGGTGAGTTCCTGCAGTGCATCGTGTAGATGGTACACACTGCTGCCACTGTGCGTCGTTGGTGGAGGGAGTGAATGTTTATGAATAGGGTGCCAATCAAGCAGGCTGCTTTGTCCTGGATGGCGTCGGGCTTCTTGAGTGTTGTTGGAGCTGCACTTATCTGGGCAAGTGGAAAGTGTTCCATCACACTCCTGGCTTGTGCCTTGTAGATGGCAAATAGGTTTTGGGGAGTCAGGAAGTGAGTTATGCGCTGCAGGATTCCTATCCTTAGATTCCTCGTTTAGTCAGAGTATTTGTATGGCTAGTCCAGTTCAGTTTCTGATCATTGGTAAGCCTCCAGGTAGTTGATAGTGAGGGATTCAATGATGGTAATGCCATTGAATGTCAAGGGGCGATGGATAGATTGACTTTTGTTGGAGATGGTTATGGCCTGGCACTTGTGTGGCGCGAATGTTACTTGCCACTTGTCAGCCTAAGCCTGAATAATGTCCAGGTCTTTCTGCATTTGGACATGGACTGCTTCAGTATCTGAGGTTTAACAGTCATTTTCTTTTTATTCTTTCATGGGATATGAGCATCGCTGGAATGCTTATTCCTATGCCTTTGAGAAGGTGATGGTGAGCCGCCTTCTTGAACTACTGTCACCCACAATGTTGTTAGGAAGGGAATTCCAGGATTTTGATCTGGTGACAGTGAAAGAACGGCGATGTATTTCCAAGTCAGGATGGTGAGTGTCTTGGAGGGGAACTACACTTCAAAACTACTTAATTGGCTGTAAAGCACCTTGGGATGTCCTGAGGTGGTGAAATGCGCTATATAAATGCAAGTCTTTCTTTTCGTTTTCTTCTTTTGAAGGAAGTTCTTGACAGTAGAAAGCTGCCGTGATGTCCTCTACATCCTGCTCTGGCCACAGGAGGTCCACCAGAGCCACCAATCTGACCTGGGAAGCAGTGGCAGTGACAGTCAGTGCCACCAGAGCACAGGGGATGTCAGCCATCCAGTGCAGGAAGGAGATGAATGATTTCATCCGTTCTGCCAGGGTAAGTCAACCATCTCATCACTTGCAACTCACACAGTTCCAAACCCTCACACATCCATAGGGATCTCACACCTTGAGGGACAACACCACTAACTCTCACACACACCCTCACAGTTCCATCAGGCTCATATCCTCTGGAGCTCGCGGTCTCATCCCATCCATGGCTCCACTCATCGCACAAACATTCCACACAGTGCCATGTGTCCTGCTCGCACTCTCTCCGTCTGTTTTCATGCAGGAGAAGTCTGCTCATAACAGGGAGAGGTCCCAGACCGGGGTGGAGTAGCCCACATTAGGCACCTCACTCACTTTGAGGACTGTGCCATCGCATTGACTGGTGAGAATGTGGATTATGCCTGCAGCGATGGTGAGGTTGGCAGCAACCATCCACCTGAGGGTCTTACACCACATCATCTCTCTCTGAACGCAACTGTGAGTGCTCTCCCGTTTTTGACTCTGCTGCCATGCAATAATTACCTCTCTTTTGGTTCACAGGGAGCTCTTCCAAATGACCAATGTCCTCAGCCAGCCAGTCCCTCAGCTCCATCCACATCCTCACCTCCAGCCAAGAGGACAACTCTTCTGCTGAAGAGCTGGAAATAAGCAGCCTGGAAGATCCATCACAGCGCTTACCCACACCCTCCACCCATGCAGAAACACAGACCTCGGTGGGCCCTAGATCTAGAACAGGCTCAGGTTCACAATTTGGTGGTCACTGCATGGACACATGTCCTCAGGAGGAGGCAGGTTTAGCCAAGCTCCCCAGCACTCGGTGGACTGCTGGGGAAGAAGCAAGTGTGAGGACCAAGGCAGATGACGAGCCTCTGAATTCAGCCTCCCATTGTGGAGAGTCAGCAGGAGGCTGGGAACATCACACAGAGTGTTGGAAGCTCTCAACAAAGTGACACACAAGTTGGAGGGGTGCATCCACCTACTCTCTGATGAAGTGTGTGTGCATGGAGGTCTCCAAGGAAAGGATGGCGGAAGCCACGGAGACCTTGCTCCAGCATAATGTGGAGATGCACACAGACCTGCACTCCGCTGTGGTAGCCATGGGTGAGTTCCCGCAGTGGTAAAGCAAGTGGAAATGGAGCACTTCGATGTCCTTTCAGGTGCTCCTTCCCCTGAAGGAGTCAGGCCGGGGCATTCGGGCACCCAGAGGGAGGAGGAGCGGCAACTGGACAGCCATGAGTCATCCATTCAGGAATCTCAGAGTCTGTCTGCCCTCTCTGAGTCCCCTTTGCCTGTGACCCCTCAACCTCATCTTCTGTCACTGCAGAGGGAGCAGCTGGCCCACAGGAGGACAGCCAAAGCAAGTCGGGACCCTCAAGGCCTTGGGTCTCCAGAGGACGCACATCTAAATCATCAGAGGCAATGGGGCCAACTATTGCACAAGCTGTCTCCATCTAAGCTGCAAATATCAGGGCAGCACCTAGAAGAAATGGTAGGCCTGGAAAAGTTAAGAAATTCTGATCACAAGTGGTTGCACAGGTGAACACAATTTGTATTCACTTTCACTGAATATTGAGTAATATCTTTCAGCTTCACTGACAGGCTTTGTGAGTCCTCCCGCTGCATACCATCCCAACTAGCAGTTCAGTTGCACACAGCCGGCGCATGAGTGATTCTGGAGGGAGAAATGTGTGTGAGAGTGTGAGTGAGTGAGTGAGTGAGTGAGTGAGTGAGTGAGTGAGTGTGTGTGTGTGTCAGGGCCTTTCGGAGCATCATGAAAGCACTCTCTCACGGACATGGAGGCTTCATCCGTCATACTCATCCCATTGTCCCAAGCATTTTGCTTTCAGTTGTCCATCTGAGCTGACCTGCATCTCTGCCCACCCAGTGATTGCACTCCCATGCAGCATCTGTGTCCGTCCAACACGAAGCTCCATTCATTTTCGATTTGAAAAAAATGGTCATAGTCAAGTTTTTCGTAAGCTTCCCCATCTTTTCACCTCCCACAAACACCCATGTCCCTTCCCCCATCATCGCTGACCCATCTGGCATCACCTTCCGCCACCTCCCCACCGTCGCCTACCAACCGGAACCCTTGTCTTTCTAGGATGTCCAGATGAACGTGCACATTCCCTACGTTCCTGAGAACCCCACCGCCACCCACAGTGACCTCCCCGGCCTCCTCCTTTCCTACCACTAGGGACCATGTCTGCCTCCAAGTCCTCACCACCCCTGCTGCCCCTTCTACCGCTACCACCGCACCCTCACACCCCAATCCTACTGGCTCCCTCTGCCCCTCTCATACTCCGATCACACGTACCCTCAGTTTGCTCCCCAGGAGGCAGTCATTGATTCCACAGGCCCCTGCCTAGCACCTTCACCTGGACATCCCCCATCCCCCCACCTTAATCCCTCTTCCCCCCGGACATCTTCCTCCCCACTCCCCGAACTCCCTCCTCCCCTTGGACAACTTCACCCCTCTGAACTCCCTCCTTCTCCCGGACAACATCCCCCCTCCGAACTCCCGCCCTTACATCTTTCTCCTCACCTGCTGCATTCTCCCCTGTTACATCCCCTCACCCCATACTCCATCCTCCCCGCTCCCAACCTCACCCCACCAAAAACCTTCATTCCTGCTCCTCCCAACATCACACACCCCACCCCGACACCTTCGTCCCCACCTCCCAACCTCACCCCATCCCCCCTCCCAACCTCACCCCCACTCAGAACACCTTTCTCTCCCAGTCACACCTAGAACTTGCCGATCATCTGTAGCGGCTCATGGTCAAGACTGTGATGTTCCAAAGCAGACTCAAATCACCAGTGGAGTCCTCCCACTTTCCATGAGCTGCTTCCCACGTGTTTCTCAGGGTCTGGTCGCTGTAGGGGCTCCAGCATCATCTTCTCCTTGGATGTTCACGATCTGAACAAGGCCCTAATAGTAAGTCCCTAATAGCACGTCACACTTGTCCAGATGTGTTCTGGGCTGGTGTGTTTTCCCACTGGCGTAATGATAAATTAGGAATGGGGGCACGATTCTGCTCGGGCCTTACTTTGCATCCCATTAACCAGACGAAATTGGGTTCATGCCGGCCTCCAGTGGGATTCATGTTCTGCCATGATGGACACCATCGGAAGGTCTCGCTGTGCTTTCACACAAGTGTGAAACCGATTTTTTGCCCCTCTTGTGGAATTATTTCCCCCTCACCCACCACGATGCCCGCCACCAACAGGACCGGATGATTCCACCCATAATATTTGCAAGCCGAATAAAGAGACTGGAATAGTCATTCTTAACAAGCACAACTATATTCACAAAATGCACACCGTTCTTCATGACAGATCCAAATTCATATCCATTGGACCCGCCGCCAAGCATGATTGCACTGCCCTGCTAAAAAGCAAATTACGAAAAAAAATTTTTAGTAACATGCGTAATTAACGAGCTATCTTGTGATGTATATGATAGTGAACCATGAGAGCAAATCCTATGTCCACTTTTGTACAGGCTGCCCAAGACAAACAAAAGTGATGTCCCATTTCACACTGTCTCATCTGTGACTGGTTTGCACAACATGAATTGACCAAATGGTTGAACAAATTGCTGCAGCCAGTTCTGAGTATTCCACATATGCAGTGATGGATTCCTTCACTTTTGCAAAGACTATATACGATCTGCATATCATCAGCAATTTCGTGTCTATGTGCTTGATCGACACTGTGAGCATATTCGCTAAAGTGCTGTTCAAGGAAGCCGTCATTATATCATGCAGCGTCATTATGTCATGACAATCTAGATGTGTCACCATGTTCTAAATTTGTATTCATCGAAGTTATGAACTTAGCAACTCGCACAGCTGAATTCAGCTTTAATGACACTATGTATGCCCAAATATATGGTGTTGCTACTCTCTAGGGCCAGTTCTCACTAACATTTCTGCCGGTTTGCAAGAGAAATGCATTTTTCATGAATGACCCATAGCATCCTACCATTCCTTGTATATTTCTGATACGTATATGATACGTTTGTTAAATCTGAATCTAGAGCTGCATGTAGGAATTTCTTTACACACCTTAATGAGCTCCATCCTGCACTCAAATTCACCTTTGAAATGGTGCAGTTTAATAAGCTCCCTTTCACCAACTTGCCAGCTGAGAAATCTGCTAATGGGTTTGTTACTACCCTGATCAAATCATTGTTGATTTTTTGTCGTGCACATTCATGAAGGGACTGAAGGCCAGCAATTTCTGACTTTTCGGCCCAGTCTACCTCATAATATATTGGAAAGTTAAGATAACTCAAAAAATTTGAGCAACAGGTAAAGCTAGCAGTTTCGCACTTCTACTGTGCACAAGTGGTGTTTTCCACTAACAGGATGTTGCTGTTAAGCCAAAAAGACAATTCTGCCTATCACACAAATGATTACTGTGGTATATGAATTTCAGTACCAGTGCGATGCCAGGTATGTACACTATATGTCTCAAAGACTGGCGGATCATATCAAAAAGCATGTCCATTCAGCAGTTCACGATAGGCAGAGTACTGACTGGGCCTTGTATCCAGGTAGAAATGCTAATTAGCTATCTTCCACAACCTCAAATCCATTCTACCTTGGAATTAAACAGACCACTTATAAAACCTGACAGTCCTAACGCCTTGTGAGACTTGGAGACTAACAGTCTACCCACAGTCGGCACAACTGCTCTTGCCATTGGACATCTTGCACCTTCTTATCACTAAATCAACCTGGGCCCCACTTTCCCCATAGCAACCAAGCAACTAAGCTTGTTGTCAGGCAGAATTTGGAGTAGGTCCCATTGACCCCTTCCACTACTCCATTTTACCTTAAATTAAAGAGACAGTCCCAAAAGATAACCATCTTATAAACTTTGCATTCGTAACAATATGTATGTGAAGCGTTGCAATCTACATGGCTATGGACCAAGAGCTGGAAAGTGGGATTAAGCTAGATGGGCTACTTGTTGGCCGGCGTTAACATGATGAGGTAAATGGCCTCCTTCCATGCTGTAAATTTCTATGATGCTTTCTATTATTGACGGCGAGCTGAGTGGCTTATAATTCCCAGGTTTTGTTCATCTCTGTTTTTGCATATAAGACGATATAGAAATTCTGGCTACTATATTCCCTGAACATTTTTAAACTGGAAGAAATTTAGGACAATTTCCTCTGCAACATGAAGGTACCAATCAGAAAAGAAAGTCGATGAATACTGATGGAAATGCAATTGGGCAAACGGAGAACAGAAACAACATAGTAAAGGGGCAATCCAGCAGCAAGGAAATATTTGCCATGTACTATATGATAACATTTATGATGCATCTGCAAGTTGGATGTAGAAGTAATATTTTTACTTCCACTCCTCCCAAAAAATTCCTTTCCACTGTCAGGGGGCTAAGACCTCATTCTATATTTTTATTAAATATATATATCATCCTGGTTAACCTATATATTTTTTTTAAAACTGGACAAAGGCTTAAACTGAAGGAAGCCATGATAAAGGAATTTCTGGCCTTCAGACCAGCAACCTTGTTATTTCTAAAGAGGCACTAATGTCCCTGTGACTGCATAGATCAAATCCCAAGGAATCGTACAAAGACTCTTATACATTTCTAAAACCAGTCCCCTGGCCAACAGAGATGATCCGTCTGTGAGGACAAAAGGACCCTAAAACCTCTGTTGAACTTATTAATAGCTGAAACAGCAACCATCTCAAAAATCCTGACCTTGTCCAAATCAAGTTGGAGAAATGGGAGTCATATAACATGACATCCCTGCGCTCACCCACCACAACACCCCCCCCCCCCCCAACGCCCCCCCACCACCCTGTAATATTGCCTGAAGACAACTGCTATTTTCCAGCTGGCAGGTAGCAGCAGGAAAAGGCTCAGTCCAGGTTTTTGAATACCTGGCTCTCCACTTACACTGCTTTCTACTGGAATTTCTGAACTTCACTACCAGCACCAAAAGACTAATTCATCTCTATGCGCTTATCCCATCAGGGTAGTCATCTCTATGGAAAAGTGGATTACCCAGCATCCGTCTTCAACCTGCCGGCTCTGAAAGAATACACCATTGGACTTCTGACCTGGACGCGCATGAAACAATAATTCTTATCTTCTCTGTGGTCTTTGCCCTGTACCTCTTTCTTTCCTTTATCCCTCTTTTATTGTATGAATATACTGGTGGCTACGTAGCAACACTCACTCCCACGTTTTGAGTGTGTGTAATATAAACTAACCCTTTTAGTTCATCCTGGCTCCAGTTTGCTGTGGGAATGTTAATTGAGAATTGGATCACGCTAAAACTGAGGGGTTGGAAAATACGCCACCACATATAAAGGGGGAAAATCAAAAAACAATTTGCTGTTTACAGATGGGTGGTGAGAGGAGAAATCAGGGCTGCCTAAATTAAACCCCTCCTGTCTGTAACATTACTCAACATTGAAAGGACAGATTGTTGCTTCTCATATTTCCTCAGGTAGCAGCAGCACAGAAATACCCCACAAAAGTGTATGTTCTTCAGCATGTGTATTATGCAAGGACAGAATCCAGTTTCACTACTGCCAAATAGCCTTCCAACACAATCCATATTCACACATGAAGGACCTTATGATGGGAGAGGTACTGGAGCATGTGCTACTTGGGCCTCTGGTACCCCCATCCTATCTCTGTAACCTCCATCATTCTTACAACTCTCCAAGAATTTTCAGTTTTTCCCAATTCTGGCGTCTTGTCCATCCCCCATTCCTTTTGTCCCACCATTATTAGCTGTGTCTTTAGTTGGCTGGGCCCTAATCTCTGGAATTTCTTCACTGAACTTCTCGGCCTCTCCATCTCACTCTCCTCCATTAAGATATTTCTTAAACCTGTCCTAATGTCATGTTCTTTGGTTTGGTGTTAATTTTTATCTGATTGGACTCCTGTAAATATTTTGCGATATTTTACTAGATAAAGGCGCTTTATAAAAGCAAACTGTTGTTGTTATTGAAGTAAAGTACGTCAGTGTGTGTGATAACAGCATGGAGAGGTGAGCATTTTTCCACATAAGCTTTCCAGACATGTAAATACATGTGCCATTCCTATTTGTACACAGAGAGGAATCTGCTTTTAAACGTTTATTAATAATCATGGAGGTTGTTCCACGTCCATTCTGCACATCTGCTCCTCGCACTATTAAGCACAACTTTACAATCCTTCACAGGGCTACTGAAATATTTAATGAGCACTGGCAAATCATTTTTGTTCAGCATTGCTACTCCACAGGAGAGGAATCTGAATGAATTAGACTATTTTTTGATTTAAAAGCCACAGACTTTTAAACATTTTGAAAGATGTTAAACAAGTGGTAACACACTATTGCCTCAGTCAGAACATTGTGAGGAGAAAACCTAGGCTAACATTCATTGTGCAATTTTGAGAGTGTGCTGCATAGTCGGAGGTGCCGACTTTCGGATGACACGTTAAACAGTGGCCCCATTTGGACTCTCAGTTGGATGTAAAAGATTCCATGGCAGTATTGGAAGACAAGCAGGGGAGTGAATTATCCCTGGTGTCCTAGTTAATATATATCCCTCAATCAACGTAATTAAAAAAACAAATTATTTGGGCAGTCATGATTTCAATGCCTTTTATGGGACCTTGATGCATGCATGCAGTAAATGTTTCCTACATTGCAATGGTGTCTGCACTTTAAAAGTACTTCATTGATTGTAAAGTGCTTAGGGTATCCTGAGGTCTTCAAAGATGCTAAAGGCTATGGACTAACAGTTGGAAAATAGGATTAGGCTGGGTGGCTACTTGTCGGCTGGTACGGCCGACCAGCCTCTGGGCTGTTCTCAGAGATGCACATTGAGATAAACATCAATTGCAGCTGGAGGATCATCAACTCGGTGAAAGATGTACTTTGGTCTGCCCAAAGCTTGCTGGTTTTCCAAGAGTTAACCTTGACCAAGTGTTGTGGACTGGCACATTTCAAGATCCAGGACTCCAGGACTACATGCCGAGGGATGCGTTAAAACTTGGGGCAACTGCTGCAGAGGTACAATGGGAAAAGTTGCTGTCTAAGGCCTTTCAGCTACAGTGCACTGAGGGGTTGGAAAATTTGTATAACCCATTGGGCTGTTTTCCCGACATTGAGTGTACTTTGTGAATATCAAGAGTATTGAACTTGTATTGAGGCACCTCAGAGAGGAACATGCTGTATGAAAGAAAGTTGAATTCTATTGCACTTTGTAATGTTTCAATTTGGAACGTTTTTGCCCTCAGGCTGTATGTCTGACAGGGAATATACATTGTAAATAGAATGTATAGAGGCACCTAGGACTGGAACATACTGTATGGAGACAAATTGAATCTTATTGCACTTTCTGTAATTTTCAAGTTAATTTTTGGGGGAAAATGGCTACTTTTTGGCTGGTGTGGGCATGATGGGCCAAATGGCCTCCTTCTGTGCTGTGAATTCCAATGATTCAAGGAAGAAATGCAAGATCTTTCCGCAAATAGCTTTAAGTTCTTAAAATTACTGAAAAGATAAAATTCTTATGATTGGGTTGGTATCCACATAATAGCAATCACAGGGTACTGGAGAACTGCCGGGGAATTGCCTTCTGCTGTAGCACTCAGTTGGTTTGGTGAGGATATATTCACTGGAAATATAGAAGAGCGCCTTTGGCTTTGTTGGTAGCATTCCATCCGAGACAGAAGGTGCAGGGTTCAAACCCTGCTCCAGACAGTTCCAACAAGTGGAGACTGGAACTCTGGCTCAGAATTCTGGGTTGACATTTAGAAGGATACTCATGTCTGCTGGGTGTTGATGTCTCCCACCTCACTGAATCGATTGTGGGGGCCTTATTCAATGTAAAACGAGACAAAGCTATAGGTAAAAATAATTACAAATTCTCTAATTGTTTCAGAGATAAATACACCAGATACTCTGTTATAGAGCAATAGAAGATGTATCTAACCCAGAATATTACTGACCACGTTCCATTCCAAGTTTCTGCTGAGGTTGTAAAGTCCCTACTGGCTGCTACAAAGTTAGTTACACCATAGAATGAGCATTCAGCGTTGGTGTGGTGGCCCTTGTGCTTTGGAGAAAAGCCTGTATTTTCAATTGGGAAGGTCCCTTAAAGTTTAAAGTGAAACTAAGATAATTCTGGCAATGTGCCCTTAGACTTCTAAGAAGTACTCTAGTGATCTAGGTTGTTATGCAGCTAAGAATAAGATAAGTAGACTGTTATAAAAACAAAAAAACAGCGGATGCTGGAAATCCAAAACAAAAACAGAATTACCTAGAAAAACTCAGCAGGTCTGGCAGCATCGGCGGAGAAGAAAAGAGTTGACGTTTCGAGTACTCATGACCCTTCGAAAGAACCTGAGTTCGAGTCCAAGAAAGAGTTGAAATATAAGCTGGTTTAAGGTGTGTAGGGGGGGCAGAGAGAGAGTGAGAGAGAGAAGTGGAGGGGGGGGTGTGGTTGTAGGGACAAACAAGCAATGATAGAAGCAGATCATCAAAAGATGTCAACAACAATAGAACAAAAGAACACATAGGTGTTAAAGTTGGTGATATTATCTAAATGAATGTGCTAATTAAGAATGGATGGTAGGGCACTCAAGGTATAGCTCTAGTAGGGGTGGGAAGAGCATAAAAGATTTTAAGATATTTAAAAATAATGGAAATAGGTGGGAAAAGAAAAATCTATATAATTTATTGGAAAAAAAAGGAAGGGGGAAACAGAAAGGGGGTGGGGATGGGGGAGGGAGCTCACGACCTAAAGTTGTTGAATTCAATATTCAGTCCGGAAGGCTGTAAAGTGCCTAGTCGGAAGATGAGGTGTTGTTCCTCCAGTTTGCGTTGGGCTTCACTGGAACAATGCAGCAAGCCAAGGACAGACATGTGGGCAAGAGAGCAGGGTGGAGTGTTAAAATGGCAAGCGACAGGGAGGTTTGGGTCATTCTTGCGGACAGACTGCAGGTGTTCTGCAAAGCGGTCGCCCAGTTTACGTTTGGTCTCTCCAATGTAGAGGAGACCACATTGGGAGCAACGAATGCAGTAGACTAAGTTGGGGGAAATGCAAGTGAAAAGCTGCTTCACTTGAAAGGAGTGTTTGGGCCCTTGGACAGTGAGGAGAGAGGAAGTGAAGGGGCAGGTATTGCATCTTTTGTGTGGGCATGGGGTGGTGCCATAGGAGGGGGTTGAGGAGTAGGGGGTGATGGAGGAGTGGACCAGGGTGTCCCGGAGGGAGCGATACCTACGGAATGCCGATAGTGGGGGTGAAGGGAAGATGCGTTTGGTGGTGGCATCATGCTGGAGTTGGCGGAAATGGCGGAGGATGATCCTTTGAATGCGGAGGCTGCTGGGGTGATAGGTGAGGACAAGGGGGACCCTATCATGTTTCTGGGAGGGAGAAGGCGTGAGGGCGGATGCGTGGGAGATGGGCCGGACACGGTTGAGGGCCCTGTCAAAGACCGTGGGTGGAAAACCTCGGTTAAGAAAGGAGGACATGTCAGAGGAACTGGTTTTGAAGGTGGCATCATCGGAACAGATGCGACGGAGGCGAAAGAACTGAGAGAATGGGATGGAGTCCTTACAGGAAGCGGGGTGTAAGGAGCTGTAGTCGAGGTAGCTGTGGGAGTCGGTGGGTTTGTAATGGATATTGGTGGACAGTCTATCACCAGAGATTGAGACAGAGAGGTCAAGGAAGGGAAGGGAAGTGTCAGAGATGGACCACGTGAAAATGATGGAGGGGTGGAGATTGGAAGCAAAATTAATAAATTTTTCCAAGTCCCGACGAGAGCATGAAGTGGCACCGAAGTAATCATCGATGTACCGGAGAAAGAGTTGTGGAGGGGGGCCGGAGTAGGACTGGAACAAGGAATGTTCCACATACCCCATAAAGAGACAGGCATAGCTGGGGCCCATGCGGGTACCCATAGCCACACCTTTTATTTGGAGGAAGTGAGAGGAGCTGAAGGAGAAATTGTTCAGCGTGAGAACAAGTTCAACCAGACGGAGGAGAGTAGTGGTGGATGGGGATTGTTCCGGCCTCTGTTCGAGGAAGAAGCTAAGGGCCCTCAGACCATCCTGGTGGGGGATGGAGGTGTAGAGGGATTGGACGTCCATGGTGAAGAGGAAGCGGTTGGGGCCAGGGAACTGGAAATTGTTGATGTGACGTAAGGAGTCAGAGGAATCACGGATGTAGGTGGGAAGGGACTGGACAAGGGGAGAGAGAAGGGAGTCAAGATAACGAGAAATGAGTTCTGAGGGGCAGGAGCAAGCTGAGACGATCGGTCTAACGGGGCAGTTCTGTTTGTGGATTTTGGGTAGGAGATAGAAGCGGACCGTCCGAGGTTGGGCGACTATCAGGTTGGAAGCTGTGGGAGGAAGATCCCCAGAGGAGATGAGGTCAGTGACAGTCCTGGAAACAATGGCTTGATGTTCAGTGGTGGGGTCATGGTCCAGGGAGAGGTAGGAGGAGGTGTCTGCGAGTTGACGCTCAGCCTCCGCGAGGTAGAGGTCAGTGCGCCAGACAACAACAGCACCACCCTTGTCAGTGGGTTTGATGACAATGTCAGGGTTGGACCTGAGAGAATGGAGTGCAGTAAGTTCAGAGAGAGACAGGTTAGAATGGGTGAGAGGAGCAGAGAAATTGAGACGACTAATGTCGCGCCGACATTTCTCAATGAAAAGATCAAGAGAAGGTAAGAATCCAGAGGGAGGGGTCCAGGTGGAGGGAGAATATTGGAGATGGGTAAAAGGATCCGTTGAACTGGGAGAGGACTCCTGCCCAAAGAAGTGAGCCCGGAGACGAAGACGGCGGAAGAAGAGTTCAGCATCATGCCGAGCCCGAAATTAATTGAGGTGAGGGCGTAAGGGTATGAAACTAAGTCCTTTGCTGAGCACTGAATGTTCAGCATCGGAGAGGGGAAGGTCAGGGGGTATAGTGAATACATGGCTGGGGTTGGGATTGGAAGATGGGGTGGGGACGGAGGGACGGGCAGGGGTGGAGGGTCCTAGATGGATGTTGGTGTCGATGAGTTGTTGGAGCTTGCGTTCCTTAGCACTTGAGAGAAAGAGAAAAAGTTTCTTGTTGAGGCGTTGGATGAGCCGAAGAATAAAATGAAACTGGGGGCACGCGCAGCTTTGAAAAAGGGTACGGCGGTGCTGCTGGAGGGAGAGGTTCATATGGCGGCGCATGGCACTGAGTGTGGATTTCAGAATGTGACGGGAACAGCAGTCCGAGAAATGTTTTATGTCCCGGAGATACCTGTAATCCTGGGTGGGTTCGAAACATGAGGGGTGGAATTTCAGTCGAAATCCACGTGGGGTAAGTCGGAGACGGAGACAGTCATTGAGAAAGGAGATATGGCTGTGAAAGCGGGTTTTAGTAAACACCTTGTCAAACACCAGGAGGGAAATGGAAAGCAATGAAGGTGAGCAAGGCAAAAGAGAGGAACGGAAATCTTGTCGCAGAAAAGAACAGAACTTCTTCAAGGAGGTAGGCATTTCTTGAAGAGCAGTGGCTTCTCCGCCGATGCTGCCAGACCTGCTGAGTTTTTCCAGGTAATTCTGTTTTTGTTTTGGATTTCCAGCATCCGCAGTTTTTTTGTCTTTATCTCTGTGTTTAATTGACTGCCACTGCTCTTCAAGAAATGCCTACCTCCTTGAAGAAGTTCTGTTCTTTTCTGCGACAAGATTTCCGTTCCTCTCTTTTGCCTTGCTCACCTTCATTGCTTTCCATTTCCCTCCTGGTGTTTGACAAGGTGTTTACTAAAACCCGCTTTCACAGCCATATCTCCTTTCTCAGTGACTGTCTCCGTCTCCGACTTACCCCACGTGGATTTCAACTGAAATTCCACCCCTCATGTTTCGACGCCACCCAGGATTACAGGTATCTCCGGGACATAAAACGTTTCTCGGATTGCTGTTCCCGTCACATTCTGAAATCCACACTCAGTGCCATGCGCCGCCATATGACCACACTCGACCTCTCCCTCCAGCAGCACCGCCGTACCCTTTTTCAAAGCTGCGCGTGCACCCAGTTTCATTTTATTCTTCGGCTCATCCGAAGTCTCAACAAGAAACTTTTTCTCTTTCTCTCAAGTGCTAAGGAACGCAAGCTCCAACAACTCATCGACACCAATACCCATCTAGGACCCTCCACCCCTGCCCGTCCCTCCGTCCCCATCCCATCTTCCAATCCCAACCCCAGCCATGTATTCACTATACCCCCTGACCTTCCCCTCTCTGATGCTGAACGTTCAGTGCTCAGCAAAGGACTTAGTTTCATACCCTTACGCCCTCACCTCAATTAATTTCGGGCTCGGCATGATGCTGAACTCTTCTTCCGCCGTCTTCGTCTCCGGGCTCACTTCTTTGGGCAGGAGTCCTCTCCCAGTTCAACGGATTCTTTTACCCATCTCCAATATTCTCCCTCCACCTGGACCCCTCCCTCTGGATTCTTACCTTCTCTTGATCTTTTCATTGAGAAATGTCGGCGCGACATTAGTCGTCTCAATTTCTCTGCTCCTCTCACCCATTCTAACCTGTCTCTCTCTGAACTTACTGCACTCCATTCTCTCAGGTCCAACCCTGACATTGTCATCAAACCCACTGACAAGGGTGGTGCTGTTGTTGTCTGGCGCACTGACCTCTACCTCGCGGAGGCTGAGCGTCAACTCGCAGACACTTCCTCCTACCTCTCCCTGGACCATGACCCCACCACTGAACATCAAGCCATTGTTTCCAGGACTGTCACTGACCTCATCTCCTCTGGGGATCTTCCTCCCACAGCTTCCAACCTGATAGTCGCCCAACCTCGGACGGACCGCTTCTATCTCCTACCCAAAATCCACAAACAGAACTGCCCCGTTAGACCGATCGTTTCAGCTTGCTCCTGCCCCACAGAACTCATTTCTTGTTATCTTGATTCCCTTCTCTCTCCCCTTGTCCAGTCCCTTCCCACCTACATCCGTGATTCCTCTGACACCTTACGTCACATCAACAATTTCCAGTTCCCTGGCCCCAACCGCTTCCTCTTCACCATGGACGTCCAATCCCTCTACACCTCCATCCCCCACCAGGATGGTCTGAGGGCCCTTAGCTTCTTCCTCGAACAGAGGCCGGAACAATCCCCATCCACCACTACTCTCCTCCGTCTGGCTGAACTTGTTCTCACGCTGAACAATTTCTCCTTCAACTCCTCTCACTTCCTCCAAATAAAAGGTGTGGCTATGGGTACCTGCATGGGCCCCAGCTATGCCTGTCTCTTTATGGGGTATGTGGAACATTCCTTGTTCCAGTCCTACTCCGGCCCCCTTCCACAACTCTTTCTCCGGTACATCGATGATTACTTCGGTGCCGCTTCATGCTCTCGTCGGGACTTGGAAAAATTTATTAATTTTGCTTCCAATCTCCACCCCTCCATCATTTTCACATGGTCCATCTCTGACACTTCCCTTCCCTTCCTTGACCTCTCTGTCTCAATCTCTGGTGATAGACTGTCCACCAATATCCATTACAAACCCACCGACTCCCACAGCTACCTCGACTACAGCTCCTCACACCCCGCTTCCTGTAAGGACTCCATCCCATTCTCTCAGTTCCTTCGCCTCCGTCGCATCTGTTCCGATGATGCTACCTTCAAAAACAGTTCCTCTGACATGTCCTCCTTCTTCCTTAACCGAGGTTTTCCACCCACGGTCGTTGACAGGGCCCTCAACCGTGTCCGGCCCATCTCCCACGCATCCGCCCTCACGCCTTCTCCTCCCTCCCAGAAACATGATAGGGTCCCCCTTGTCCTCACTTATCACCCCAGCAGCCTCCGCATTCAAAGGATCATCCTCCGCCATTTCCGCCAACTCCAGCATGATGCCACCAGCAAACACATCTTCCCTTCACCCCCCCTATCGGCATTCCGTAGGGATCGCTCCCTCCGGGACACCCTGGTCCACTCCTCCATCACCCCCTACTCCTCAACCCCCTCCTATGGCACCACCCCATGCCCACGCAAAAGATGCAACACCTGCCCCTTCATTTCCTCTCTCCTCACCGTCCATGGGCCCAAACACTCCTTTCAAGTGAAGCAGCATTTCACTTGCATTTCCCCCAACTTAGTCTACTGCATTCGTTGCTCCCAATGTGGTCTCCTCTACATTGGAGAGACCAAACGTAAACTGGGCGACCGCTTTGCAGAACACCTGCAGTCTGTCCGCAAGAATGACCCAAACCTCCCTGTCGCTTGCCATTTTAACACTCCACCCTGCTCTCTTGCCCACATGTCTGTCCTTGGCTTGCTGCATTGTTCCAGTGAAGCCCAACGCAAACTGGAGGAACAACGCCTCATCTTCCGACTAGGCACTTTACAGCCTTCCGGACTGAATATTGAATTCAACAACTTTAGGTCGTGAGCGCCCTCCCCCATCCCCACCCCCTTTCTGTTTCCCCCTTCCTTTTTTTTCCAATAAATTATATAGATTTTTCTTTTCCCACCTATTTCCATTATTTTTAAATATCTTAAAATCTTTTATGCTCTCCCCACCCCCACTAGAGCTATACCTTGAGTGCCCTACCATCCATTCTTAATTAGCACGTTCGTTTAGATAATATCACCAACTTTAACACCTATGTGTTCTTTTGTTCTATTGTTGTTGACACCTTTTGATGATCTGCTTCTATCATTGCTTGTTTGTCCCTACAACCACACCCCCCCCCTCCACTTCTCTCTCTCGCTCTCTCTCTCTGCCCCCCCCCACACACCTTAAACCAGCTTATATTTCAACTCTTTCTTGGACTCGAACTCAAGTTCTGTCGAAGGGTCATGAGTACTCGAAACGTCAACTCTTTTCTTCTCCGCCGATGCTGCCAGACCTGCTGAGTTTTTCCAGGTAATTCTGTTTTTGTTAAGTAGACTGTTAATTGGATATAGGTTTACAGCTCGTATCAAAACACAAACAGACAGATATCTTGGTGTAGAACAGAACCTGCAGTTGAGGGGAACAGAGAATGCATCTTTTACAAAGAGCTGTGTGTGTAATAGAGTAAAAAAGACAAAAAGATGAAGACAGGGAGAGCAGAAATTGTTTATTGGCTAAGACTATTGCTGCTGTTTCAGATTTTCCAGAGCCAACCAGGTCACTTAAAAGTGTAGAAGGGAGTCTCTGGAGTTTCTGTGCCTCAAGACTGTTGTGAAACTAGCTAAGGCGGTTCTACCAATGTTGACCATATTTGGGAACTTTGGGTAGAATAAGGCTGCTGGCAAAAGCAATTTGAGGGCTGAATCGATTGAGCGGGTATGCAAGCGATCCTACATACCAGAAGCAGGGTTAGAGAACATTGGAACTACTTGCTGTGCCAAGTGTGCAGGGATTGACAGGTGCTTGTGGTCCTGTAAGACATACCTGTGTTGGATCAACTAATTGAAGTGAAATTTACCTTTTCATTTGAAGTATCATTTGCTTGTTAACTAATGTTTGAATTATGTGGCTTTTGGTTTGTTTGTTACTGTAAAAGTTTTAAAGAGTAAAATCTTGTCCTTCAGTAATTTCTTTTGGCGTGGTGGGGGAATTCCTTTTAAAAAGTTATCAGTCTTTTCGGGGATCGTAACAATAGCCTGGTAAGACTGTCAAACTAGCTGGAGAATCCTTCCACTGGTTTACACGATCCTCCAAAGTATGCTATAAAAACAAAATGACCAAATAGATTTTCTGAACTCCACACAGCTGGATCTCAGGCCCCTATTCAATGTAAAACGAGGCAAAGCTATAGGTAAAAATAATTACAAATTCTCTAATTATTTCAGAGATAAATACACCAGATACCCTGTTATAGAGCAATAGAAGATGTATCTAACCCAGAATATTACTGACCACGTTCCAGTCCTAGTTTCTGCTGAGGTTAGCTGGTGTTGGAGAAGGGAAATCTAACCAACATTTCCATTCTCACTGAGCCCTGCATGCTCTGTAAAGACAGCAGCTGTGGTACACTCAAGATAAAATATACATCCAATACATACAGCTTAAGCTCACAGGCAGAGAATATGTTGGGTGAGTGTGCCAATGGTGTGTATAAAGCCACACCCATGTGATCCTTTACACTGCAAAATGCTGCAATTACTTGTGTTCCCTTTCTACAATACCTTTGAGGCACATTACCTGGGTAGGAGGGGACAGTCAGGATCATATCCGTGCTGCAGACCCACACGCCTGGTGTACAGCCTGGTCCCAACTGTAAAACGCAAAAACAGAAAAGACTCATCAGTGATGCATTTCATATTCTACCTCACAACATCCTTTGTCTTTGTACATGATCTGGACAAATGTGATGTAATGTGATCCCTTGCAACAAACCTGTGGGACATCTTCCTTAACTTACTGACCTACATTGGCTCCCTGTCCAGCAACACCTTGAATTTAAAATTCTCATCCTTGTTTTCAAATCTTTCCATTCGGTCTCACCCCTTTCTATCTCTGTAACCTCCTCCTGTCCTACAACCCTCCAACATCTCTGCCCTCCTCCAATTCTGGCCTTTTCTGCATTCCCCATTTTAATTGTACCACAATTGCCAAATACCCAGTCCCTAAGCTTGGAAATTCCCGCTCTAAATCTCCCCATGCTTTTGGCCATCTATCTAATAACTCTATGTTGCTCTGCATCAAATTTTACTTAATTGTGCTCCAATGAAGTGCCTTGGGTTGTTTTACATCAAAGATACTCTCAGTACAAAATGTTGTCACTGAAGTCAATTCCTTGTAGGTACAAACTCTGTCTTACAATGGTGGCATAATTGGAAGGAAAAATTAGACTGCAATAGATCAGAATTCTAGCATAATGTACATGTTTCATTGCAGCTGGATAGCCTCTTGGCTGTGGGATTCCAACCAGTGATTCGATCCAAAAGTGAATGACCTGACTCTTCCCCACGTCTATGGAGGTCACTCATGAATAACTGACCTTGTATGTCATGTTGTGCAGCAGAACATCGATGTTGCAAACAAGGGCCTCTGCTTTGCTGTCTGGATTTTCCATTGGCAGGCAGGTAAATGAACGGCCACAGTCATCAAAGGGAAAGTCTCGACCCTATGCATGACAACAGGGAAGAAAATAAACTTTTTATAACATTTATATCTTACTGTCTCCTGGAAAGCACTAGCTGTGGGCATAATCCCCACAGATGCAGGGACATTTCAATTTCTTATCCAAGCGGTCAGTCTTCATTTGTGACTCTCAACATGGGCAGAGGCAGTGTTAGGAAGTAGGGCACAAGCCAAACAAGAACAGAGGCAGAGGTGGGCAGATGCAGGAGTGAGGACATAGATGGGGCTTGATGCAAGGCATGGACAAGGTGCAGGAGTAGGGCATAGATGGGGACTGAAACAGAAGGCAGTGGTGGAAGCAAGGACATGGACAAGGGCAGGTGTAGTCCATGGATGGCAGCATGGAGAGGGGCAGGGGTACAGGTGAGGGTACAGCCAGAGGAAAAAGTAGGGCCAAAAGATAGAAGTGGTATTAATGGCAGAATGGGTTGATGTCAGTGACAGGGGCAGGGCACGCATGAATATAGGTGTAGGGCAGAGACAGAGGTCAGGGAAACGGGCAGGAGCAGTTTGGGAGAGGGTCGGGGCAAGGATGGGGCCAGAAGGCAGTGTCAGAGGCAGGGGAGAGAGCACCAGAGGCTGATTTGGTTTTCCACTTTCCACCGGTCACTGCAGGATAATGACCAGGAACAGGAATTCTGGTAGACTCTTCCCCTTCCCTCAGTGTAGCGGAAACCAACTGTGATAACTCTACCCCAAAGGATATAAGCTAGCCCAGTAGAGACCAAGGACCTTCTGTGCTATATGGTGCCAGCTGTAGCTCAATGGTAGTATTTCCAAATCAGAGTCAGAAGGTCATAGGTTCAAATCCCACTCCAGAAGCAGGAGCACAAAATCTATGCTGAGACCTCAGTGCTGAGGGAGTGCTGCACTGTCAGAGCTGCAATCTTTCAGATGCAACATTAGACTGAAGCCCTGCCTACTCAGGTAGACATAAAAAAATTCCAGTGGCACCATTCGAAAAACAGGGGAGTTTTCTTGATATCCAGGCAACATTTATCTCTCAACCAACATCACTGAAGCATTTTCATTCATCCCATGGCAGTTTGTGGAAGCTTGCAGTGCACAAAATGGCTGCCACATTTCCCTACATTACAAAAGTGTCAGCATTTCAAAAGTATTTATCTGACGCTAAAGCGCTTTGGGACATCCTGAGATTTTGAAAGGCCCAATATGAAAGCATATTATTTCTTATGGTCCAGTACTATATGGTAGCATCTTTATCCACTTAGCCACTGGCAGACTTTAATTTAAATTTAATTTAAACAACTTTAATGAGCTTTCAGAGTGAAACGATTCCACAGTAATGAAAAAGAAAATTGCTGATTCTGATGGTCATGTGGAACACTGAGCACTCATTGTCCTGAGTGATTGGGCTGCTTCTGATTAACTGAGCCAATAACTGACTACAGCTGTTGATGCAGTAGTTTGGAGTTTGCTGACTCTCACAAGGAGCACATTTAACAGAGTCACTTTATTAAACTGGGTAGCTGCCAAACAGAAATATCCATTGCTCAGCATTAATGAGACATGTACTCGACATTTACTGCATAGTGGCCAATGTAAAATATCAGTCTCTCAAATGAGTTTATTGAAATGTTTAAAAAGTCTGTCCAAAAGGAGTAAGACAAGTGTCAAATGAATAAGAGGAAGCTTATTAGTAAACTACATTTCTTGCTTCCCAATATCTCAGTGGGTAAGCGTATCATGTGCTGTGACACCTGAGTCATACAGACCAGGGCAGACCCCAGTTTCTATCCATGCCACACAGCATGGCAGTAGGAGGGTACTCCAATTGGCCTCAGCACTCGGAAGCAGAGAGGGGAACAAAGCTGCATTTGCTGCCAATGCTGTACATGTGCAGCTGTATGCGCGGCCACCATCTTTATAGGGGGCAATGTACAGCAGGGTGCATTGATGGTCGCCATCTTTATAGGGGGAAATGTGTGACATGAACCCAGCTTGCTTACTTTCAAGAACTATGTACCATGCATCGAAGTAAAGTGGCTGTCAGTAATTTGTAAGATCATATTTAGTTATGCAATGTCATTAATTCACTGATCCTTCTTAAACTGAAGAGATTTGAGAATGTGACAGAACATTTAGATGTTTTAAGGCAGGATACTGCCCTTCGCTAAATGAATTAGTGAGTTCAGTGCAACTGTTTTCTTTCCTGTCTTGGCTGAATGTTTCGGATCACTGAATATTTAGCAATATATGCTCACAGTGCTTATAAATTGCAAGACAACAAAAATCATTAAAGTGAGTTGAAAGTTCTGGATTGTCCCTGTCACTCCTTGTAAAATACTGTAACATTTTCTACAAGTGTCAATAAAATGCTTGTGAGCTAAATATTCCAAGCAACCTGCCGATTAAGTGATGTGTGGGATCCATGGAATCCACAAACAAAGGGCATATTGCAATAATTGAATTAGAAAGCAAAATGAGTTGTGCTGGGTAAACTGATGTGTGCATGTCATTGGGTTTCTGCTCATGTGGACCAGTGCATGCACGCAGATGGGTTTCAGCGGCCATCCTGCACAGCCATTTACATTGGAAGGAGACACAGAGTGTTATGAGACAGCAGTTTGGTAAAGCCGAATTATTTAAAAATCCCAGAGAAACTTTAAACAACTGTCATAACCTATATTTTTAAGTGGTAGGTTTGAGATGCAACTCTAAATTCAGGAATCAGGCCACTAGTTCTATAAAGGATTTATATCAAAATACATGAGACATTTATTAATTTACACAAGTTAAATATATACACATGGCTACAACTTACTACCATCATAACTTTTAACAAATTCCTAAACTAATCTCCATTAAGGCAATAGCGACCCATAGACTTAACCAGGCACCAGGCTAAGCATATGCACCTTACGAATTCAAAATGAGGTTCCTTTCACTTTGGTTCCTGTGGAGACAGTTGGAGGTTAACAGCTGCTTTGATCTTAAATTGCCTTTGCCCCGCACACACAAAACAACTATCCTTATACCTAGCGCAGCTCACTGAATGTAAATTCTTATTGTATCAGCAGCCTCTTCTGACAATAAAACACCTTTCACGGTACCAATTTTATTACTAATATAAACATATTGCTTGGACTGCTAGCCCCACATCTTGGATGCTTTATTCAAAAAATTCAAATGCATTCTACCTCTCTTACATCTCTAAACTAGTACACATCAAAACACCCAGACTAGCTGGCTTTAATCCAATTAAATCCACAGACTAAACTTGTATTTTAAAAGAAAAATATTTTCCAATAATATTATCTATATAAATAGCTTCATGACACAGAGGAGGAAAACCACCAACCTAGATTCCCAATGCTAATTGCTCTACTACTGGGAGATGGGTACAACATGGGAGAAGTTTCCCTAAGGTGAATTTCCTGTTAACCCCGGAAATATTAGCACATAATCTAGATCGACGCTCTAGTGCAGCACTGAGGGAGCGCTACCGTGTCTGAGATGTCCTTTTTTGGGTGAGGCATTAAACCAAGGCACTGCCTACCCTCTCAGGTGGACATCAAAGATCCTTTTGCATTATTCATGAGTCACTATTATGACACAAAGAGGCCATTCGGCCCATTAAGTCAATAATGGCTCTTTCTGGAGCAATCCAATTAGTCCCATTCCCCTATTCTATATACGTAGAACTGCAAGTTTATTCCTCTAAAGAGTCTATCCAACTTCTTTGTGAGACCAGTGATTGCTCCACTTCCATCATATTCAAGGACAAGCTGGGATGTGCTCTCCAGTGTAGTGTCCAATATTTATTCCTTAATCAACATCAGTAAAAACATTATCTGGTCATTATCACATTGCTGTTTGTGGGACCTTGTTATGCACAAATTGGCTGCCATGTTTCCTGTATTACAACAGTGACTTTGCTTCAAAAGTACTTATTTGACTGTAAAACACTTTGGGATGTCCTGAAAGTAGTTATATAAAAGCAAGATCTTTCTTTCTGTCTTTAACATTCATTGCTTGGAGTCCACAATCTAAGGATAACGACTGGAATGAGTAACTTTCAAAAGGAAATTGGATAAATACTTGAAAAGGAAATATTTGCAGGGCCAAAGAGAAAGAGCAGAGGAGTATAAAAGAGCTGTTCCAATTATTCAAAGACCTGGCAGAGGCACGGTGGACTGAATAGCCTCCTTCTCCCTGTAAGATTTTGTGATTCTATGTCACAGTAACCACAGGTTGAGCACTGAGTGGGAATGTCTGGGTAAACAGCCTGGGATTTTAAAATGAATGGATAGAAAATCAGTCTGTTTGGCCATGAATTTCCTGCAAAACACTCGCTTTTAAGTACTGCTCCTCAAAGGCAAAGCAGAGTTATCCTTCTCTTTGTAATTACAGAACTGTTTCCAAGAATAGATAATGCACTGGGGCTGTTTTCCCCCATGAACTAATATTTCTAATGGTTCAAATAAGGTTTGCAACATAATAAAACATGATAAATTTAGCTAAGTTATCTTTGCATAGCTTCATTAATTTTTGTACTTAAAAGTCTCAGCCTTTCCCAGAAGCATAAGCTTGATCTTGAAAAATGTGTTTGGAGTTTATTAATTGAAGGTAGATCCTGCAATTTGATCATGTTCAGTATTCCCAATGTTGTGAGGTGCAGCAGCATCATTTAATCAGTCAATTGATATTAAGGGTTGCACTTTACATTCAGTGGCAAATGAACCATGCAGTCGTTCATTAAAATTACACAAAACCATAGACTTTCTTTGGGATTTTGCACCGCAAGTTCCTGATAACTACTAAAAGCACAGCACTTTCTACAGTGCATCTGGGACCTGTGTGAGCAGACCAAGTAGCTGTGCATCTTCTTAGCTAATCACATTGAACAATTGTTAATGAGTAGTTCAGGGTTTGAACTGGGAGGTGTCAGATAGGAAAAAGAAAAGAAAGACTTGCTTTTATGTAGCATCTTTCATGACCACCAAACATCTCAAAGCATCTTACAGCCAATGAAGTATTTTTTGAAATGTAGTCACTGTTGTAATGTAGGAAAAGTGGCAGTCAATTTATGCACAGCAAGCTCCCACAAACAGCAATGTGATAACAACAAGATCTGCTTTTGCAGTGTTGACTGAGGGACACCTATTGGCCAGGGCACTGGAGATAACTCCTTTACTTCGAAATAGTGCCATGGGATCTCTTATGTCCACCTGAGAGGATGGGCAGGGCTTTGGTTTAACGTCTCATTGAAAAGTCAGTACTCCCACAGTATTGCACTGGAGCGTCATTCTTTATCTTTGGGCTCTAGTTCAAGAGTGGGACTAGAACTTGGAACCTGTGACTCAGGAGTGAGATTGTTACCAACTAAGTCATGGCTGAAACTATAATAGTGATTTCAGTGTCAAATCAAGTAAAGAATGTGAAATAAAGAGAGAGAAAGAATCATTAGATTAAAGCAGAGATAAAGGAGGCAAAATAAAAAATAATTAAACTTTTTAATTTTTAAAATCTCCTACAATAATTAAAATCTGAAAGAATGAGACTCCACATGTGTAAAAGTTAATTTTCAGGGAGGTTGTTTGGTGGTAAATAAGACTTACAGACCATTAAGAATACTTACACTGGAATGGTCAAGTCCTAAAATTTTCCAGTGAGTTTAGTTCATATATATTAGGTAAGTACAGCAAGTTCACATCAATGTATTTGAATGGGGAGTCTCTGCGTGAGATGTCATTATCACACTGAGGAGCATGCATCTTGGACAATAGTTTCTTGATTTCCACGCTTAATTGCACATGTGCAGTCACTGGAAGTTGCTTTCTGATTTCAACATAATTAATGGTGAGTGATGTTAACCCCAATCACTGTTTGTACCACAATATCTGGCCCAATGCTTCACATCAATGTCCAACAAGGTCAAAATGGAAAACCAAAGCTAAACAACTAATTTCAAATGCTTTATTAAAAGTGTATTTCTGTGAGTGAGTGAGAGTGGTTTGCTTCTAAATGTTTAAGTATTCGCTTTTATTTCAGAAAGATGTCAAGCGGGGAGGCAGAAAGGGAAGGGTACAGAGAAATCTCCATCTAAAGAGCGAGAAGGAGACAGGCAGATGGAGAGAAAAGTAATGTCTTTCCTCATAATAATTTGAGTTATTTTCTTTTCCCTACATAATGAGCCAATAAATCAAATTTTGAAAATTTCTCTGGCAAATGGAAAGGTTTTACTATGTTTTGTGAATACATACATAGAAAATGGAAGCAATCTAATTAGTAATGGATACATGTGTGGGAGAGACAGAGCGAGCGCGAGAGCAAGAGCAAGAGCAAGCATGAGGGAGAGCAAGAGCGAGAAAGAGAGATCAAGAGAGAGTGTGTGAGTGGGTATATGTGTATGTGTGTATATGTGTGTGTGCCTGTGTGAGTAAGACGTAGTAAGATAAAGGACTGTGTGTCCAGAGGCTAACCACAAACACTGAATTCAATGTCTGTAACAATCTCTTAGAAACATATAAACTAATAGGGAAGATGGTGGCGTAATGGTAATGTCACTGGAGTATTAATCCAGAGCCCAAGGTTAATGCTCTGAGGACATGGGTTCAAGTCCCACCACAGCAGCTGATGGAATCTGAATTCAGTTATAAATCTGGAATATAAAGCTAGTCTCAGTAATGATGACAATGAAACTATCATTGATTGTTGTAAAAATCCATCTGGTTCACTAATGCCCTTGAGGGAAGGAAATCTGCCATCCTTTCCTGGTCTGGCCTACATGTGACTCCAGACCCACAGCAATGTGGTTGGCTCTTAACTGCCCTCTGAAATGACCCAGCAAGGTCAGTTCAAGCAACACCCCCATCTCATGAAAGAAAACAAAAATTGCTGACAGACTCAATAAGTTTCTTTTTCATGCTACACAACTTTATTGTTGACAAGTCCCAGAAATCCACCACACATTTCACCCCACAATTTTTTGCCAACCCCCAGGTTCCACTTTGACATTGCAGGAGAAAACAGGATTCTTCAAGCAGTGCTACCAAAGCCCAGGATCACCCCCAGTGCTGCGAACCCCATTGCCCTCCCCAGTTATGCAAAATGCCAGATAATTATTTCCAACTGATATGAGATAAAAATTAAACACATTGATCTAGGAGTATATCTATAAATGTAATTATAATCTTACACCTGCACAGGCTTCCTGTTTACAAATCCTTACATTATGCTGTGCTTTATCATGCTTCTCTGTCAATAGTTCCCATTGTAAATTCTCTAAACCCATTTATAATGAGAATTGCCGATGTGAATGTGCCACCCTGTAATTACAACATCTCATCAGAGGGGACGCTGTAATACCTTGTCTTCATGTCTCCCAGATTCTGGCTCTGTACTGCAGAAAACCCCCTACACGGTAGCTAGTTCTACTTCGCTTCTTGCTGCAAGTCTTACTGCCGGCAGATAATAATACAAAGTCAAAGTATTTTATTAAAATAAAGACAGAATGTAAGATTTTAAAATAAGGGCTGAATTCCACCAGAATGGTCTAATTGTTCCCCTATCTGATAACCCCACTTCACCGGAAGACATTTGGTCTTTACTCTTGTTATGCAACATCATGGAGGATTGACTGTACTGTATAGAACCAGATACATATAGAGGTACAGATAGAAATATAGAGTTAGAGAAAGTGAGGTGGAGAGAATGAAAGGTTCCCTTTAACTTTTTTTTATTTGAATTTTGTGCTCACCTTGATGATGTTTGTTAGCATTGGGAAATGAACATTTTATACTTTTAGCATACAGATCAGCATCAAGCACTCTCAGCTCAGGTTCACCTGAGGCTTCCCAGTAGGAAAAAAACAGTTTGGGCCAGTACTCTTATTTCCCAGTTTTTACTAGCGTTTCATTTTAAGGTATACAAGACCAGTTTGGACCAGTATACTTATTTCCCAGCTTTTACTGTTTTTTCGTTCTGGGCTCCAGTGTGATATCTCCTAAGCAAAGCATCCCTGCAGCTTTGTTTAATAAAATTGTTAATTGGTGCAAAACAATAAACTGTTTTGTATTAGCAATTTACTAAAGTGAATTGAGACTGCCCCAGACTCATTTCCAGTTGGCAGAGTTAAAACTTTCATCTCTTAACCTGGCTGGTTCCCACTCTGGGCACCAGAAGTGAAAGTCTAATTTTCTAAAGGCACATTAAATTATAATTCAGATGTGTGTATGCACCTTCCACTGTATATATTGAACACTGCAACCGCTTCTTGATAAAGTTTACAAGTGACAGTTAAGTGGAGATGGAGAGCAATCCAGGGGACCCAGAAAATCACATCTCTCCAATGCTTACAAGGTTGAAGGATGAATGTTCATAAGGACACTGGGGAGAATGTCATGGGATCTTTTACCTCAGAGAGGTTTAACGTCTCATCCAAAGGTGGTACCTCTGACAGTGCAGCACATCCACAGTACTTCAATGAAGTGTCAACCTAGATTATGGGCTAAAGTCTCCAGAGTGAGACTTGAACCCACAACCTTTAGACTCAAAGATAGCAGAGCTACTCATCGAAACATGGCTAACACAAAAAAGACGGTTGCCTTTTTAAATCCAAAATTTACCAAGAGGGGCAAATCAATGGGTCTGCAGGCATTTGAATGACAGTGCAATGGATAGTGAAGAGCAGGCCCATGGGGAACATGCAAAAAAAGACTGCAGCAAAGTTGAATACATTTCGTTTTCAATGCATTTACTGTACTACGCCCTGGCCGGTTTAGAAACCCTTGTATCATCAGCCAGCCAATCATTTATTTTACAGGGTACTTTTTGAGGTCTCATACTTAAGCTAGAATCTCAGTAGGGTTACCAAGTCTCCAGGGTTGGCCCTCAGCCTTCAGGAATTAAAGATTAATTTCCAGTACAGTGCTGTGAGCATCCTGTGAGAAAAAAATCTAAGGGGCATTAAAGAAGTTGTGCTTTTTTCATTTTCTTTGAACACTTGCATTTACTTGTTATATATTTTTTGGAGCTGGAGGAAAAAGGCTGTTTGACTGGATGGGGCATTAGGAGGCAAGAGACCATGTGACAAAACCTCCAGGAATATCTCCAAATGGAGGTAGCAACCCTCGAGCTTGCACATAGCCACCAGATATTAGTGCGCATGTGATTTTGGCATGTGGACTGGTTGCATGCAGATTCGTGCAACCTTTAACCTTATATCTCACAGTTAAGAATGACAGCACAATCACAAGCCTTTGGGATTTTCAGACTGTTGCCACATCTAATTGAAAATATGATAAAGAAAGCAGGCTGGTAATTTTCACCAGAGGGTGGCTCTGGAGGAAGAACATTTTCCTTTTTGCAACAGTGTCAGCTATAATTCTTCAGTAATATTATTCCACAGATTATAAAACCACCCTCTGCAGGGCAAATTACAACTCCACTGATGGAGGGAATGAACAATAAAGAATAAATCTGAAATTACCCCAAGCCATTAGCGTGCAGTTCTGATGCCTTCCCACATCACAATCTCAACAGTTCTCTCAAAGAAAGAATGAACAAACTTTAATTTATATAGGAACTTTCACATCCAGATGTCCCAGTGCACTGTATAACCAATGAAGTGTTTCTGAACTGTAGGGCGGGATTTTCCAGCCCCATCCACTGCTTCGATCATCTGGTCCCGCCAAAAGTCAATGGACTTTTGGCTGGGCCACTGAATCTCCTGCGGCAGGTTCCACCATGATGGGGCTAGAAAATCCTGGCCGTAATCATTGTTCTTAGATCAGCAAATATAACAACCAATTTATACACAGGAGGTCCCACAAACAGTATTACTGATTGGTAGTTTATCTATCTGTTTTGGTTGAGGAATAAATGCTGGCCAGGACATGGGAGAACTCTTTTCAAATCATCTCGTGGATTGTTAGAAGGGGCCTCAGTATAAAATCTCACCCAAAAGATGGCACTCCAGACGGAAGCGCTGCACTCCCTCGTACTGCTCAAGCCTGGGTTACATACAAAATCCAGTGAGGTTTGATCCTCAATTTTCTCTCTGAGGCTGGACTGCTATCTCTGAACTGGTTTGACACTTGGAAACAGCAAGTGCAGCCAGGAAAGTGGAGAAGCTGAAGCAGCTGGAGGTGCTTCCTCTACACATAGTCTTTCAAACACATGAAGTGACCTGAAGTTCCCACATGGTGCCAGAATTGCAAGCAACATGTCTCAACTGCCCAGGCATGATCTAATTAATCTCCATTCCCTCTTTTAGAAACTAGTGTGTATCTTGTTTAAACTTCTAATTTTAATTAATGCCTCTTGGCCTGCTCTGTGTTAATATTCTTATTAATTTACTTACTGTTATACTTACCCTGATTGAAAATTTAATTTCCCAGCCCCTAGTTCAAATGAATGCCTTAGAGGGAGAAAAAGTGAAAAATACTCACCAACCAGCCACTTATTTGCTTTCCTTTAAGATTACACTGATATTTTTCCTCTTTTCTTTTAAACTTGCTCACTCTATCTCCTTTTGACTCCCCTTTGCTACTTATAACTATGGATCTCCAGCAGTGTTCTATGTCAGATTTGGTCTGGCCCCTTTTGATTCCTCACTGCCACTTTTGAATGTGGAACTCTGACACTATTCTTTCTCAGGGTCTCTCTCTCTGTGTCCCTCCTTTGTATGATGACTTTCTTGTGTACCTTACTATGGAGATTTATGCCTGAAGCTAAGTATTTATCTTGTGTTAATTTTTTGTGCTGACTGGAAGTTCAGTGTGATTTGCTAGCTGAAGGCTTTATCTCTTCTCTCTCCTGCAGTACCTCATCTAAGTCTGAACCCAGATCCTAGGTAGTGAAAGTCAGCAGGCTAGTCGACCTTGGAGGTCATCTCAGGTGATCCCAATCTTGTCTTAGCCTTTGGTCATGCAGTCTGGTGGCAGAGTATCACTGGAACCCTGACAGGTTTCTTCTCTCTCCTTCCTCCAGGGGGACTAAGGTCAATAATAGTGGGTGTATGCTGGCACACCAGAGGAGTTGACCCTAATAACTACAGGCCATTCAGCTTAATCTTGAAATTTCTGAAGAAGGATGACATTACCACAGATTACATTACATAGAATTATACAGTATTTCCAGTTCAGAAACAGGCCATTCAGCCCAACAGTTCATGTTAGTGTTTATGCTCCACATGAGCCTCCTCCAAACTCTCTTCATCTCACCCCAATAATATCTCCTTATATTCCTTTCCCCTTCATATGTTTATCTAGCTTCGCCTTAAAGGCTCAACAACCCTCCATGGTAGTGAGTTCCATATTGCAACCCCTCTCTGAGTAAAGAAATTTCTCCTGAATTCCCTATTGGATTTATTAGTGTCGATCTTATTTTCATGGTTCCTCGTCCTGGTCTGCCCTGTAAGTGGAAACATCTTCATTACGTCTACCCTATCAAACCCTTCCATAATCTTAAAGACTTCTATAAAATCACCCCTTCTCTTTTTGAGAAAAAGTAGTCCCAACCTGTTCAATCTTTCCTGGAAGATTAACCACTCAATTCTGGTATCGTTCTAGTAAATCTTTTTTATTACCTTCTCCAGTGTCTCTATATTCTTTTCATAATATGGAGGCCAGAGCTTTTTTTTATTCATTCATGGGATGTGGGCTTCGCTGGCCATGCCAGCGTTTATTGCCCATCCTTAATTGTCCTTGAGAAGGTGGTGGTAAACTGCCTTCATGAACCGCTGCAGTTCATGTGTTGTAGGAACGCCCACAGTGATGTTAGGGAGTTCCAGAATTTTGACTCAATGACAGTGAAGGAATGGTGATGTAGGTCAAATCAGAATAAGGGAACTTGGAGCTGGTGGTGTTCCCATGCATCTACTGCCCTTGTCCTTCTAGGTGGGAGAGGTCGCGGATTTGGAAGGTGTTGTCGAAGGAGGCTTGGTCAGTGGCTGCAATGCATGTTGTAGATGGCACACACTGCAGTCACTGTGCATCTGTGGTGGAGGGGGTGAATGTTTCAGCTAGTGGATGGGGTACCAATCAAACAGGCTGCTTTGTCCTGGATGGTGTCGAGCATCCCGAGTGTTGTTAGAGCTGTACTCATCTAGGCAAGTGGAGAGTATTCCATCACACTCGTGACTTGTGACTTATAGACGGCAGGCAGGCATTGTGGAGTCAGGAGGTGGGTTATTCTCTGCAGAATTCCCAGCCTCTGATCTGCTCTTGTAGTCACTGTATTTAAATGTCTGGTCCAGTTCAGTTTCTGGTCAATGGTAACCCCAGAATGGTAATGATAGTGGGGAATTCAGTGATGGTAATTCCATTGAATGTCAAGGAGGGATGGTTAGACTCTTTCTTGTTGAGGTGGCCATTGTCTGGCACTTGTGTGGCATGAATGTTACTTGTCACTTATCAGCCCAAACCTGAATATTGTCTTGCTGCATATGGACATGGACTGCTTCAGTGTCTGAGGAGTCACGAATGGTGCTGAACATTGTGAAATCATCTGTGAACATTCCCATTTCTGAACTTATGATGGAGGGAAGGTTATTTATGAAACAGCTGAAGATGGTTGTACCTAACTGTTCACAGTACTTCAAGTGTGTCTAACCAAGGTTCTGTACAATTTTAACTTATCTTCTTTGCTTTTCAATTCTATCATCTAAATATAAATGCAAGTGCTTTGTTTGCGGTTTTATGGCCTAATCAAATTGTGTTGGTACTTTTAGTGATTTGTGCATCAGTATACCCAGATCCTTCTGCTGCTCTACTCTATTTAGACACTTACTTTGCAAGCAGCTTCCTTATTCCTCCTACCAAAATGTACCAAATCACACATACCTGTTTAGAAATTTATTTGCCAATTAAATGCCCATACTACAAGTTCATCAATGTCTTCCTGTATTTTGTCATAGTCCTCTGCAGGATTTACTAGGCCCAGCAACTTGAGTGTCATCCGCAAATTTTGAAACTGGACTTTCGATTCCCCAAGTACAAATTGTTTATGTAAATGGTGAACACCAGTGGTCCCAGCTCCGATCCTTGTGGAATACCACCCTCCCATGTTTTGCCAGTCCAAATAACTACCATTAATTCCTGCTCTTTGTTATCCATTTAGCTACTAGTCCCCTGACAACACCTTAAGAAATGGAGATAAGGATAAAGAAATACTGCAGTGAACACGGTTTTCTAAAGGGCCAAACGTGATTGACAAATCTCACAGAACTCTTTGAAGAGGTAAGTGTGGGAAATTAAGTGAATGCAGATACCATGTGTGCTGACTCATACTGGTTTGGGATCGTGACATCCAACCATTCCTTTAATGATTCATGGGTTTTTGTCAATTCATTCAAATTGTCATGAAAAAGCACTTTTACTAGTTTGAAACTGTGACTCTTGTCCTTTGCTCTGAGCCACTGGGGACCATTAGTTTGCTTTCTCACCTATAGCTTTGACCAATATCAAATGCGTAGCATGGTTTTCTGCTCTTGGAACCAGATCTCAGTACCTTTAGGAACAGTTGGGTAGAAAGTGAAGGATAAAAAATCTGGAAAAAATATAGATGGCTTCTTTCTGCTTCCTGTTAAGATGATTTATTACCCAATTTACAATGTCCTCCTAGCTATAAGCCTCCTGTGAAAGCTGTTTCCTGAAGTTGAGATATATAATACCAAGGACATTAATATCCGCCATTACCTCAGATACATCTGAAAGTAAATTGGTATAGCTTGGTCAGCCTCTGAGCCTCAGCTGGCTATGATTTGCTGCTTTTGAGTTACACTGCAGTTATTTTCTCTGACCTCAGATATCCAGACTGCCGAGTTTGTACTGCTGACAGTATAATATTGGCATATCAATTTCCCAGTTGCTATATCCTAGCTACCAATGTTCTTCTTATCTTTAGTCTGTTTAAACCTTGTTTTTCATATTCTCCCCTCCTCTCCTGGAGGTTTATAATCAGCACAGCTCAACTGACATAGCTCAGCCAGAAATGGTGAAGTCAACTCTAATCCATCCAACTACATCCACTCTGGTTAAGATCAGCTAACACTGCATAGATCAGGGAACAGACTTCTTGCTATGTATAGCTCAACATAACCCAAGGCAACACATTCAGTGGTTGAATGTGTTGCCTTGGGTTATGGGCCATCAGAGAAAGGTCCATTTCATATTTTGCCTAAATTGTCACTTAGCAATTAGGAGAGAGGATTAAGAGCAGTCCTGAGGTGTCACCCATGGTTCACTGGGTAGCATTCTGGCCTCTGAGGCAGAAGATTGTGGATTCTGGTCATAGCTTCAAGGCCCACGTGAGCACATTAATAACATAATTCAGGCTGATACTCAAGTGCAGTGGTGAGAGAGTGCTGCACTGTAGGAGGTGCCGTATTCAGAATGGGATGTTAAACTGAAGCAAAAACAGAATTACCTGGAAAAACTCAGCAGGTCTGGCAGCATCGGCGGAGAAGAAAAGAGTTGACGGTTCGAGTCCTCATGGCCCTTCGACAGAACTTGAGATCGAGTCCAAGAAAGAGTTGAAATATAAGCTGGTTTAAGGTGTGTGTGTGAGGCTCGGAGATGCCGCCGATGCTGCCAGACCTGCTGAGTTTTTCCAGGTAATTCTGTTTTTGTTTTGGATTTCCAGCATCCGCAGTTTTTTTGTTTTTATCTCTGTGTTAAACTGAAGCACTGTCCGCCCTCTCAGATGGACATTAAAGATCCCATAGCACTATTTCAAAGAAGAGTGGGAAATTTTCCTTATTTCCTGACCAATGCATATATCTAACTCAGTGCCAATAAAACAGATTATCGGCTCATTATCATATTGCTGTTTGTGGGATCTTGCTCTGTGCAAATTAGCTACTGCATTTCCTATAATACAACAGTGCCTACACTTCAGGAGTACTTCATTAGCTTTAAAACTTGAGGACATCCTGAGGTCATGGAAGATTTATATAAATGCAAGTTAATTTTTTCTCTTTCACTGTTAAAACTAATTCAAATAATTCAAAATTTAGCCATTGTCTCATTTAATCCTCTTCCATCCATGCACCCTTCCAGTCCCATTCTTCAATATGCTGTCTATTAAGGACATTCCAGAAGAAATTATTATTCTTCCATCAAGTTATCTTTTTGCTTCCAATTTTCTCCCAGGTTACTTTCCAGCATTATTTTATTTTGTTTTTTTCTTTTTATGAAAAGCAAATATAGCGCAACATGGAAAATGGTTTTATACTTAAGTAACCTCCAGAATTCCTCTGGTACATACAGTAAATGTTTTCTTTACTTATTCATGGAATGTGGGTGTTGCTGGCATGACCAGTATTTATTACCCATCCTTAATTGCCCTGAGGTGGTGGTGGTGAGTCACCTTCTTGAACCACTGCAGTCTCTGTGGTGTAGGTGCACCCACAGTGCTGTTAGGAAGAGAGTTCCAGGATTTTGACCCAGCGACGTGAATATATTTCCCAGACGGGATGGTACGAGAATTGGTGGGGAACTTGAAAGTGGTGGTGTTCCCAAGTGCCTGCTGCCCTTGTTTATTTAGGTGATAGAGGTCACAGGTTTGGAAGGCCTTGGTGAGTAATTGCAATGCATCATGTCAATGGTTCACCTTACAGCCATGGTGCATCAATGGTCGAGGGAGTGAATGTTTAAGGTGGTAGATGGGGTGCCAATCAAGCAGGTTGCTTTATCCTGGGTGATGTTGAGATTCTTGAGTGTTGTTGGAGTTGAACTCATCTAGGCAAGTGGAGAGCATTCCATCATCCTCCTGCCTTGCGCCTTGCAGATAATGAACAGGCTTTGGGGAGTCAGGATGTGAGTTCTCTCCACAAAATACCCAACCTCTGACCTGTTGCTGTAGCCACAGTACTTATGTGGCTGGTCCAGTTCAGTTTCTGGTCAATGCTGATTCCCAGGATGCTGGCAATGGGTGATTCAGCAATGATAATGCTGCTGAATGTCAAGGGGAGATGTTTACCTCTTGTTGGAGATAGTCATTGTCTGTCACTTGACTGGCACAAATGTTACCTGTCATTTATCAGCCTAAGCCTCAATGTAGTCACTTTAAAATGAAAAGGTATGCTTTATTCAATTTCTCTTCCCAAATTTGTCCTCATATTTTAAGAATGGCCTCTGTGCAAACACACAAACAGAGTGGACAGGAAAAGATCCAGTCTTTTTCGTCCAGTTACAATGCCCTGTCCACTCTTCACCTACCCAGAGCCTTGTCATTTCGGAGAAAGGAGCAAAACAGATAAAAAAAAACAGGCCAATTAGAGAGAAAAAAACTGGAAAATTCCTCTCCAACTCCCTCAGGCGATCAAATTTAGTCTAGGAGGTCACTTTGGCCATGACTTACATCACAGGATACAAATCACCTATTGTATGAGGTGATCTCTCCCCAGCCAGAAACAGGTCCAGCTCTTGCTTGATAGAAAGCCGATTCAAATCAGCTTTCGCCGCATGAATCAGAAACCTGTTCCGCCAGTCCCCAGTTTAAAGGGCAATTACACCAGCCAATCTGGTACAGGCTCTCTGGAGGATAGAGTCCCAGGGCACAGCTTCCCCAATGGTCAGACACTGAGTGACAGCAGGTGACTAGATTGTTGGGGTTGGGAATGTGGTTTAATATTGCAAAATCTGACCCTATCCTCACCCAACATTCATTTTCCTGTAGAAAGTACAGGATATTAAACAGGAGACCTGGTTAATTTTTATTCCTCCAGAATCTACCACCATTAACGCCAACTTTAGATCCTATGGTTGCCCCAGGTGAGATCAGCAAATTGATTGCAGGATTGGGCTTAAGTTTGGGATCATCCCAGTGTGTAGAACACTGGGCAGTAAAGTTCTGCAGCAAGCCATTGAGTCCTCTCTCTCCAGTGCTTTTATTATCAATATAAAAGCAAAATACTACGGATGCTGGAAATCTGAAATATGACCCCATCACCGAACATCAAGCCATTGTTTCCAGGACTGTCACTGACCTCATCTCCTCTGGAGATCTTCCCTCCACAGCTTCCAACCTCATAGTCTCCCAACCTCGGACGGCCCGCTTCTACCTCCTCCCCAAAATCCACAAACAGGACTGTCCTGGTCAGCCTGTTCCTGCCCCATGGAACTCATTTATTCCTTTCTTGACTCCATTCTCTCTCCCTTTGTCCAGTCTCTTCCCACCTACATCCGTGATTCCTCTGATGCCATACATCATATCAACAATTTCCAGTTCCCTGGCCCCAACCGCCTCCTCTTCACCATGGACATCCAATCCCATTACACCTCCATCCCCCACCAGGATGGTCTGAGGGCTCTCTGCTTCTTCCTCGACCAGAGGCCTGAACAATCCCCATCTACCACCCCTCTCCTCCATCTGGCTGAACTTATTCTCTCACTGAACAATTTCTCTTTAAACTCATCTCACTTCCTCCAAATAAAAGGTGTGGCTGTGGGTACCCGCATGGGCCCCAGTTATGCCTGTCTCTTTATGGGGTATGTGGAATATTCCTTGTTCCAGTCCTACTCAGGCCCCCTCCCACAGCTCTTTTTCTGGCACATTGATGGCTGTTTCGATGCCGCTTCATGCTCTCATCTGGACCTGGAAAAATTAATTAATTTTGCTTCCATTTTCCACCCCTCCATCACTTTCACATGGTCCATTTATTTCCATTCATTGTTTCATCCCCACCTTTTAGCCTATTTTGATCTTTTCACCCACACCATCCCCTCCCCCCACCCCACCCCGACTAGGGCCATCTGTCACTTGCTCATCCTGCTTTCTACTCTTAATGTCAGCATTAGCACCTCCTTTAGCCAGTATCACCACTATTAACACCCTTTCGACTTTTTGTTTATGACATCTTTTGCAATCTCTCCTTTGCCTCCCCCTATCACTGGCCTTCTATCCAGCTTTACCCGTCCCACCCCCTTAAAGAGTATATATTTCACCATATTTCTACTTCTCCTCTTAGTTCTGAAGAAGAGTCATACAGACTTAAAATGTTAACTCTGTCTTTCTCTCCACCAGATCTGCTGAATTTTCCCAGCAATTTTTGTTTTTGTTTCTTTTGTTATCAATGCTTTATTTCATCTTATGTGTGAACTGTGGTTCACTGGTAGCATTCACCTCTAAAGCAAGAAGTTGTGTTTTCATGGTCCATTCTATAGACGTGAACCTATAAACCAGGTTGACAATCCAACACTAAGCAGGTGAACTATTGGAGGTGCCACCTGAGGCCCCACCTTCGCTCTAAGGTTAATGTAAAAATCTCATGGCACTATTTCAATAAGAGCTGAAGAGTTTGCCCAGTGTCCTGGCCAATATCCTTCAACCAATGTTGCTAAAAAACAAAAGATTATCTGGTCATTATCACATTCCTCTTTGTGGGAGCTTGCTGTGTAAAATTGGCTGAAGCATTTGCCATATTACAACACTAACTGCACTTTAAATGTATTTCATTGACTGGAAAACACTGAAGGACGTTTTGCGGTTATGAAATAAATGCAAGCTCTTTCTTTCTTAATGAGACTATGAAAGCTACACAGAGACATCCTAGCTCACTCAGTCTCAGGAGCTGCTACACTAATTACAGGAACAACTGTGGGAAGTACTGAGTGAACTCAGCACGACAGAAATATGTTCATCCTGGAGAAAGGAAGAGTCTGCCAATGACCTTCACAGAAATCTGCAGAGAAAATCTAAATGAAAGGGTTAGCAAGAGATGCGTTTGGTGTTTATTGCTCCTTCCAGCTTCTAATCACAGTGAAATCTGCACCAACCCTTTGTGATCCACCTCCCTCCTTATGGTTATCACATTAGCTAAAGGTTGGACTCTGACGACTCACCATGTGCAGGATCAGTATTCTTGCTGTCTGCAGTACATCGGAGGTGACAACCTGAAACAAAGAGGTGAGACAATGTTAGGGTATATGCTGCAACTGATCTGTCTCAACTTTGTTTCCTGCTTACTTTCCCTCCATCTCTCCTGAAAGTGCTGGCTGGCTGATACTGGGGTGCTGTTTTACAGCTAAAGTATTCTCCGTAGAACTCTTGCGAATTACTATTTCTTGTGCAAGACTGGACTGGAAGTGTCACTAGAATCCACTGTGGGGGAACATCACATTCAAGTTTGAATCAGTCCTCGACTGACATCTATACAATGAAATGCCAGCATGGACCATTGGTGAGTATTAGTGGGAACCTGGGCTAATTTTTCAGGGAAAGGAATTAACTATTATGTTTTTAACTGTTAACAAAGCACAGGTCAGTTGGCTTCAGAATTCAACTCCTCTCTAGTCGAATCTTATCATGTTTTTCTCTAACCCCAGTCTCTTCCTTTCGTATTCAGCTTAATATGCCATTTAAAGCTTATAGAACATAAAAGAAAAGCTAAAACAAGTATGTAATATATATTCTCTCAAAGGCAATCTCTGTTATTACACCATGTATTTTACCCCAATAAATTTCCACTTTTTAAATGTATTTTTATATTTTCACAGGATGTGGGTGCACTGGCTAGGCCAGCATTTATTGCCCATCCCTAATTAGCCTTGAGAAGGTGGTGGTGAGTTGCCTTCTTGAACCGTAGCAGTCCATGTGGTGTAGGTACATACACAGTGTTGTTAGGAACGGAGTTCCAGGATTTTGACCCAGTGACAGTGAAGAAACAGCGATATAGTTCCATGTTGTGTGACTTGGAGGGGAACTTGCAGGTGGTAGTGTTCCTGTGTATCTGCTGCCCTGTCTTTCTAGGTTGTAGAGGTCATGGGTTTGGAAGGTGCTGTCAAAGGGGCCTTGGTGAGTTGCTGCATCTTATAGATGGTACACACTACTGCTACTGTGTGTTGGTGGTGGAAGCAGTGTATGTTTTTTAAGGTGGTGGATGGGGGGCCAATCTAGCAGGCTGCACTGTCCTAGATGGTGTTGAGCTTCCTGAGTGCTGTTAGAGCGCCCTTCCATCACACTGCTGATTTGTGTCTTGTAGGTAGTGGACAGGCTTTGGGGGAGGGGATGGGGGTGGTGGTGGTCAGGACATGAGTTACTCGCTGCAGAATTCCCAGACTCTGACCTGTCCTTGTAGCCACAGTATTTATATAATTGGTCCAGTTGAGTTTCTGGTCAATGGTAACCCCCAGGATGTTGATAGTGGGAGATTCAGCGATGGTAATGCTTTTGAATATCAAGGAACGATGGTTAGATTCTTTCTTGTTGGAGATGGTCATCGCCTGGCACTTGTGTGGTGCAAATTTTCTTGCCAATTACCAGCCGAAGCCTGAATGTGGTCTAGGTCTTACTGCATATGGACAAAGTCTGCTACATTATCTGAGAAATTGCGAATGGTATTTAACATCGTGTAATCATCAGCGAACATCCCACTTCTGCTCTTATGATGGAGGGCAGCTCATTGCTGAAGCAGCTGAAAATAGTTGAGGCTTGGACGCTATCCTGAGGAACACCTGTAGCAATGTCCTGGGACTGAGATGATTGACTTCCATCTTCCTTTGTGCTAGGTGTGATTATTTATTATTATTATTTTAAAATATTTAAAGAAAAGCAATGCTGGGGAACTGTTAGAAACCAAAAAGAAGTATTCCATCAGTGCAGCTAACTGAGCATTATACTTATCCAGATTGCATAATCCATACACAACTCAGAATAAGTTCTGGGCAAAAATATCAGGTCCAGTCCATGCTTTTGGGATGTTTTTGTGATGTTGATTGAAAGATAATACTGGCCAGAACGCAAATGATAATTGGCCTGCTCTTCTTTCAGATAGTGCCATGAGATCTTTTACTCCACCTGAGGGGGCAGACAGGGCTTCAGTTTAATATCTCATCCAAAAGATGGCATCTCTGACAGTACAGAACTCTCACTGTACTGCTATGGAGCGTGAACCTTGAATTTTGTGTCCTGGAGTGGGATTTGAACCCAGAATCTTGTGCCTCAGAGGCAAGAGTGCTACGAACTGAACAAAGGCTGACATTTAATGTTATTGTTAGATATCTATTTTTAATTTCATTTAAACACCTATCCAGACCTTAGAAATTTCAATTACTCGCAAATGTCAGACTGAAAGAAAATTTAAGCAGCATTTTGAGCAATTTGTATTGTTTTAGTCATTCTCAGGGTATGGGCAAGACCGGCATTGATAGCCCACCACTAATTGTCCTTGAGAAGGCAGTGTGAACCACTAAATTGTAATGATTTGGTATGACTGAGTGGTTTTCCACTTAATGCATTTTCTACTTGTTCATCCTTAGGTTGTGGGTGTCACTGGCAAGAAAAGCATATATATTCAATTAGCAGTTTGATACAATTGAATGGTTTGCTAGGCCAATTCAGAGGGTAGTTATAGTTGATGTGGGACTGGAGTCACATGTAGGCCAGACTGGGCAGATTTCCTTCCTAAAAGGGCATTAGCAAACCAGCTGAGTTTTTAATGACAATCCAGAGGTTCCATGGTCACTTTTATTGGCATGAGTTATTTATTTCCAGGCTTTGGTTTCTAAAATTCAAAATATCAAACTGCCATTGTAGAATTCAAATTCATGTTCCCTGGGTTATTCATCCAGGCTTCTGGTTGACTAATCGAGTAACAACCACTGCAAGACCATCAATCAAAAGCAAAATTCTTGAAACTGGAAATAAAAACAGGCAACGTGTTACCATTTCAGGTTTAGTTCTGATAGAAGGACATTGGCCTGAGAAGTTAATTCTGTTTCTCAGGTACTGCCGGACCTGCTGAACGTTTCCAGTGTTTCCTGAATTTCTTAATATGCCTACCTTATAATTGAAGCTCTAAATTAGGACTCCGAAACAAGTGGAGATATCCTCTCTATGTCTACCCTATTGAAACCTTTCATAATTTTAAAGACCTTTATTAGGCCATCTCTCAGTCTCTTTTCTGGGGAAAAGAGCCCCTGCTAGTTCTGGTTGTAACCTCTCGGTTCTGGTATTATCCTTGTAAATCATTTTTGCACCTTCTCCATGGCTTCTACATCCCACTGATGTTAGAAAGCAGGACAATGAGGAGGGAAAGAAGAGGATCAGGAATGGATACTGGAGAAAATGGACTTCATGAACAAGAGGAGCTCAATGCAAGACGGAGGGTCATGTATGGATTCTGGAGGAGGAGGTGGTTTTGTTGGGAGTGAGTGGGGTAGTTGAGTAGCTGGCCTCAATTCCAGACAAGGGGTCCATTAGTTCCTTGCATTTGGCTGTAAGTATCGAAATTATGTGATCCAACTGTAATGCCTAACCTGCTGGGAGCACACCTCATGAAACTGTGTGCACACTTTCCTTAATTTTCCATCCATTAACTAATGCAGTAAGGAACTTGCATTTGTAAAATTTACGCTTCAATGCACAAGCTGAGGGCAGAGGTTGGAGGGGTACTTTGAGGTGAGGAAGGATTGAACGTTGTCCCTGACTTCAAGAATCATCCTTCAAACACCCATAAAGAATCAGCAGTGAAAAAGGGAAAGGGTGAAGCTGGAGATGGGCAAGTCAGACCTCAATAGCCAAGTCGGTACCTCACTAGGGGAACGAAGTCAGAGCTAATTATAGCTATAACCAAATTGAGAGATGGGATCAATCTGATAGCAATTCACTTCTTGGCATCAATTACTCTATTTTCTGATTTGTTAAACTCAGTAGCTTATGTTCATTTCCTTTAATCTTTTACTTTATTAAAAATAAATTACAATTGATTGAACTCATCCCTATGTTTGGTGCTGAATCTCAATGTGATATGTTGAGCCATCCTTCCATCCAATTTTGTTTGATTACTGCTATAATTTTCACCAGCCTGCATTAACAAACTGCAAGTTTGAAATGGATGTGTTTGACTGTTATGAATAACCAGGATAATAATTATAACACTGGAATGGGTTTGACTTTACAGGTAATGTAATTGCCTGTTGATCATAAAATTCTAATGGTCACATTTAATAGCAGCTTTAAATGAATGCAAAAAAGTGTGGAATCATCCCAGATTTGCATTAAGTACGGTAGCGGGCAGGGAGAAAGGCGTTTTACCCACTGGCTGCAATAGCAGGTTTTCATGGTGTATCATCCCAATCTCACTTCATTAATCATGCATTCTCAGGGCACATGCCATTTCGCAGGCAAGAGGCCTCTGCTTCGCCTGCCATGCCGTCATCTTGCCCTTCCTCACACAGGGTACCATATTTAAAGTACAGTCTCGCACACACCTCTCAGTACTTCCAGACATGGCCCCGAAAGAAGATTGCAGCCGCCGATTCAGTGAAGCATCCCTGGACCAGCTGCTGGACACCATGGCAGCCTGCCATGATGTCCTCTACCCACGCTTTGGCCACAGGAAGGGCAGCAACATCACCAATCCAGATTGGGAGGTGGTGGCAGTGGTGGTCAGTGCCAATGTTACCAACAAGAGGTCGGTCATGCAGTGCAGGAAGAGAATGAACAACCTCATCCGTGCCATCAAGGTAGGTCAACCATCTCATCATTCTAAACTCACACACTCACAAGCCCATCACACAAATATAGAGATCTCACACCTCAAGGGACAACACCACTAACTCTCAGACACACCCTCACATCTCCATAAGCACATACCCTCTGGAGCTTGTGTCCTCATCCCGTCCAAGTCTCCGCTCACCACACAAACATTTCATGCAATGCCATGTGTACACTATCTCCATCTGTTTTCATGCAGGAGAAGCTGGCTCACAACAGCAGAGAGAAGTTCAAGACTGCGGGTGGAGTGGCCCACATTAGGCCCCTCACTCACTTTGAGGTAAAAAATGCCATCACGCTGACTGTGGAAATGGACCATACCTACAGTGATGGTGAGGTCAGCGGCGAAAACCCATGTGACAATCCTGCACCACATCATTCCTCTCTCAACTGTGAGTGCTCTCTCTCTCTCTCTCCTGCTTTTGACTATGCTGCCATGCACTGGTCATCTCTACTTTGGTTCACAGGGTGCTCTGCCAAGCGACTGACACCCTTGGCTAGTCAGTCCCAAGCGACTGACACCCTTGGCCAGCCCGTCCCTCAGCTCCATTCACGTCCTCACTTCCAGCTAAGAGGTCATCTCCTCCATTGAAGAATTGGAAATAAGCAGCCTGGAAAACCCGTCACAGTGCTAACCCACACCCTCCATCAGCACAGAGACACACACCTTGGTGGGACCTACATCTAGAGCACATTCAGGCTCACAATCTGATGGTCACTGCATAGACACATGTCTGCAGCAGGAGGAGGCAAGTTCAGCCGAACTCCCTGGCATGTCAAAGAATGCTGGGAAACAGGCATCCATGAAGTCCTGAGTCAGATGATGAGATTCTGGATTCAGCCTTCCAACTTATCGTGGAGAGTCAACAGGAGGCGGGGGAACATCATGCAGAGCTGCTGGAAGCCCTAAAGAGTGGGCGAAGTGCATCCGTCTGCTCTCTGATGTAGTGGTGCCCACATGTGTGCATATGGAGGTCTCCATGGGGAGGATGGTGGACACCATGAAGACCCTGCTCCAGCAGAATGCGGGGGTGCACGCAGGCCTGTACACCATCACGGTAGCCATTGGTAAGTTCCTACAGTGACAATGTGAGAGGGAAACGGGGCACCTTGACATCTCTCTAGGTGCTCATTCCCCTCAAGGAGTCAGGCTGGGGTACTCGGGCACCCGAAGGGAGGAGGAGCGGCAACTGGACACCCCTGGGTGCTCCACTCAGGAATCTCAGAGGCAGTCCTTTCCCTCGGAGTCCCCTTTGCCTGTGATTCCCTCAACCTCGTCCTCTGTCACCACGGAGGGAGCAGCAGGTCTACAAGAGGCTAGCCAAAGCAAGTCAGGACCCCCAAGGCCTTGGCTCTCCTGAAGACCCATGCTGAACTCATCAGGGGCAACAGGGCCAACCACTGCACAGGCTGTCTCCTTGCATGCTGTGGATGTCGGGGCAGCACCTAGAAGAAGTGGTAGGTCTGGAAAAGTTAAGAATTTCTGATCACAAGTGGTTGCACAGGTGAACATTGTCACTTTATAATCAGAAAATATATTCACATTCACTGAATAATGTGTAATGATGTCTTTCAGCTTCATTTTCAGGCTTCACAAGTCTTCTGCCTGCAACCACCCCCTCCAACTAGCAGTTCAGCTGCACGCAACCAGCCTATGAGTGATTCTGGAGGGAGAAGTGTGTGTGTGGTAGGGCCTTTTGGAGCTTCGTGCAAGCACTCTCCCACACACGAGGATCCTTCCTTCTTTACATTCATCCCAATGTCCCGAGCATTTTCAATGCTGCCTGCTGGGGAGATGTCTTTCAGTTGTCCATCTGAGCTAACCTGCATCTCCATCCACCCATCGATTGTACTCCCATGCTGTACCTGTTCCCATCCAACACGAGGCTCCTTTCACTTTCGATTTTGCAAGATGGTTTTAGTGAAGTATGTCTTCAGCTTGCCTGTCCTTTCCCCTCCCCCAGTTACCCAAGTTCTTTCCCCCATCACTGTTCATCCCCCAGCATCACCTTCCACCTCCCCACCATTACCTACCAGCCAGAAACCTTTTCTTTCTAGGATATCCAGGTGTACGTGCACATTCCCTATCTTCCTGAGAATCCCACCCCATCCACATTGCCCTCCCCAACCTCCTCCTTTCCACCCCCAGGGACCGTATTTGCCTCCAAGTCCCCACCAACACTCTCGCCATTCCTTCGACTGTTACCGTGGCACCCTCACCCTCCTACCCTATCAGCTCACTCTGTCCTTGGTCATTCACACCAGTTCCTCCTACATGTCCACCTTTATTTCGACTCCACAGGCCCCTCCCTTGCACATTCCCCTGGAAATCCTTGCCTTACTCCTTCCTTTCCCCTTACTCCTTCCTCCCCCTGGGCTCCTCCCTCCCTCTGAACTCCTTCCTCCTCCTGGGGTCCTTCTCCCCCTCCAAACTCCTTGCTCCTCCTGGATTCCTTCCTCGCCCTCCGAACTCCTTCCCCTCCCTCTGAACTCCTTCCCTTACACCTTCTTCCTCCCTTACATCTTCCTGTCCCCTTACACGTACCTCCTCAGTTGCCGCATTCTCCCCGTTACACTCTCCTCCCCCTGTATTCCCCTCCCCCACTCTTAACCTCACCCTCCCCCGACACCATTGTTGCCCCCCTCACCCTCTCTGACACCATCGTTACCCCCCTGCCAACCTCACCCCACTGACCCTCAACAGTGATCTTCCACCTTCTGTGCGCTGCTTTACGGCGGAGCCATGTCCATATAAATCCACCCAGCATGCGATGCACGAGTTCCTCCAGGATCCGGTAGCTCCTCGAATGCCCATGATGTGAGCAAGGCCTTGATGCTAAATCCTGACTTCTGCATGTCACACTTGTTGAGATGTGTTCTGCACCGGCGTGCTTTCCCACCAACCTGGGCGATATATTTGATGTGGGCGATTCCGGCAAGCAGGGCTAATAATGATATGCAGATGTATTAATAGACAGAATGAATGATCGTGAACTAGTTTCACGATGGTGTGAAATGATTTTTGGCCTTCCTGCCATATTGTCCGCTCATGAAGCTCGAAGCCAACGGGGACGGATAATTCCGGCCTAAAAGTTAACCAGACACAGTTCTGCCCAAAATACAAACACATGGATGAAATAATATATTCTGTAGTAAGTTCCACATATGTTGAGACCATCTCTGAAAAACAATAATTTTTATCTACAGCTCTCTCCTTTGCTGAAAGTGCTGCCTCTTCAGGTGCTGGATAGTCCTCCATTGCTTCATCCAAGCATCTATACTTTATGGCCACAATCTAATTGAGTGGCAGTGCAGTCAATGTAGTGTAGTCTAGTTGCTGTAGGAAACGTGGCAGCCAATTTGTTCACTGTCAGATCCCACAAAGAACATTGAGATAAACTACCAGATAATCTGTTTTTTTCAAGTGATGTGGGTCGAGTGCTAAATAATAGCCAGGGCAAAGGGAAGAATTCTCCTGTTCTTCTTTTGACAAAGTGCAACTGGATCTTTTATGTCCATCTGGGAAGGAGTGGGGCATAAGCCCACAACCTCGTAATTCAGAAGTGATAGTGCCATCATTGAGCCATAGCTGACAAATAAGAACACCATGTAAGTCAAGTCTGGAGGGGCTAAAGGCTTAGACAAGTACTCAACAATATAATGGACAAGATAAGAGTGATGGCACAGAGGAAATAAGCAGTCTAAGTGGTGGATAGAAAGAAGGTCTTCCCCAGTTAAAATCGCTCATCTTCATATTACACAAGAACTAGGAGGAGTAGGCCATTCAGCCCCTTGAGCCTGCTTTGCCACTTGATAAGTTCATGGCTGATCTAATGTGATTTTAACTCAACTTTCCTTCCTGTCCCCATAACCTTTGACTCCCATGTAGATCAAAAATCTGTTTAACTCAGCTTTGAATATATTAAATGACGCAGCCTCCACTGGTCTCTGAGGAAGAGAATTCCAAACACTAATGACCCGAGGTAAGAAATGTCTCCTTATCTACGTCTTAAGTGGGAGACCGCTCAGTTTTAAACTGCACCTTTAACGGGGAGGTGGTGGTATAGTGGTAATGTCAGTGGATCATTAATCCAGAGGCCCAGGGGTTAATGCCCTAGGGACCTTGTGAGAAATGGATTTTTTTTATATTTTGGGGGAAATATTGTGTTATTCTGTGAAAAGGGCCATGTGTGTATGATTTAATTAAGCTGGGCAGAGAATAATAGGAGACAGGTTGTTGGGGAGTGTAAAACATGAAAAGGATAGTGTTTGGTTTGAGGCACAAGCGAATAGATTAGGTCTAATATTTGCATTTTTAGATAAGTGGAGAGTTTATCTGAATATCAAAGGGGAGTCAGAGGAGCAAAGAGACATGTTTGCATCTTGCAGGAGTTTAATAGGTAAATAGGCATAGGTAAATAGAAGTGGGGATGTTATATTTTATTGACCCAATAGCAAAGACAAGATGCAAACATGAAAGATCTTATATTTGGAAGGATTTGAGTTTCAAAGAGATGTGAAAACAATGGAACTCGAGATGAAAGGGAAAAAAAGTATTTTAGAGTTATCGTGGAGAGATTGGGGTAGCTGCTGAGCTGGAGGTATGAAATGTAGCAGCTGGAGCTATAGCTGGAGCTGTGGCTGAGAGAGGATGCAGTTTGAATCAACCATGCAGTCATAGAGTCATAGAGGTCTACAGCACAGAAAAAGGCCCTTTGGCCCATCGGTTCTGTGCCAGTAAAACAAGTACCTAACTATTCTAATCCCACTTTCCAGCACCAGGCCTATAGCCTTGTATGCCATGACATTGCAAGTGCACATCCAAATACTTCTTAAATGTTATGAGGGTTTCTGCCTCTACCACCCTTCCAGGTAGTAAGTTCCAGATTCCCACCACACTCTGGGTGAAAGAATTCTTCCTCATATCCCCTCTAAATCTCCTGCCCCTTACCTTAAATCTATGCCTCCTGGTTATTGATCCCTTGACCAAGGGGAGAAGTTCCTTCCTGTCCACCCTATCTATGCCCCTCATAATTTTACATGCCTCAATCTCCTCTGCTCCAGGGAAAAAAAACCCAGTCTATCTAATCTCTTCTCATAAACAAAACTCTCCAGCCCAGGCAACATCCTGGTAAACTTCCTCTGCATTCTCTCTAGTGCAATCAAATCCTTCTTATAATGCGGATTCCAGAACTGTACGCAATACTCTAGCTGTGGTCTAACCAACGTTTTATACAGTTCCAGCATAACCTCCCTGCTCTTATATTCTATGTCTTGGCTAATAAAGGCAAATATCCCTTATGCCTTCTTAACCACCTTATCTACCTGTCCTGCTACCTTAAGGGACCAGTGGACATGCACACCAAGGTCCCTCTGATCCTCAGTACTTCCCAGGGTCCTACCATTCATCGTGTATTCCTGTGCCTCGTTTGTCCTGCCGAAGTGCATCACCTCACACTTATCCGGATTAAATCCCATTTGCCACTGATCAGCCCATCTGACCAGCCCGTCTATATCCTCCTGTAATCTCAGGCTATCCTCCTCACTATTTACCACCCCACCAATTTTCATGTCATCCACAGACTTACTGATCAACCCTCCTACATTCAAGTCTAAATCATTTATATATACCACAAAGAGCAAGGGACCCAACACCAATCCCTGTGGAACCCCATTGGACACAGGCATCCAGTCACAAAAACAACCTCTGACCATCACCCTCTGCTTCCTGTCACTCAGCCAGTTCTGGATCCAATTTGTCAAACTGCCTTTGATCCCATGGGCTCTTACCTTCATTATCAACCTCCCAGGAGGGACCTTATCAAAAGCCTGCTGAAGTCCAAGTAGACTTCGTCAAATGCATTGCCCTCATCTACACACCTGGTCAGCTCTTCAAAAAATTCAATCAAATTGGTCAGACATGACCTTCCCTTGACAAAACCATGCTGACTGTCCTTGATTAATCTCTGCCTCTCCAAGTGTAGATTAATTCTGTCCCTCAGAATTGCTTCTAATAGCTTCCCCACCACTGAGGTTAGACTGACGGGCCTGTAGTTCCCTGGTTTATTCCTTCCTCCCTTCTTGAATAACGGTACCACATTGGCTGTCCTCCAGTCCTCTGGCACCTCTCATATGGCAGAGACATATTGAAAATTATTGCCAGCGCCCCTGTTATCTCCTCTCTTGCCTCACTCAACAGCCTGAGATAATTTCATCCGGGCCTGGAGATTTATCGACTTTTAAGCCAGGCCACTTAGAACCTCCTCCCTTTCTATGCTAATTTCTTTAATTATATCCTTCTGTCTGATTTCCATACCCACATTGTCCATCTCACTTGCGAACACCGACACAAAGTATTCATATAGGGCCCTTCTTATGTCTTCCAGCTCCATACACAAATTACTACTATGGTCGTTAATGGGTCCTACTCTTTCCCTAGTTATCTTCTTACTCTTAATGTACTTGTCAAGCCAGAAATGTCTTGGGCTTTAAAAAGCAGTTTTATTCTGAAGTTTAAATTTTCACAGCAGAGTGGAAGACCGTAAAGATCATGTGGTATGCCTTTATTGAAGCTACAGCAGTTTGCCTTGGGTAATATTACTGGCTTTTTTTAAAGTGAAACATCTATAAGGGAATGTTGCCCGGGTGATGTTTACTTGTGCGTCTGACCAAGTAGAAAGATATTTTGGAGGAATGCATTGTAAAACTAAGTTTAACTGTGAACCTATAATCTTGTATGCTTAAATTTTCATTTGTTCTTATTAACAAGACTTTTACTTATAGATTTTAAAATCACAGAAGTGTTACTGGACTTCTTACTGCTGAGATCAGTACATCCCCTTCTCGTTTTCAGAATGCAAAAAAAGGTATGGCCCGTAAGCCAAGTTTCCCTCTGGGATTTTATTTGCGTAGCAATTGACAGCGGTTACGGTCATAACAACATGGGTTCAAATCTTACCATGGCAGCTTGTGGAATTTGAATTCAATTAATAAGTCCGGAATTTGAAACTATGATCAATTATTGTAAAAGTCTATCTGGTTCACTAATGTCCTTTAGGGAAGGAAATCTGCCATCCTTACCTGGTCTGCCTAAAAGTGAATCCAGATCCAAAGCAATGTGGTTGACTCTTAACTACCCTCTGAAATGGCATTGCTAGGTACTCTGTTCCACAATAATTAGGGATGGGCAACAAATGTTGGCTTTGCCAGCGATGCCCACATCCCATGGAAGAAGAAAAAAATGTTCTAGATTCCCCCACGAGAGGAAACATCCTCTCAGCATCGACTTTGTCAAGTCCCCTCAGGATCATGTATGTTTCAATAAGGTCACCTCTCATTCTTCAAAACTTCAACAGGTATAGTCACAACCTGCTCAACCTTTCATAATAAGAGGAATGAATCCAGTGAATCTTCTCTGAGCTGCTTCTAACGCAATTATATCATTTCTTAAGTAAGGATACCAAAAATGTATGCAGTACTCCAGATATGATCTAAGGCCCCATAAAGCTGCAGCAACACTTTCCTACTTTTATACTTCATTCCCCTTGCAATAAATGCCAACATTCCATTTGTCAATAACATGGTACACCTGCATATCAACATTTTGTGATTCATATACCAGAATACCCAGATGCCTCTGGGTAGACTTTTGCGGTCTCTCTCCATTCAAATAATACACTATTTTTCTATTCTTCTTGCCAAACTATCACACATTCATGTGTTTCACACAACAGGTCTGCAATTGAAGGTTCCCACAAGACAAATTACTTTCAGTGATACACTCTGACCACTAACCTGCAACCTCTGACAGAAAATGCACTTGTAGCGTGGTCAGCTATGTTGCTCTCCCACCTCCTTCCAATCACACTAGGGCACTCAAGGGCTAAGCTCATCGGAACAGCGTCCACAAGGGATACTGGCTTGTGTGGGCCATCCAGACTCTCAGAATCTTAACGGCACAGAAAGAGGCCATTTGGCCCATCATGTCTGCACTGGCTCTCCAAATGAGCATTCTGGCCTAGTACCATTGCCCTGCCTTTTCCCTTACCCTTGCACATTGTTTCTATTCAAATTGTCATCTAATGTCCTCTTGGATGCCTCCATTGAACCTGCCTCCAACACACTTCCAGACAGTGTATTCCAGACCCAAACCACTCGTTGTGTGAAAACGTGTTTTCTCATGTCACACTTAGTTCTTTTGCAAATCACTTTAAATCTGTGCCCTTTCGTTCTTGATCCTTTTAGGAGTGGGAACATCTTCTCCTCATCTACTCTGTCTAGCCCCCTCATGATTTTGAACATCGCTATCAAATCTCCTCTCAGCTTTCTTCTCTCTAAGGAGAACAGTATCAACCTCTCCAATCTATCCTCATAGCTGAAGTTTCTCATCCCTGGAACCATTCTTGTAAACCTCTTCTGCACTCTCTCCAATGTGTTCACATCCTTCTTATAACATGGTGACCAGAACTGTACACAATATTCTAGCTGAGGTCTAACGCGTGTCTTATATTAATTCAGCATAACCTCCTTGCACTTGTACTCTATGCCCTCACTAATAAAGCCCAGGATACTATATGCTTTATTAACTGCTCTCTCCACCTGTCCTGCCACCTTCAATGATCTATGCACATATACACCCAACTCTTTCCGCTCCTGCACCCCCTTCAAAATTTCACTCCTTATTTTATATTGTCTGTCCATGTTCTTCCTACCAAAATGCATCACCTCACACTTCTCCGCATTGAACTTCATCTGCCACCTATCTGCCCACTCCATCAACTTGTCTATGTCCTCTTGAAGTTCTGTCCTCTTTGTAGTTCACAACACTCCCAAGCTTCATATCATCTGTAAACTTTGAAATTTTCCCCTGTGCACCAAGATCTAGATCATTAAAATATATCAGGAACAGAAAGGGTCCCAATACTGGCCCCTGGGGAGCTCCACTACAAACCTTCCTCCAGCCCGAAAAATATCCATTGGCCATCACTCTCTGCTACCTATTTTTCAGCCAATTTTTCATCCACGTTGCTACTATTCCTTATATTCCATGAATAATAACTTTTCTCAAATCAGTTGTGTGGCACTGTGTCAAATGCCTTTTGAAAGTCCATGTACACCACATCAACAGCATTACCCTGATTGACCTTTTTGTAACCTCTTCAAAAAACTCCAGCAAGTTAGTTAAACATGATTTCCCCTTTAGAAATCCATGCTGGCTCTTCCTTATCAATCCATATTTTTCCATGTGACTACTAATTCTATCCTAAATAATTGTTTCTAGAATCTTGTCCACCCCTGAAGTTAAACGGACTGGTCTGTAATTGCAGGGCTTATCCTTACAATCTTTTTTGAACAAGGGCGTCATGTTTGTAATTCTCCAGTCCTTTGGCATCACCACTGAGTCTAGGGAAGACTGAAAGATTATGGCCAGTTCCCCTGCAAATTCTACTCTCGTTTCCTTGAATATCCTTGGATGCATTTCATCTGGCCCTGGTGTCTTATCAAATTTAAGTACTGCCAATCTATTCAACACTTCCTCCTTATCAATTTTTAACCCTTCTAGTGACAGAGTTTCCTTGTTGTCACCATGTCTTTCCTTGGCAAAGACGGATGCATATTTTTCATTTAATACCTTGCCATGGCCCTTTCACGCATGTGTAAATTCCCTTTAGATCCCTCATTGGCCCTACTCCTCCCTTTACCACCCTTTTATTATTTATATGTCTACAGAAAACTTTGGAATTCCCCTTTATGTTGGCTGCCAGTCTTTTCTCAAAACCCCTCTTTGCTTCTCTAAAATGCTTTTTCACCTCCCCTCTGAATCTTCTGTATTCCTCATGGTTCTGATTTCTATTTTCTACCTGACACCTGTCATAAGCGCACTTTTTCTTCTTTATTTTAATTTCAATCTTCTTTTTCATCCAAGGAGCTCTGGGTTTGTTTGTCCTACCTTTCCCTTTCAATGGAATATACCTTGACTGCGCCCGACCCAATTCTTTATTGAAGGCAGCCCATTGTTCAGCTACAGTTTTTCCTGCCAATCATTCATCCCAAACTATATGGCCCAGCTCTGTTCTTGCCCCATCAAAGTCGGCTCTTGCCCAGTTAATTATTTTTACTCTGGATTGCCTGTTGTCCTTTTCTATCATCATCCTGAAATGTACAATACAATGTCTCCTAAATGTTCCCCCACTGGCATTTGATCTACTTGACCCGGCTCATTTCCAAAAATCAGGTCCAACAGTGCATCTTTTCTTGTTGGATTGGACACATGTTGCTGTAGAAAGTTCTCCTGAACACAATCTAGGAATTTCTGCCCCTCCCCGCCCTTTAGATTACAACTGTCTCAATCTACATTCGGGTAATTAAAGTTCCCCATTATAACTACACTATAATGCCTGCATCTCTCTGTAATTTCCCTGCAGATTTGGCCTTCTATGTTCTTCTCACTATTAGATGGTCTATAGACTACACTGAGCAATGTAATTGCACCTTTTTTGTTCCTTAGCTTTAGCCAAACTGATTCTGTCCTTGAACTCTCTGGAACATCCTCTTTCTCCAGCATTGCAATGCTCTCCTTAACCAATACCGCCAACCCCCCTCCTTTCCTTCTTATCTCTTGTGAATACCTTGTACCCAGGAATATTTAATCCCAGTTTTGCCCTTCTTTGAGCCAGGTCTCTGTTATCACCACAACATCAAATTTCCATATGGCTATCTGTGCCTGTAACTCCCCAATCTTATTTACTATACTCCATGCATTCACATACATGCATAGTAACCCTGGTTTAGATTTTGTTACTTTCTCCCTTACCTCGACTTTATCTATTAACTTATTATTCTCTATACAAATGCTATCTGTCCCTCCCAATATTTTGTGCATCCTGGTATTCCTCTCTAATATTTTTTCTTGGTTCCCACACCCCTGCCGAGTTAGCTTAAAGCCCTCCTAACAGCACTAGCAAAATGCCCCGCGAGGAACTCAAGTCCCACCTGTGTTCAGGTGCAACCTGTCCGTCTTGTATAGGTGCCATCTCCCCCAGAGCCAGTCCCAGTGTCCCAGGAATCTAAAGCCCTCCCTTCTGCACCGTCTTTCCAGCCACGCATTTATCTGCCTTATCCTCCTTTTTCTGCACTAACTGGCATGTGACACTGGGAGCAGTCTGGAGATTACTACATTAGAGGTCCTGCTTGCTAATTTTCTACCTAGCTCCCTAAATTCTGATTGCAGGACCACATCCCCCTTCCTACCTAAGTCATTGGTACCATTGTGGATCACGACCTCTGACTGATCACCCTCCCCCAGAAGAATGTCCTGCAGCTGCTCTGACATCCTTGCACCTGGCACCAAGGAGGCAACATAGCATCCTGGAGTCATTTCTACAGCCACAGAAATGCCTGTCTGTTCCCCTAACCAATGAATCTCCTATCACTATAGTTCTTCCTTTCTTCTTCTCCTCCTGTACAGCCGAGCCGCTCGTGATGCCACAAACTTGGCTCTGACTGCACTCCTCTGAGGAACCAGCGCCTCACCAGCTTCCAAGACAGAAAACCGATTTTGAGCGGGACCCCAGGGGACTCCTGACTACCTGCCTACTTCTCTTGGACTGCCTGGTAGTCACCCGTTCCCTCTCTGTCTCCAGGCTCTTAAGCTGCGGTGTGACCACCTCTCTGAAAGTGCTATCCACATAGTTCTCAGACTCACGGATGTGCCACAGTGACTCCAGCTGCCGCTCGAGCTCTGAAACCCGAAGCTCAATTTTCTGCAACTGCCAGCACTTCCTGCACACGTGGTTAGCTAGGACACCTGTAGTGTCCATGACTTTGCACATATTACAGGACACATATTCCACCTGACTGAGCTACCCCGCCATGTCTTAACTCTACTTCCCTTACGTTAACTTTATTATACTTTGAATTATTTATATTACTTCATTATATTAGCCTTACATTTCCCTTATTCTTGGCATTTCGCAGTTAAAGTCAAGTATAGGAACTTTAAAAATATTACACTTTTCTAACTTACTCACCAGTTCCTACTTACCAAGGCTGCCACTCTTTTTTCTGAGCAAAGGTAGAAAAAGAAAGGAACACCTCCTCCCTTCCCACCAAACTCCCTTAGTCACCGACTCCAACTGAAGCTCTCTACTGCAGCCAAAAATAGCACTCCAGTACAGACCAAGGCCATCATGACAAGGGAAAATAAATAAAATGGGCTACTGCCAATGTGAAACTCTGCTTAGGGTGTTTTTTAAACTTAAAGGCCTGGATTTTGCAGGGCAGGGGTTGTGACAGGGTTGGGTGGGGGTACTGACAGCTAACTGTGAGCTTGCATCGCCATTACCCCTCTGAAACTGACCACAGTTTAGTGGAGAAATCCTGAACTTAGAGTCTGTCACTCAGAGTTCCGACAGGCTGCGCTGTGGCTCCCCCATAATTGGCAGTCACTGAAATCAGTGAGAATTTCAACTTCCCCATTCTCATATCGCTGTTTGAAACCCATTAAAAATTTACACCTTGTTCAAATGGACGTAACTGGGGTTGTAACGCAAAGTGATTAATAAAACTTGATGAAAAACAGAACTGATGCTTAAAAAAAAAAAAAAAATTTTGTGGGACCTTGCTGATGCATTCTGAATTCTAGAGGGGATTCCTCTGAACTACCAAAGTCTCTGGAAATAATCTTGGAGTGCTATTAATTAATTAATTAGCAGATTTTTAAGTTTAATTTTAATATTTTTTAAATAAAAAGCTTTCTCAGAATATTTACCTTCTACCTTCACCCCACGCGTATATAGCAATCTTTAATTTGCTCTGTGCAAACATTTTTAAAAGTGATTTTAGTTTACTGCTTTAGGTTTCCTGTTTTTGGTGTCTGGGAAAATTCTTTAATGTGACTGGCTGCTTGGGTAGCCTGATGACATCACTGCTGCTCCATGCTGGGAATTCTCCAGTAAAGAACACTGCAATCAGTTACAGTCCCACTGCAGGGAGAAATTCTCGCCAGACAGACAGCCTGATCTCTCAGCGAAATTCACCTCGTGGTCAGTGGCTACACCCATGCCTCACTGCTGGCCGCAAAAGTATTTCTTCAGGATATGGGCATTGTGTTGCCCATCCCTAGTTGCCCTTGAGAAGGTCGCTGCCAGTTGCTTTCTGTGTGATGTAGGTACTCCCACAATGCTGTTAGGAAGGGAGTTCCAGGATTATGACCCTGCAACAATGAAGGAATAATGATACATTTCCTTGTCAGATTGGCGTGTGACTTGGAATGAACTTGGGAGGGTGGTGTTGTTTCCATGCGCCTTCTGCCTTTGTCCTTCTAGATCGTAAAGGTTGCAGGTTTGGAAGATATTCAGGGCAGCCCCGCAACTTTTAAGAGCAGGTTAAAAGCCAATCCTAAAAGGAAGAATAGTGACACCACAGAGGTAAACTGAAATTGTAAATCCTGGGGTAGCAGAGACCCTTTCTCTGCTGGGTCTTCCAATCCATTCCTGACTCCCAGAGCGCCTGAGCCTGTTCAATAAACCTTACGTTGAATTCAATGACAGTGAAAAGAAAATTGTGTGGGGTTTAAAAACAAACTGTCAATGATCAATTGTGCACTACTGCCAGAAAACAATTTCAGCCCAAATATGTTCCCAGGTCAATGTAACAGATATCACTACATTGAATACTGTGTGCACGCATATCCCTTTAAGGTAGAGCAGACCACTTCTGAGCTATCATCTTTGGCTCAGTGGAGTCAGAAGGTTGTGGGTTCAAGTCCCACTCCAGGGCCTTAAGCCTGCAACCTGAAACTTCAGTACAGGCTTGAGGAACTGCTGCACTATCGTAGGTGCGTCTTTTGGATGTAATAAGTCTGCCCTCTCGTGTAAACACAAAAGATCTCTTGCACTATTCAAAGAAGAGCAAGGGAGTTCTCCCCAGTTCCCTAGCCAATATTTATGACACAAACAAAATGTAACAGGTTATCTGGTCATTCTCACTTTGTTGTTTGTGGGACCTTGCTGATGCCTTCTGAATTATAGAGGGGATTCCTCTGAACTACCAAAGTCTCCGGCAAATTGGGAAGATAATTAAAGGATGATCGTCTGGAATATGTAAAGCAGGAATTAAGGATCAAGATGGTGACTCTTATGCTTGGTCTCATCTGAACTTTTTTTTTATTCGCTCATGGGGTGTGGGCATTGCTGGCTAGGCCAACATTTATTGCCCATCCCTAATTACCCTTGAGAACTGAGTGCCTTTCAGAGAGCATTTAAGAGTCAACCACATTGCTGTGGGTCTGGAGTCACATGTAGTCCAGACTGGGTAAGGATGGCAGATTACCTTCCCTAAAGGACATTAGTGAACCAGATGGGTTTTTACGACAATCGACAATGATCTAAATATGATAGACCTGTCAAGATAACAAGAGAATACAAATAAATACACCCAGCTCCCAATGTTTCTCCCCCACTTTTCTGGAGGTTCCTGTTTTCTGCTAGGTCACAGTTCGATGCGCAGACTTCTAGTTGTTGACCCAAGTGGCTGCCGGTGACAGAACCACAGGATGAGTAATGCAGCTTCCACTGACTCCAATTAGGGAGTGATCTCTGCAGCAGTCTCCTGTTAGATGGCAGCATTCATGCTGACACTAATGACCTGAATACAGAGCTCTGCTCACAAATATCACATAAATCCAGAATATTGTTAGTGCCATGATGCAACATCTGACAGGGTGACTAACACAGAAATTAAACTTGGTAAACTTCTGCAGTAATTGATTTAAAATTAGGATTTTGTTTTAAAGCAGTAATGCAGCATGCCAAGTTGGGAAAGGGATGCTTCAATGTTCTATAGCCTCCTTCCTAAGCCTCACACCCCCTACAGTATCTCAAACTGTGATAGGGAGAAGGAAATTCTAATAATGTTGAGCCCCGACTTTAAATACAACCTCCCCCCAACAGTATCTCACACTCTGAGTACCGGGGCCCAGGTTTTCATCCCTGAGGTGGGAATCGGGAGTCATGAGATCGTAAGACATAGGAGCAGGAGTAGGCTATTTGGCCCATTGAACCTGCTTGGTCATTCAATAAGATCATAGAGAATCTGACTGTGACCTCAACTCCTCTTTCCAGCCTGTCCCCTATAACCCTTGGCTCCCTTGTCAATCAAAAATCTATCTAACTCAGCCTTGAATATATTCAGTGACCCAGCCACTACTCCTCTCTGGGAAAGAGAATTCAATAGACTAACGACCCTCTGAGAGAAGAAATTCCTCATCTCTGTCTTAAATAGGAGACCCCTTATTTTTAAATTGTGCCTCCTGGTTCTAGATTCCCGCATGAAGGGAAACAACCTCTCAGCATCTACCCTTATATATTTCAATAAGATCACTTCTCATCCTTCTAAACTCCAATAGGTATAGGCCCAACCTTCTCAACATTTCCTCACAAGACAATCCCTTTACCCCAGAAATAGGCCAACTCAACATTCTCTGAATTGCTTCCAAAGCAAGAATATCCCTCCTTAACTAAGGAAATCAAAACTATACACAGTACTCCAGGTGCAGTCTCACCAATGTCTTGTACAGTTGTAGCAAGATTTCCTCACTTGTATACTCCATCCCCCTTGCAATAAAGGCCAACATTCCATTTGCCTTCCTAATTACTTACTGTACCTGCTTTTTGTGACTCATGCACAAGGACAAACAGATCCTTCTGCATTGTAGAATTCTGCAGTCTCCCTCCATTTAAATAATATTTTGTGTTTCCAATCTTCCTGTCAAAGTGGACAAGTTCACATTTTCCCATATTATACTCCGTCTGCCAAATTTTTGCCCAGTCATTCAACCTATCTATATCTCTTTGCAGATTCTTTGTAACCTCCTCTCAACTTGCTCTCCTACTTATCTTTGTATTGTCAACGAATATGGCTACAATACAGAGATAAAAACAAAAAACTGTGGATGCTGGAAATCCAAAACAAAAACAGAAATACCTGGAAAAACTCAGCAGGTCTGGTCTAGTTCTGTTGAAAGGTCATGAGGACTCGAAACGTCAACTTTGCTCTTCTCCGCCGATGCTGCCAGACCTGCTGAGTTTTTCCAAGTATTTCTGTTTTTGTTATGGCTACAATACAGTCAGTCCCTTCATCCAAGTGATTAATATATCATAAATAGTTGAGACACCTCAGCATTCCATTCCAGCTAAGCTGAAGTGACCCATTTATCCCAATTCTATTTTGGCTAGTTAGTCAATCCTCTATCCATACTAATATATCACACTCAACACCATGAGCTCTTATCTTCTGCAGTAGCCTTTTGTCTGGCACTTTTTGGAATGCCTTTTAGAATTCCAAATACACTATACCTACTGGTTCTCTTTTATCCAGCCTGCTTATTAATCCTCAAAGAGCTTTAATAAATTTGTCAAATATGATTTCCTTTTCATAAAATCATGTTAACTCTGCTGATTGTATAATGATTTTCTAAAGGTCCCGCCCCTCCTTAATATTGGATTCTAACATTTTCACAATGACAGATGTTAGATTAATTGAACATTTCCTGATATTGCGATCCTGCCTCCTGCCAGACAGTGACTGCCCAGGCTATTTTCATGATGGGGAGTCGGGGTCAGGGTGGAGTCAGGGCTACTACCTCCCAAAGCAGGCACAAGGCAGGAACAGTGGCAGGTAGATGCTGAGGCCGGCAGGTTAGAAGGCCCTCCTCCATTCACTGGTACAACAGCCCAGTTCTGTAAATTAGTGTTAGGTACTGTAGTCCTCGCTCCTCTCATCAGTCCTCACCCACCCTATGCCCCCTCATTTGTCCCATGTACTCTCCATACCTCCGATGCTCCCTCCATACCTCCCATGCTCCCTCCATACCCAGTCACCCAGTATCCACTGTGGACAGGACTTATGAGCCACATAATAACAATGGGAAATCTTTGAAATGCTCATGGAATAAAAAATAAACAATCTCCATTCAAATTTCACTTGAAAAAATGTACTCCTCTTAGGTCATAAAACTATCAATCAAGCACAAAGCCATTCAACGTTTGCTTGAGAAAACTCACTTTTAAGTGTTTATCTGTCAGAATAAACAAACAGCCAGTCAAAAACCTCTTCAAAACACTTTAATCCAGGCTTGCCCACCATATGGCCCGCCGGCTCCCCCTCTATGTGGCCCCCGGAGGTAGTTTTCAAAATGCCGGTCAAACAAGTAAGTTTGAATAGAAGATTCTGCATGGAGCTGCACTAGTGAGCCTAGCAGCAGCAAACACGGGAGAGAAAAGGCCTATGATTGGAAGACCAGCGAACACCAGCAGCAGTGAGTCCGGGCCCTGGGGAGTGGCGGTTTCAAGGGGCGTGGACAAGGTAATGGAGGTGCCTGGGAGTGTGGACAAGGGAACTGAGGTGCTGAGGAGTGGGATGTGAGATGGCCAGAGTGGGGCCCAGGCAGTGGCGGTGCCAGGGAGCAGGGCCTGAGCGGCACCCCAGAGGCCCACAGCGAGGCATAGGTGGCCCGGAGTGGCCGCCAGGCATCCACAGCAGGGCTCAACTGTCCACAGCTGGACCCAGGCAGGCTGAAGCGGAACACAAGGCAGCTGGAGCAGTGCCCAATGGCATCTGAGAGAGTGAGCGCCTGGAGACTGAGTGTGAGAGAGAGCGTGTTGAGGGATCAGGACAGAGACAGTGTGAGGAGGGCGTAGGAGACAGTGTGAAGGGGTGTTGAGAGAGAGAGTGTGAGGGGGGATTGGGAGAGATTGAGAGGTGGGGGTCGAGAGAGAGTGTAGGGGGGGTCGGGAGAGAATGTGGGGGGGGGGTCGGGGTAGAGTGTGAGAGGGGTCAGGAGAGAGTGTGAGAGAGGTTTGGGAGAGATTGTGGGGGGAGGTTGAAAGTTTGTGAGGGGGAAGAGAGTGTGGGGGCAGGGGTTGAGAGTGTGTGAAGTGTTGAGTTAGAGTTTGAAGTGGGTTGAGAGTGAGTGTCGGGGGTGAGAGTGTGATGGGGGTTGGGAGTGTGGGAGGGTTGCGAGAGAGTGTGAGGGGGAATTGAGAGAGTGTGTGAGGGAGGAGAGAGTATATGCGCTGGGAGAGCGAGCATGTGGGAAGAGGGCTAAGCATTTCTGGGGAGGGGTCAGCATATGTGGGGGGGGTGAGCGCGAGAGGGGAGGGGTGAGCATGAGTGGGGAGGGGTGAGCGTGAGTGGGGAGGGGTGAGCATGAGTGGGGTTGCTGGGAGAGAGTATGGGGTTGTTGTGAGAGAGTGTGGATATGTGTGAGTGTAGGTTTGTGTGAGAGGGTATGGTGTGTGTGAGAGAATGTGCAGGGTGTGTGAGAGTGTAGGAGGTGCTGAGAGTGTGAGAGAGAGTATGAGGGGAGAGGGAGAGAGTGTGGGGGAGTGTGCGTGCGGGTGCAGAATATGTCCATAAGTCTGTCTCGCCCCCAGTATCAGGGTTCTCATTCACCTTCACTCACACACGTCATCATTAACTCTCATCCACTCTCACAGTGTGAGGGTGAGTGAGTGAGCACCCGTAGTGTGGGAATAAGTCAGACACACAAACGCACACTCAATCTGTTATCACTGCTTTTTTTTGCTCAGCAAGTTGTTTATTTTCATACTTCAGTTTTATTTTGAGATTCATGTTTATTGTTGTGCCAAAGATTTTCCTTCTGAAATTTGCTCATCGGCCCCTTGAGTGAGAAAAATTTTGAAATGTGCACCCCACCCTGAGCAAAAAGGTTGGACAAGCCTTTTTTAATCCTATGCATTGTGCATAAAACTGTCAATTAAACAAAGCTAACAGTCCCCTTCACAACTTATAAAAATTCTGTGCTGAGCTAAATCTATTATTGGGTTTTGGAACTCAGCCAAGCATTCATTTGGAGATACCATCGCACAACTGAATAAGCAAACCCTCCAGAGCTCAATACAATGGTGCCTTTGAAGTTGCCTGAACAGATGGCCATTTGCTTGTTTTTTTCTCAAAAGCTCAATAGATGGTTTTTCAATCAAAGAAATCAGGGATCTGTTCAGCTATTTCAAAGGCTCAACAAATGTCTGAACATTAAATGAATGAAAAATATGTTCAGGTGATTAATTTAAATCAACATTAATTTTTGATTCTCAATACTGTCGAATGCAGAAGAATACCTTATCCATTGGAGAAAATACTCTAATGCATCTGAACACTTATGCAATGTAGGTCAATTTAATGGTCACTTACTTTTTAAGGTTAGAGCCCTGTGATCAATCACTGCATTAAAAACATATTTAACTTACCATACAGCATCTATTTATTTCAAAAGGTTCCTATCCAGACTATCCATGTCTGAGCTGCCGTGAACCATGTCTCCTGGCTCCATTGGAATAGGGGGTGGTGGAGGGATAAAAAACCCACCCTACAATGGAATAGGCAAGGGTGGGATTGTTGCTTGCGAGCTCACTGTCCACAGCCTATCCAGGGCCATAAAATTCTCACATGTCAAGAATGGGAGCGAGAATCCCAGAATTGGGTCTGCTTGCCATTTTTAAAATCACCCCGCCTTTGCCTCGACACTGAAAGAGACATGAAAACCCAGCACATAGTTGCTGATGCACTTGGAATGGAGAGAGGGAAAAAAAAAGGTGGCGGAATATACATTTTAACAAAGGAATCACAATTAACCTTGTAGGGTAGGTTATTTAACTGAGTTAAATAACCTAAAACATTGCATGAGCCCTATGTGTAGGTGTGTTCTGTGGATGTGAGATATGTGAACTTGCCCTGCATGTGCATGTTTTGAGTGTGAATGTGCCAAGCATGAATGTACGCGAGTTAGCCACGTATGTGAGAAATGTGAGATTGTGCTCCATATCTGAGAGTGAGGGTACTCAGAGTGTGTGAATGTGCCATCTGTAAGTGTGTATCAGTGTGCTGTGTGTGTGTGTGTGTGTGTGTGTGTGTGTGTCAGTGTGCTCTGTGAGTTTTTTTTATTCTTTCATGGGATGTGGGCATCACTGGCAGGGCCAGCATTTGTTGCCCATCCCTAATTGCCCCTGAACTGAGTGGCTTGCTGGGCCATTTCAGAGAGCAGTTAAGAGTCAGCTACAATGCTGTGGATCTGGAGTCACATGTAGGACAGGCCAGGTAAAGATGGCAGATTTCCCTCCCTAAAGGATATTAGTGAGCCAGATGGGGTTTTATGACAATTGCTGAGCTAGCTTTATATTCCAGGTTTACTTCTTGAATTCAAATTCCACCAGCTGCCATGGTGGGGTTTGAACCCATGTCTCCAGGATATTATCTGGGCCCTCTTGGTTACTTGTTTAGTGACATTACCACTTCACCACCATCGTCGCCTCAGAGTGGGCTGCATGAGTGCATGTGCTGCAAGAGTGAGTGTGGAGGATCTTGTTGGGCACCTCTTCAGTCAGTGGCTGAATTTGCCAGAATGGAGCTCCGATTCTTAAGCATCTCCTGAGTATTTGCTTTTCTCCAACTCAGGCTCCCATCCCAACCTGGTCTCCCATTTATCTCACTTTAATTTCCCAGTCCAGTCCCCTTGCCCCCTAAGATGACCTTGCCCAGAATATCCATCTCTTTCTCTCTCTATTGCCACCTTGCGCAGTCTCCCATTAAGAGTTAGCAACTGAATATTGATGAAAGAAAATCAAGTTTGCCCAATAGTTTTTAGAATATGACAGTACAGCGGTCCCTGACTAGTGATGAAGATGACATGCACATTGATGTGAATCAAAAGCAGGAAGATAAGGCTTCTCCAAAAGATACATCAACCTGCAGAAGTGTGGCTTGGGCTAATATAAATTCCTCAGCTTCAGTTAACAGCAAAGCAAGAGGTGACTGTACAAACAGACCGACGTATAGGTAATCAGCTAGCTGGAGCCCCAGATAGGAAAGAAAGAAAGAAAGACAGCAGCATACTGAGGCAGCATTTGAGTATCATTTATAACCTCTCATCAGGAAATTCTATCGTGAGCACAGTGTGGCAAGGGCAGAGCTCTAGAGTCTCTTGTCAATCAGATGAGAGAGACATGTAGGTCAATTGATTACCGTATATAATTTGTCACCTTTCCTTGTCTCCTGAGGGGCACTGCATTGGGTGTCAGCTTTGACTTAGTTGGTAGCATTCTGCCCTCGATCATGGGTTCAAGTCATAAACCAGACACTTGAGCACATAATTCAGGGTGACACTCCAGTGCAGTATTTATCCCTCTATCAACTAAAATCGATAGATCTGGTCTTTTTTAATTGCTGTTTGTGGGATCTTGCTATTCAAAAGTTTTTGTAATGCAGGAAACATGGCAGCCAGAGTCCAAGCAAAACTGCATTATGAGAGAAGTCAGTAAAAAATCCAAGAAACAGCAAGATACATGCGGCCTTGATAAACGTGATAGATTAATTTCAAAGATTTGAGAATGACCTGACAGAGAGTCAGTTTACAGAATAAGACCCAATTGCAAGAGGCAGAAAGATCCATGAGTAAGGTTGAGGGGGCAAATCCCCCAAAAAGCACAAAGTCTTAGAAAAAAAGGTCAGACAGAAGCAAGATCTGAGAGATTTGTCAGAGCAAGTGATCAGAGAGACACTGTGAATAGCTGTAACAAAATGAAAACTAGTTCTTTGGAACGTGCTGGAAATGTTAGAAGTGTGAAATGCTGCAATTGCTATGTTATACAGCAGTATACAAACTGAACATTGAATAATGAGTCCAGCACAGCAACATAGACATGACAAAGTGGCAGCCAAATGCTGCACTCACATCTGCTGATGGCAGTAACTCTTTCGAGTACAAACCCGTTTCCATCTGTTTCAGATGAAGTTACATTGTTTCATAGTTTGCCATTGTGAGATTTGAACTCTTGATCTTGGGGTTACAAACCCAGTACCATAACCACTTGGCTATTTAGGCCAAGCAAAAAGTGGAACTCTCATTATACCAGCCACTCATTAGAAAACATTATTTAGCTGGGTCTCAATTAGCAACTTCTAATGAGGGTGAGCTACCCTGTTGTGAGAGGTCTGTTCTAATTGCATCTGCTATCCAAACCTTATGCACAGACACCAGCTGAGCTACTAAATGAGATTTCATATCATTGGAAGAATGGTCCTAGTAGGGCAATAATCTCGATTCAGAAGACAGTGGGCCACCAGGACCAACTAGCGCAGATGATGAAACACTGGAATGCAGCTGGTACAAGTCACATTCCAGAGAGTTAAGTACATAATCTGTGCTGATACTCTACTGCAGTGCTGAGGAAGGACTGCACTGTCAGAGGTGTCGCCTTTCGAATGAGATGCTGAACCAAGCCACATCTCCTCTCTCAGGTGGACGTAAAAGATTCCATGGCATTATTCAAAGAAAGGCAGAGGAGGTCTCCCTAGTAACCTGGCCAAGATTTATCCCTCAATCAATATCACTAAAATCGATTATCTAGTCATTATTTCATTGCTACTGTGGGACTTTACTGTGTGCAAATTGGCTGCTGCACTTCCTACATCATCACAACAGTGACCACACTTCAGAAATACTCCAACGGTTGAGAAGTGTTTTTGGACATCCTGATTTTGTGAAAGGTGCTGTATAGCTGCAAGTTTTTCTTTCTACAAGTAATCTTGCAAAGTGGAACTGGACAGCACTGATAACAATACATGACAGCATGAGAAGTTGTCCTGCAATAAAGGTACAATAATACTTGCACTCACTAAGGAGGGTTGATAACGTTGGAAAATATTAAGAGTGGGATTGGCAATCAGGATAAGAGAGATAGCTTCTAAATTCATTTAAACGTGGGCCGGGATTTTCCGTGCCCGCCGGCATTGGGCGTGTTCGGCGGTGTGAGCGGACAATGTGGCGCGATCGGTTTCATGACTGCATGAAACCAGTTTGCGATCGTCTGCTCAGCCCACCGATGGCAGGCCATGTTCCCCACATTGGACATTGGGAACCTCATTGTAATGGATCAGCATATCATTATTAGGTCTGCCCGCTGGAATTGTCCCCCTCTGCTGGATTGTCCGTCCACGTTGGTGAGAAAACACGTCGACGTGTTTCACAACAGCAGATAAGCAAGGTGCACTTGGCGGGCTGCACTTAGCTCGGTACTTCAAAGTTTTTTTGTTTACCTTGCTTTGGTCAGCACTCGCAGTCATCAGCACCAGGCTTCACAGACAGCACCACCACATCACTTTTAGGGGGGCTCACAGCAGGTCTTTACCTGTCAGATCAGCCATATGTGAGTGGCTTTTCAGTGGCTGCAGAGCTAGGGCTTGCTTGGTGAAGGGGGAGAAGTGGCCTCAGGCAAGGGAAGAGGCTGCAGGACGAGGGCTGTACTGGGGTAGGAGGCTAACCCAGGATGCGTGTGGGGGCACATATTGATCTGTGCAAGTGGCCTCAAGATGATAATGCCTGAGCAGGCAGTCTCCAGAGGAGATGGACATGGGAGAATAGGTGGTGATGTCCCTTCAGCTGGCAGGGAGTGAGATGCCAGTGAACATGTGATGGGCTTGAATGTGTGAATTTAGTGCTGAATTGATGTTTTCCGCACCCTGGCAGCATGGATGAGATCATTCATCCTCTATCTGCATTGGATGGCCAACCTCTAGCATCGGCACTGATCAGCACTGCCATCGTCTACAAATCGGTAGTGGTAATGTTGATGCCCCTCCTGTGGCCAGAGCGGGGGTAGAGGACATCACAGCAGGCCTCCACAGCATCCAAAGGGCACTCGAGGGCTGCAGTCTTCTTGCCTGTCAGGGCCATGTCTTCTTTGCTGCAGTCCCAGGCTGAAAGCACTGAATGCGACTGTACTTTAAACGTAGTGCCTGGCATGATGAAGCGGTGAGGTGTTGGTATGGCAGGTGAATCGGAGCCCACCATGGAAACAGCATATTTTCCGGGAATGCATAAATAATGCGGCGGGTTTAGGAAGATATGGTGTGACAACCCGCTATTGTGACTGGCGGATAAAACATCATTTTATCTGCTCGCTACCACACTTAGTGCAAATCTGGGGCGATTCCGCCCATCATTTATTTATAAGGGTGAGGTATATCAAAATTGGAGACGCTTTTATACCAAAATGAATCTCACTTCAAATAAGTGAGAATTGATAGTTCTGTCAGTGAAAATGTTGAATGACTGAGCTGCAGAAAGGGACACATCAACACATCCCAGCCAGGCAGAGAACAGAACTTGAACCCCAGTCTGAGGACAGCAGTGCCATTGTTGTGCATGAACACATTTTCTACTCATCCTAATAAAACAAATTAAATCCTAAAATTAGCTCAGAGCTATTCCCCAGAAGAACTGCTATCAATAGTAGGTGCATAGCTCAGAGCTATTCCCCAGAAGAACTGCTATCAATAGTAGGTGCATAGCTCCCTTACTGTTAACAGCACTCTCTGACATTCACGAAACTTGCAATGACCCCAGGCTATTAATGGTCTCGCAGTCTGTTGCTGGGTTAAGGGCATCTGTACGTTTGTGTTACACTACTGCTTGTGTAGCTCAACAATATCCTGAACTCTTTCACTCGTGATCAAATGTGATGGTAATTCACATTACCATCTCCTCCAGACTCTGGTGGTGTAGCCAGGAGCTCTTAATAAATGGAATCAAACTTCAGGACAACTCCTTTGTAAACAGTAGTGACTGGCTGTGATGTTGGTTCAACAGGAAAAGCAGCACACAGAGGTCAGTTAAAAATTGTCCTCCTGGCACCCTGCTAGTAAGATAACAGTGTCTTATTAAAAGGCCTCAGCCATGGCTCAATGGTAGGACTCTTGGAGAGGTTCATGGAAGGAATGCCAGAGCCTGGGGCCTAGGCAGCTGAAGGCAAAGTCACCAACGGTGAGGTGAAGGAATTGGAGTACATGCAAGAGGCCAGAATTGGAAAATCTTAGGGGGGTGGTTACCAGGACTTGAGGAGGTTACAGGGAGGAGTGAACATGTTGGGATTGGAACACAAGCGTGAGAATTTTAAAATTCTTCAGATAACTGAATAACACTTACACTTCAGAAACTGAAATGAAGAATTCAGATCATCCCAACTGATTGCCACAAAGGCAAAGAAAGCACAATCTTCAAAATGTCATTGCTTTGCATACAACTAATTGAGACTGTAGCAAAAGAAAGAATTGCTTTCTGACTCTGAATACTAACAAAGTTTTGTGTAAGAACAGGAATGGCAAGTAATCTTGTGATGCAAAAAGGGAGGGGTAAATTTTTCTCGAACAGAAAATGCTAATGTAGACTCGGGGTCTGGTGTGGGGGGGAAATCAACCTTTACATTAATCAAGATCTTGAAATTAAAATGTGTGAGCGCTCATACAGGCACAGGCTCAAATATTTATTTTTCACACCTTGGGGTAAGCAACCAAGGGGAACAGCAGCGGTGCAATGGTTCATGCTCTGAGCAAACATGTTTACCAAGCCCAGTATGCAAGTCAACTCCCACAAGCAGCAGGCTTAGTCCCAGTGATCCAAAGGATGATTACATGCAGACAGCAATCTAAGATAGTGTGCCCTAGCTGAACAGATATCTGCCAATTTATACATAGGGTGCAAATCACTTCCAAGAATGATTTCACCATCAGTCATCAGACACTTTGGTAAATGTCTAACTTACCAAACCTGTTTATTCACAGGTAGTAATTTACAGTATGAACAGTTAAAGCCAATTATCAAACCATACGGCAGCTTTTAGCTCATGAACAAATTAAACAGACAAACTAAAGAACTGAGTTCCTTTCTTCCCAGATAAAAACTTGCCAGATCCTGCTTGGCAATTTGAAACCCCTTGTTCCTATATATTTCTTGGAATTAGTGGGTGCTCTGTTATTGCTTTATTTCCAATTAATTGAGATTGAGAAGAAAGAGTTGATTCCTGATCATGAACACTGATGAAGCCTTTAATTATCCTAATATGGACTGGGATTGTAATGTAATGGTGTTACAGTTAGGAGGTTTATAAGATATTAATTTTTTGAGACTGTGCCTTTAAATTTAGGGTAAAATGAAGAGATCATATAACTTGTCCTTCAGGTTGAAAGTCATCAGGCTAAGAAAGAAAATGAACATAAGTAAATTCTTGGGAGCTTGTTACGACCAGGTGTGAAGGGGTGAACTGGCTCCCCTCCATTCAATCTCCTCAGCTGGTCACAACAAAGTTTTGAGTTTCTTTTTCACGAGGATATGCCTTTTCCAGATCAGAATGTATTTAACTATTTAAGCTGTGAGCAATAAGGAGCCAATGAAAGAAGTTTTCAAATAGTACAGAACTTGAATATTGCTGAAAAAAGACATTTGTTGAAGCTTTTCGTCTTGTACTGATCAGGATAATTGCAAAAATACCAATGTCAGAGGAAACAACAATTTGATACTTTAATGAGAAGGCAGTGCTGACTGGTTGGCAAGTGGGCTCTGGACTGATTGGTACAAGTGTTGCCATGAAGAATGCACCAGTTAATGGTGACTGACAGTTAACTGCCAATTATTGTTTGAACTTTAAACAGGCAGCTTGCCTCTGATTGGTCAAGGCATTGCTGTGTGGAATGAACCAGTGAATAGCTATCACTTATTTTGTTTAGCTCAAACTGGCACAATGTGTGTACCTGTTCTTTCTGTCTGCAAAGAACGGTGCCCTGTGTATTAATATATGTAGCTTCCAGTACATGCAAATGCGCCACAGCACAAGCCCGACTGACAATCTTAAATTGGTGGTCAGTGTAATTTTTAGCACACTGAGGGTTATTTAGCAAATGTCCAATCGCGGAATCGCACCTAATGTGAGACCCTGGGCTTTATAAATAGAGGCATGAAGTATAAAAGCAAGGAAGTTATGTAGAAATTTATAAAGCTCCGGTTTTGGCTCAACTGAACACTGCACTTTAGTAAACGTGTGAAGGCTTTAGAGAGGTCACAGAAAAGATTAACAGGAATGGTTCAACGGATGAGGGACTTCAGCTATGTGGATAGATTGGAGAAGTTGTGGGTTTTCTCTCTAGAGAAGGTTGAGAGGATATTTGATAGAGATGTTTAAAATCATGTGGGGTCCAGACATCTTATGTAAAGAGAAATGTTCCCATTGGCAGATGGGCGGAGAACTAGATGGCTCAGATTTAAAGTGATTGACAAAGAGCCAAAGGTGACATGAGGCTTGCAAAGTGTTTACAATTCAGAATGCACTGCCTGAAATGTTGGTTTTCAAAAAGGCACTGGATAAGCACCTGAAGGAATTTTTTTTGCAGGGCTATTGGGAAAGGGTGGGGAAGTGGGACTAGCTAAGTTATTCTTGTAGAGAATTGGTGTGAACTTGATGAGCTGAATGGTCTCCTTCTGTACTGTAATCATTCTGTGATCAATGTCCTCCACATCTTCCGAATTTGGATTAGAGCCATAACTAATTGCTATATCATGTGTCTCATCCTTATATTCATAAAACATTTTGAAATATATGCTCATCTCTTAAAAGACAGCTATTGAAAACAACCTCAAACAAAATGCAATAATTTCAAAACAGCAAAAAGGAACAAAAGCAAAATGTGTATTGAGAAAGCTGGAATTCTAAAATAAAGGCAAGAAATGCTGGAAGTACTCAGCAGGTCAGGTAACATCTGCAGAGAGAGACAGAGAGAGAAATGTAGGATTAATGCTTCAGTTCTGATAAAAGATCATTGGCTTGAATAGATGCTGCCTGGCCTGCTGAGTGTTTCCAGCATTTTCTCTTTCTACTGTACAAACAAATACTGACAGTCACCTGTGATTTGTTTGAAATTGATGATAAATTCATTGTTTGCAGCTTTCTGATGCTTTATTCATGTTGGTGATTCAGGACATTGTCCTGATTTGGCCTCTTCTAAGAAGGTGGGGAGACAGCGGCACAGTTGTAATATCACTAGATGAATAATCCAGAGGCTCAGGCTAATGCTCTGGGGACGCAGGTTCAAATCCCACCCAGCAGCTGGTGGAATTTAAATTTAATTAATCAAAAAAAGTCTGGAATGAGAATCAGTAATGGTGGCTATGAAACCAATGTAAAAACCATGCTTACCTGGTATGGCCTACATGTGATTCCAGACCCACAACATTGACCCAGCAAGACACTCAGTTCAAGGGCAGTTAGGGATGGGCAACAAAAGCTGACGTTGCCAGTGACGCCCAAATCCCATGAAAAAATTAGTCACAGCTCAAAAAAAAGCCAATTTTCCAGCAAACAACTTTGACACAAGTATTTTTATATATGGGTCTATTTTTTGAAGCCAAGTAATGTATTATAAAAAGGATCCTTAAATGTTGAACAATGATAGCTCCATTTTCAACATTCTTTTTAATAGATTAAACAGATATAAACTTGGCATCAAAAAGCATTCTAAAAATAAATACAAAACACCTTTTTAATCAGAATCACAGATTTACAGTACAGAAGACGGCTATTTGGTTCATTGTGCCTGTGCCTGCTTTTTGGTAGAACTTTCTAATTAATCTCACTCCTTTGCTCTTTCCCCTTAGCACTGTAAATTTCTTCCCTTCCAATTCTCTTTGGAAGTTATTATTGAATCTATTTACACCACCATTTCAGACAGTACATTCCAGATGACAACAACTCACTGTTAAAATAAAAAACAAAAAACAAAATAATGTAAAATAAAATAATGAAATCTCTGGTTCTTTTGCTGGTTACCTTACATCTCTGTCCTCTGGTCACTGACCCATCTGCCACAGGAAACAGTTTCTGCTTATTTACTCTATCAAAACCAAACATGATTTGGAACATCTCTTTCAGATCTCCTCGCAACCTACTTTATTTAAAGGAGAAAAACTCCAGATTCTCCAGGCTCTCTATGTAACTGAAGTCCCACATCCTTGGTACCATTCTAGTAAATCTCTTCTATGCCCTCTTTAAGGCCTTTGACATTGTACCTAAAATGTGATGTAGAATTGGACACACTATTTTAGCTGTAGCCTAACCAGTGTTTTATTAACTAAAAATATATTTATTTCTGGGTGCATCCAAATTCCAGACCAACCCACAGAAAGCATCAGTGTTTGGAAGAACTGAGCTGGCTTTGCTCCTTGGTCTGAGAACTAATTTCTCCCAGCTCAGAAGCACTACCTCCCCGTTTCATTTGGAGAACAAAGTTCATCTCAGCGAAAATTAGGACTTAAACACAGGCAAAAGCATTGTGACGGCCTTGGCTTAGTGGCAGCTCTTTTGCCTGTGGAATCAGAAAATCTTAGGATCAAGCCCCACTCCAGAGTCTTGAGCACATGATTTGGGCTAACACTTCCATGCAATACTGAAGGGATGCTGCACTGCCAGAGGTGCTGTCTTTAGATTATATATTAAATCGAGGCCCTGCTTCCCTCCTCAGGTGAATGCAAAAGATTCCACTTTGTATAAGAGTAATAGAGTTCTCCTGGATATCCTGCAACCAGAACCACTACAACAAATTATCTTTGTGACATTGCTATTTGTGGGGCCTTGCTGTGTGCAAATTGGGTGCTGTGTTTCCTACAACACTGACAACACTTGGCTATAATGTCCTGTGGTTATGAAGGAGCTATCAGGATTCAAGTTGTTTGTTTCTTTCCAAAATATTATTTTTTTGATAATGAAGGTGAGGGTTATTGATAGCAAAAATCATCTAGGATGTATATTCTGGAGTGGGGTGAAGGGATGAACGCTTCCAACTGCCTCACCCGACCACCTCCTTCTGCTGCTTACACACTCTCTGTGTCTCCTACATGTCTTTAATTTCTTTGATGTCTGTCATTTAACTTAGTTTAAATCTAACATCACTTGCACCATTTGAACATCCCGTTTTCCAATTGAGCATTTTATTGTATTCCTGTATCAGTGTTCCCTCCCCCTTCCCTTTCTTCTGTTTCATCTTAAATGCTACTCTTCTTCAAAACCCTCCAGTTTGGGCAAATGCACATACCCAAAACATTACCTCTGCTGTTCTTTCCATAGATACTGCTGATCTGTGTGTGTATCCAGGATTTTCGGCTTTTGATGGACACCAATGCTAAGGAATAAATCATTTCCCTACTTTTTGACTCAATATCAGTAAAAAGCACTTCGAGGGCAGAAATAGCAAAGGTGAGGGGTAATTTTCCTTTATTTTGCCCGAAGTGCCCCTCTCTAACCTCCATCTGCCTATGACTCTCACACAACCTTGGGTTTAGATTTAAACAGGGGTGAAAATGTTAGACTGATGCAGTGGTTATAAAAACACAAGGGAAGAAAACGGATTTTGGAAGCAACTTCTTTTGGTAGTGACTGTTGAGAATTATGAATAAATTGAATTCAGGTAGTCTCAGTTTAAAGTTTGAGGAGATTATTAATTACCCTCTCTCAGTTTTAGCACCTTATTTAATAGCTTCTCCTCTGCCAGCTTGATGATTGTTTACGTGTGTTTGTGGAGAATACAAACACCAACAATGATCAAATTGTAAGACTTTTCTGAAACAGTCTCCTTTTGCCAATTTCCTTCTCTGCTACTGAAGATACTGACAGACTATTGCTGGTGGATGGTCAAACCTGTACCAGCTCCCCCTCCATTACCTTCATTCTTGCGTGAACTCAGATAGGGAGTGCTGGTGTGCTAGTTAGTCATGAATTCTGTCCTTACGCGATATCCACACATGGGTCAAGGCGTTTTTTTGAGTCTTCTTAAAATCGTTGTCACTCCTCTCCCAAAAGTGACACTTCCTCCAATTGTTCTCATTTCTTTTCACTTTATTGCAATTCTCTGCTCAAACCCCACTTCCTCCAACTCTACACCTGGATCTGTGAATCATTTTGCAAATCAACTGATCTGAGACATGTGATTGTTACTGCCACAATCCCATTCAGGTGGGGGTAGGCTTTCTTAACCATTTAGACTTGATTCACACGGGTGGAGAAAAATGTGCCGTGTCAAACTTAGTCCTCCATCAACATAACTTCCACATAATTTAAACATTGTTTAATCTTCAATCATCCCTGATCACCATTACCCATGTTTACATACAGCCTCATTGCCATTACATGTATTCCCAACTCATATTACTTCCCATATTTTCATGACCTAATCTTCTTCTCCTTCATAAATCATATTACTAATGTGAAATATAAACAGAAAACACAAGTCTGGCAGTGTCAGTGGAGAGAGAAAAACCGAGTTAATGGCCAGAATCTTCTGTTCGGCATGCAGGGGCCGGTCGTATAAAATGAAGCGTGTTGAGGTCAGGTGTGTGTCCTGATGTCACCACACATCATTCCGATCTTCTGTTTGACAGGCGCGCACCGGAGTCAGCTGCGCACCCGCCAAACTGTCAAAGGCCTGTTAAGGCCATTAATTACCTAATTAAAGTGATTGTCAGGGCTGCCCAACCAACCTTAAGGTTGGCAGGCAGGCGAAGAGCCCAGGCTGCCTTTGCATTTCTCATGAAACCTCATCCACAGGCGGGATGGGGTTTCATGAAGGATTTAGAAATTAAATAAAAATTTTTATTAAAATTCATAAACATGTCCCAGCTCATGTGATACTGTCATGAGGAGACATGTCTGAATAATTTATTTTTTTATTTTAAACAGCTTTTGAACTGAACTTAATCTCCTTGAGGCACGGAGCTGTCTCAAGGAGATTTCTGTGTGCAGGCCTCGACTCTCCCTCCACCCCTTGCCCGCACAGGTAGTGCTGAGCGCTTCTGGGTGCATATCACACTGGGCGGGCCTTAATTGGCCCACCCACGTAAAATGGCGGTGCGCAGCCAATCGCAGACAGCGATCGGTTCCGTGCCCGACCGCGCCCGCTCCCGACCAGTCCGCCTGATGGAGAGAAAATTCTCCGCAATGTTTCACGTCAATGACTTTTCATCAGAACTGGTATTCAGAATCAGATTCTTCAGAACCAGTGTATTTCCAGAATTTTCTGTTTTCATTTCAGATTTCCAGCAGCCACAGTATTTTGCTTTTGTTATTAATGTGGCCTGATAAATACCACCTTCTAGTAAATTAATAACTAAGAATGGCTTGTGTCCCACACATTGATTTATCACCCACCTATTGCTCAGACCTGGCATCTAATTAATGACCATGTCAGCCCTTTCTGGAATGCTAAGCTCTAACTGTAGACTTTGCAGATGAATCACTATCTGAATGAGATCATTAATTTACTTTTAATTTTAGTTAAGGCCTGATTTTGAAAATTCATACTTAATGAAAGAATAATTACAGTTTGCTGAAGAATAAAGAGAACAGCATTCCTCATCTCAAACATGGCAAGTTTCAGATTGGAAACCTGAGTGAACCATTTCTCCCTATGACATCCAAAGAGGGACATCTTGTGTGATAGCCTTATGAATGGTTTCAGACAATGACTCAGATGGCACAAAAGTTCTAGTCATGAAAGGTTTTTAGAATTATACTATTATAAGATCAATTAATCATTTGGGGTCAAAGTCCAGAAATTACAGCCAGTAACATTAGCAGATAAATGTTTACGGTATCCATGGGTTATGTCAATGTTGGCTATTTTAATGGAAGAGTTAACTCAATTAACCAACAGAGCAGACCAAGTGAATTCTCTCAGAATGTAATTATATTTAAGTCAGATATAATTGAACCAAATCTTGCTGGAGTGGGGCATCTTGTGACATGCACCATTAGACAGACTTTTTCAGGCACCCTTCAGTTCAAAAATATACTGATAACAGCACAGCGGGGACAGCTGAGTATCTGGGACCTCAGCAAATGAGGGTACCAACAGGGTATCACCTTAACAAATGAGATTTAGGGATTGAGAGAGAAACAGAGAAATGACAGAGAAGAAGGGTAAGAAAGAGGAAATTCACATACCTAGGGTTACATAGAATATACAACAGAGAAACAGGCCATTTGGCCCGACCAATCATGCTTGTGTTCCACACAAACCTATTTCCAGCTTTCCTCATTTAACATTATCAGCAGAACCCTCTGGATTCTCTTCTCCCTCAAATGCTTATCTAACGTCCTCTTAAATACATCTATAATATTCGCTTCAACCACTCCTGCAGTTGAAATCAAGTGTAGGAAGAGAAGCAGAGAGGAAGAGAAAAGATTGGATTGAATGTATGTGAGAGAGAGAGAGAGAGGGGCTACAAAAAGAGACAGCGGAAAAATAATGTAAAAATTAAAAATGTTAAATTTTAAAAATCTCTTAAAAGAATTTATCACACGCAGGAATTAGACTCCACAGCTTAACATTTTTTTCCCTTTCTGGGCCCGAGGTTGGGTGGCATCGCATTAACAATTATTGCCATTAAAAAGGTTCTTAGGCTATTAAGTCTGATCCTTAACTTTTTGCTTCTAGTTTAATGGGCAACTAATATGCAAATCCAGCAAATTTTAGAAACTAACTGAGAGGCATACGGTGAGATGCCAGTTGTGTGAATCAAATGGTGAAGCATTTTTACTTGATATTTTTCCTCTGTAATTTTTGTGTCCAAATAAATAAAATAAAAACTTACATTTATATAGTGCCTTTAACATTGCAAAACATCCCAAGATGCTTCACAGAAACATAATCAGACAAAATTTGATACTGAGCCAAAGAAGTCATGACAGACAGTCAATACTTGGTTAAAGAGGCAGGCTTTAAGTATCATTTTAAAGGGGCAGAGAGAGAGAGAGACAACTATAGAGGCTAAGGGGTTTAGGAAGGGAATTCCAGAGCTTAGGGCCAAAGCAGCTGAAAGCGGCAAAGCTGTCAATGGTGGAGCAAAGGAAGTTGGAGGTTGCATAGAGGCTAGACTTTGAGGGACATGGAGTTCTCGGAGAGTTGTCGGACTAGAAGGGGTTAAAGAGATAGTGAGGAGGCAAGGCCATGAAGGGATTTGAACACAAACATAGAAAAAATACCAAGAAATTACCATGGGCAGTATTTAATGGAGGTGACGGGGATCTCATCTGCCAGTTGGAAAGCTAGTGAGAGCTCTGCATCAATTACTTTTCAAGGCCTGCTGAATTAAGTGCCAATACTGAGCAGCATGGGCCTTTTCTGGAATCAAGGATCCTGGGGGCAGAAATCCCACTTGCCAAGAGCTGCCAGTCAATTAGAGGCTGACAGCTGTGCATTGCTCAGCAGTGCTTGCAGAGGTGGGGGGGGGGTGCAATGGCTGCTGCTGGTATTGCACCCACTTAAGGCCACAAGTAAGTGATGGCTGGATGAGGGATGCGGTGATGGGTGGCAGGGGTGTCAGCAGCAAGGGCAGGGCATGTGGCTTTCAGCAATCCCCCTTCCCCTTCCTGATGCTGGGTCCCTCAATCAGGCACTGAGTGCTTTGAATGAGGGATCCCCTTGGGAGTTTGTAAGTAACCCTGATAGGGTTTGCTTTTTGGGTTCCCTGCATGTCGAGTCTCCTACTGGCCACTCTGTGAATACCAGCACTGGCAGCATTAATTGTCTACATAGGTTCATCTGCCCCGGGAAGGCCGACCACAACTTCCAGACTTAATCGTGGCAGAGGCGGCGGAGTCCCTCCTCCCCCATTTGATTAAATGCCCTCACCACCAAACTTGCCACGGGGGAAGAGCAATAAATTCCACCCCACTTTTCATCAGAAAATGATTACATTTATCCAGTGAACTGTCTTTTATATCTTCTGAATCCTACATAAAGTTTTAACTTGAAGACCTTGTTCACTCTCATATGCTCATGCTTGGATTTGATATTAGCTGTGACCCTGTACTGAATTTGGAATTAGCAGTATGCTTTGGGAGTGGAGGACGTGAAGAGAGAGAGGGGGGGAGAGAGAGTAGGAAGGCAAGGGAGTGGGAAGACAGAGAGATGAATGGAAAGGAGGGGGAAAGGGAAGGAGGACTAAAGAACAGGGAAGGAAGGAGAGGATAAGGAAAGGATGGAGAAAGAGAAAGATGGGAAAAGGTGAAAGGGTGGCATTAAGGCCAAATGTTGCTTCACAGAAAAAAATCCATGTTTCAGTAAATTGGTTTTCCTTTCATAAAAAGCAGCCATCTCTGAATATTTAACAAAAAATAGAGAATTATCAGGACCAGTGGTAAGGGCGTGAAAGATAGCAGCAGGAGGAGTGAGAGAAATATCAGTGGGAAATAACAGGGCTAGTGCATACTAGGCAGGTCCAGAGATGCTATCTCTGAGCTAAGTGGAAGATACCAACAGGCTGATGGCTTCAAGCTTACAATTCTTTTAAATCACAAGAGCAAGCTTTATCTACCACTTAAATAATTTGACAGAGCCACGCACATATTTCAGGGAGGGAAGACAGCTGCACATCTTTTCTGTGGGGTTAGTGGGGGCGGGCCTACATATATAACAGATGGTTGGGCGGAGGGCAGGTCACACCATGTTTAAACCAGCAGCCTGCTGGTTTTCAGGTAGGGGAACTCACTGTGTCACAGTGAGAGGGAAGGCAATGATGGAGTTATTAAAATGTGTATTTTTATGCATTAAAAATTCTCTTATGGTTCCCATGTGTGTTATGTCTTTTATTAGTTACATTTTAAAGGAGAGGCCCCAGGAGTTGGAGAGGAATAGTTCAGCTGGAGCAGGCAGGAACTCCATTAACTCTCAGAGAGAGGAGATAGGATCCCGAACAGGAACAAAACACTTAAAAAAAAAGGGTGAAAAGATAAAGTTAAAACTAAACCTGCATTAAAAAACCTGTACATTATAAAAAATTATACATAAATCCTGCCTGAAAGTGGGGGGAGGTGGGGGATTGGGATTTAGTCTTGTGGGGTTAAACAAAACAGGCGACAGTGAACTGCAACCCCTTTCATGCCCCATCCCATTTTCTTTTCAGAATAAAAATTGTTAATGATGGATAGCCACCAAAATCCCCTCTAATTGTTTTTGTTGTGCTCCTGTTAATTTAAGTGTGCAGTAACTTTTAATTCTCTTGTGTGACCAATTTGTGAGTAGTCTGCATGGTACCTTCTGGTTTGCTGGGCGGCCAACATCAGAAAATACTTACACATATTTTACCATTAAATGCAACAAAGTGTCAAAAATCTAAATTTCTGGGAACAACCCCATCCCCCATTAAACCGCCTGAGACAAATTTGTTGTGCGTGGTTCAATACTCCTACTTCTACAATGCCACTTTCCCACATCCTCCTTCACTTCTCTTACTGTCTCAAGTCTTTCACTTCTTTTCCTCTCTTTTATCCACTTATTTCTCTCCCTTTCCTTCCTCTCTACCTGTCTGTTCCGCTCTCTACTCTTTCAGCTCTGTTGCTTTTTCTCCCCCTCTCTTGTTGCTCTCTCCCTATTCTAGTTTTCTCTTACCTGTTTCGTTCTCTTCTGCTTTATTTCTCAATGTTAGTTCACTTGTGTTTTTCTCTCTTCCAATAGTTTCTCACTCTCCGCATCTGTTTCTCACACTCTTCCTTCACCTACCTTTTCCTCTCTCCCCAATTTTCGTGTTCCTCCTTCTAGACTTTCAAAGTGTTTTTCTCCTCACCTCCACATTGTTCTTTCACTCATCTTGTATCATTTTCATCTCTTTCTTCCCTCACTTATGCTTCTATACTTGCTGTTCCTCACCTTCCTCATTTCTGTCTCCTCTTTCTTCTCACTTTACTTTATTCCTTCTGTCTTCCTTTTCCCTCAATTTCCTCCACTGTTGAAGCTCCTGAATAAAGTGAATGGCCAGTAGCTTGGGGAAGGTGAGGGAACTAGGTGGATCTCTCAATCAGTTGGCAAATGTAACTTTAAATGGAGCTGGGGAGCATGATGTTAAAACAGATAAAGAGAAAACTGCTGAAATCCAAACAATAAGCTGGCTTGTGCAAAACTTGGGACTTTCCCAACTGAACCAGAAGATTGGTGCACCACTGCCTATTCTCCTCGGTTGCTTTACCAAATCAACCTTCAAAGGAGGTCCAGACATGAAGCTAAAGATGCTTTGCCAAGGGAGTAAATAGATAGTCTGTACGGCATCTGCTGGATGTGGCTTTGTGCAGGCGAAACATCCCCCTGTTCCGGTTTCCCATTGGTTTCACCCTCTGTATTTGCAACATATCTGAAGAGCTGATTAATATATTTGCTTAAAAGCACCAGGCTTAATGCAGAAAAGCCTTGATGCGCATTCTTAGGTTTACATTAATGGATCTATCAATCTCAAACTCAATAAACACAAACCTGCACGCTTAAAATCTTTCAAAAATACATGTCCATTAGACAGAGCTTCTAAATCTCATTACATAAAAGACGCCAGAACATAATGGATCTTGCTGTCTCAGAACACTGGCAGCAAAAACATAAAACCTTTCTTCCCTTCTTCTGGTCTTTTGAGAATCCTTGAGAGTGCTTTGTTTTGCTGGGACCTTCATCCTCAGTGGATGGAAACCCTTGGGCACCATATCAGAGTGGTCAATTTTTGGGAGCCTAGACAATGAATGTTAGCAGGCTACTTAACTATATATCAGGCATCATAGAATTATGCAATTCAACTTGCCTCAGTGGCACAGCTATGCAGTGTTATGGTAAGGTTACAGCTGGGCAGGTCTTGACCCATCAGTTGGTACTATAGGTCAGTATTGCATTGACTTTATTGCCATGTGGACTTTGCCTCTGAAATAGTTCAATGTTAATCAGACTACCCTTAGCTTTAGCTTGATTCATGTGCCAGTACTCCAAATCCCTCAATGCTTCCCAGTGATTTTTAGCCAGTGGATTGATGGTAATTTTCTTTACACAGGTGACAATTAAACAGATTGCGGAGCATTACAGCACAGACAGGCCATTTGGCCCATGGAGCTTGAATTGCTGTTTTTCCAAAAGAGCCATATAATAAGATCTCATTCCCCTACTTACTCCCCATACCTTTCCATAACATGCCTCTGCTGCAGCTGACTATTCGATGCCATTTTGAAAGAATTGACGGACTCTGCTTCAACAACAGTGTGAAAATATTCTATCTTATAACCATCTACTATGTAAAGACATTTTTATTAACTTCCACCCCCTCTGTAATACTTTTTTGAAGTTTAATACACTTGCAATAGTTAACTCTAGCACAAAGACTGACAACAAATAACATTGTACCAGAGTGGGGTCAACTCTATTCTAAGAACACAATTATCTCACAATGACTACATCCAGCTTTTAGCTTTGCTGCGCAACTTTCCTGCACTTTACTTGCACTTCCCTCAATTTAGTCTACTGCATTCACTGCTTCCAATGCGGCCTCCTCTACATTGGAGAGACCAAATGCAGACTGGGTGACCGCTTTGTGGAACACCTTCACTTTGTCTGCAATCATGACACAGACCTCCCTGTTGCTTGCCATTTCAACACACCACCCTACTCTCATACCCACATGTCCATCCTTGGCCTGCTGCAATGTTCCAGTGAAGCTCAACGCAAACTGGAGGTCACCTCATCTTCCGACTAGGTACGTTACAGTCTTCCGGGCTTAATATTGAGTTCAACAGTTTCAGATCATGAACTCTCCCCGCCATCCCCACCCCCTTTCTGATGCCCCTCTTTCCAATAATTTATAATTTTTTTACAAATATATTTTTCTTTTCCCACCTATTTTTAAATTTATTTCAATCTATTGTTTCATCTTCACCTTTTAGCCCATTCCAATCCGATCCCCTCCCCCCACCCCACCCCCACTAGGACCATCTGCCACTAGCTTGTCCTGCTTGCTACCCTTAATGTCCCCATTAGCACATCCTTTAGATAATATCACCACCGTCAACACCCCTTTGTACTTTTGTCTATGACATCTTTGGCAGTCTCTTCTTGGCCTCCACCTATCACTGGCCCCCTATTGAGCTTTACCTGTCCCTCCCACCCCTCCTCTATCAGCTTATATTTCATCTCATTTCTATGTTTTTTAGTTCTGATGAAGGGTCATACGGACTCGAAACGTCAGTTGTGTTCCTTCCACAGATGCTGTCAGACCTGCTGAGTTTTTCCAGGTATTTTTGTTTTTGTTCTAGATTTCCAGCATCCGCAGTACTTTGCTTTTACCTCAGTTAAATGTCTCATCTGAAAGACAGCACCTCTAACAGTGCATCAATCCCTCAATATTGCAGTAGGGTATCGGCCTAGATTTTGGGCTTAAGTCTCTGAGAATTGAACTTGAACCCACAAGTTCTGACTCAGAGGTGAAAATGCTGCCAACTGAGCCATGGTTGACTCTACTGAACCACATTCTGGCAAATCCTGGCACTCCCTCCCTAACAGCACCATGGGTGCACCTACACCACATGGACTGCTGGGGTTCAAGAAAGCACCTTCTCATGAGCAACTACGGATGGGCAATAAATGCTGTCATTGCTAGCAATGCTCAAATCTCAAGAACAAACAGCTCTGCAATTTGGGGTGGCAAACAGATCTAAGGGAAAGTTAATGTTTAAGACGCCTGCTTTCCTATTAAAATATTACGAGACTAAGTGTTCACAAAACAGATGATGTGCAGAAGTAGATGGAGCAATTTTCTCCATAAACAATTCTTGTTCACCTTAGATGGAAAAACAGCAGTATGCTTTTCAGGAAAGAGGCAGAATCAATCAGTACCTTCCCCATCAGAAGCTTTTATTTTCTGTAATGAAAATGAATCCAAGCAACTGAGAGAAAACACATCAGTGGAACAGTTTATCTTTATATCACAGGCTATTCAATTCAGTCTCTCAAGGGATGTTCACTGGCAATGGTGAGCTCTTGAGCTGAGATGCTTTTGGCATCTGAAAGTGGCAAATTAAACCAGAAGTACTGGTTGAGTATTGAGGTAAGCTACAAGGAAAGGACTAAGAAAGGAAGGAAGGGAAAAAAGGAAGGAAAGACACACTTGCATTTATATAGCATCTTTCATGACCTCATGATATCCTGACGTGTTTTACAATTAATTAAATACTTTTGAAATATTGTCACTGTTGTAATGTAGGAAATGCAGCAGTCAGTTTGTGCACAGCAAACACCTACAGATGGCAATGTTATAATGACTAGATAATCTGGTTTAATGATGTTGGCTAAGGAACTCCCCAGCTCTTCTCTGAAATACTATGTCTTTAACATTCATCTGAGAGGGTTGACAGATTTAAGTGCTCCAGCCTGGCAATTTATTGGCTGATGAGCAAAAAGGGAAGTAAAAAATTATAACAAAGTCCTGCCATTAAATTCAGCAGGACCTCCACTTTGGTGCTCTTGCTTTTCTCCTGTGCTACCCCACATCCTTGGCCTCACCTCCCTGTAAATAGGCATCTACTCATAAAATAGTCTTGCCTTTTCATGCTTATTTCCATTACTGCTGCCTCTACTTGAATTTAATTAAGTGAAACCGTCTGAATATTTATGGTGACAGCATAAGGGTCTAAGATTTATTTTGGATGGAAATTCATTATTGTAGATTCTTCGTAATTACATTTCACATGCAATTCTTGGCATCTCATATAACAGCAATTTGTTTAATGCCAAATATGGAAACATAGAAATTACAGCACAGGGGGAGGTCATTCCAGCCTTTCTACCAACACTAGTGGAACTATCTATTCTAATCCCAGTTCCTTGCTCTTTCTTTCAACTATTTACTACTTTTTTTAAATGATGTAGTTGCATCTATCTTCATTGACACTTCATGACAAAATATTCTAATAACCATGTACAAACATCTCTTTTAACCTCCCCTCTGATTTTTCTGTGATCATCTTCAGTCTGTGTTCCCTTGTCAATGATTCGCCAATCAGTAGAAACAATTTTTCACTATTTCCCCTCTCACGACCTTTTGTAATTTTTGTAAACTTCTATTGGATACTCTCCTCAGCCTTCTCTATTCCACAGCAAAATTTTCAATTTTTCCAAGCCTTCCTTCATAGCAATAATCTCTTCTTCCTTGGTATCATTCTTGTGAACCTCCATTGAGAGTCTTGCCATTCAGAGTATACTTCAGGTCAGTCTGAAGTGTACCTCACATTTCCCAGCATTGAACTGTAAATGTCACGTATCAAGCCATAGGGAAGAATTTTGCTCTTGGCGTGCAGGATCGGCAGGGGTGGTTGGGAAGCTGACTGAGGCCCGCGATCAGCAGCACTCCATGATTTTACACAGGCAGGCCAAGTAAGGCCCGCCCAGCATGATACGCAAGTGGTAGCACTGAGCACTGCCTGTGCGGGCAGGGTGGGGCGGGTGAGCAGGCCTAGCGCTAAACTTCACGCATGTGCATGAGAGAGCGCAGAATAGTCTCTCTGCGGCACGGAGCTACCTCAGGGAGGTGAAGAGATATTTTTAAAAATAATAAAGAGTAGAAAATAATAATGAAACATGTCCCCTTATGTGACTCTATGTTTTTAATTAAAAATTAAAGTTTTAATTCATTTGTTTTTGATTTTGGTAACTGCACTCCGCCCGTGGCCACTGAAGGGGCAGTGAAAAATTCAGAACAATTGATAACTTAATGGCCTTAATAGGCCTTTTAATTGTCGTTGGGCGCTCTGCCAGCTTCGACTGCACTATCGCGCGACTGCATATTGACTTCGGCACGCTCAGCTGATGTCATCCCAAGTCATTTTGCGCTCGATTGGGTCGGGCGTGCGCCCACCCACTGAGCTAAAAATCCTGCCCATAACCTGCTAACCTAGTGACGACTTCCTGCATTTTTTCCACCTGTAATCTCTAACCTGCTCAAAAGATATGCTAAATTGGTGAAGCAAAACCTGCTCTTAACACACTGACTATCCCTAGTTAGCCCATACATCTCCAAGTTCTCACTAGTTTCATTCTGTATTATGAACACTAGGTATGTACCCAGACTGAGCTGAACCTAACTAGCCTTAGATTTCCTGGCTTATCCTTTCCTTTTTACTTGGCGGCAACCTTGGCTCGATGGTAGGACTCGCCCTTCTGAGTCAGAAGGTCACTCGTACAGGTCCCGCTCCAAAATCTAGACTAACACTCCAGTGCTGCACTAAGGGAGTGCTGCACTGTTGGAAGAACTGTCTTTTGGATGAAGTTCCTCAGGGTAGTGTCCTAGGCCCAACCACCTTCAGTTGCTTCATCAATGACCTTCCTTCCATTATAAGGTCAGAAGTGGGGGTGTTTGCTGATGGTTGCATAATATTCAGCACCATTCGCGACTCCTCAGATACTGAAGCAGTCCATGTCCAAATGCCTGGGAAAATTCCAGGCTTGGGCTGACAAGTGGTAAGTAACATTCACGCCACACAAGTGCTAGGCAATGGCCATCTCCAACAAGAAAGAATCGAACTATCACCCCTTAACATTATCCCCATCGCTGAATATCCCCACTATCAACATCTTGGGGGTTTGCCATTGACCAGAAACTGAACTAGACTAGCCATATAAATACTGTGGCTACAAGAACAGGTCAGAGGCTAGGACTCCTGTGGCGAGTAACTCACCTCCTGACTCCCCAAAGCTTGTCCACCATCTACAAGGCACAAGTCAGGAGTGTGATGGAATATTCTCCACTTGCCTGGACGAGTGCAGCTCCAACAACACTCAAAAAGCTTGACACCATCCAGGACAAAGCAGCCCACTTGATTGGCACCTCTTCCACAAACATTGACTCCCTGCAACACCAGCGAACAGTGGTAGCAATGTGCACCATCTACAAGATGCACTGCAGAAACTCACCAAGGTTCCTTAGGCAGCACCCACAACTACTACCACCTAAAAGACTAAGGCAGCAGATATATTGAAACACTACCACCTGGAAGTTCCCCTCCAAGCCACTTACCATCCTGACTTGGAAATATATCATAATTTCTTCACTCTCACTGGGTCAAAATCCTAGAACTCCCTCCCAAATAGCACTGTGGGTATACCTACACCACATGGCCTGCAGTGGTTCAAGAAGTCAGCCCACTATCACCTTCTCAAGGGCAATTAGGGATGGGCAATAAATGCTGGCCTACCTGGCGATGCCCACACCCTGGGCAGAATTTTCTGCCTGCCGGGTGGGCGGAGAGCCGATCCTTGCCGGAGAAGTAGGCCCCACCGCCATTTTACGTGGGCGTGCTATGCGTTTCCTGTGTGGGCGGGCGGGGGGGAAATTCCTCAAAACGAGAGTGTGTACGAAAGAGCACACATCTCCCTGAGGCTAAGTGCTGCCTCAGGGAGATCGCTGACAGTTTTAAAAACGTTAAAAATAGAAATTTTAAAAAATCCTTAACATGTCCCCCTCATGTGACAATGTCACATGAGATGGGACATGTTCATAAATTACACTAAAACTTTATTAAACTTTTTAAATCCCTACATGAAATCTCATCCTGCCGGTAGATGAGGTTTCATGTTTTTTTTATTGCCCGCTGGGGTTCCTGGCCAACCCGCCAACCTTAAGGTTGGACAGGCAGGTCCTTTAATTGTTTCAATGATCCTGTCAATGGCCTCAATTGGCCATTGACAGGTCAGGGGGCGCGCAGCTGATTTTGCTGCGGGTCTGTCTTCCTGAAAATTTAAATGGGGAGGGATTACGTCGGGGGTTCCCCCCAATGTCAGCCCACGACATTTTATGTGTCGGTGAGCGGGCCCCGCCCCCTGCTCGCCGACGACAAAATTCAGCCCCCTGCAAATGAATTTAAAAAAATGTTAAGCTGAGCCCCTCTCAGGTGAACGTAAAAGATCCAACAGCACTATTAGAAGAGTTATCCCTGGTATCCATGCCCTCAACGAACATCACTAAAACAGATGATCTGGTCATTATCACATGCTGTTCTGGGAGATTGTTGTATATTTCCTATATTACAACAGTGAATATATCTCAAAAGTATTTCATTGGATGCAAAGCTCTTTGATACTTCTTGAGGTAGTGAAAGGTGCCATATAAATGTAAATCCTATTATTTCTTTGTTACATTTAAATAAACTAACCCACATCCACTTGGTTCACACTATTTGTCAATGTAAATACTTGGACCATTTGACTGTGGGAACGACCCTCAAAAATCATACTCAGTTGCTTCTTCAAATGTTTCCCATTTATTGTCATCCCCTTTTTCTAATCATTATTGTGCATTTTGTAGCAAAATGCATTACTGATTGACTAATTGGAAGAGACCTTGGAGCAAAGCTGCTTGCATTTATTGCAAACACATTCACCACAAGTGAAAATTTAGAATGGTGCTTCCCAAACACTTTCAAACTAGGCCCCATGAATATAAGCCACTTCCACTCTAAAGCATTACTATCATTCTCAGTCTTTCATCACCCAGTAAATCAGCAAAGAAATGTCTGCAACATTTATGTCGTCAGCAGTCTAACTCTATATTTCAGTTTATTTCTCCTCCCTTTCCATTTCTGGTTCTTCTTCTCCCTTTCCACCTTTACTTCTATGTCTTCTACCTCCATTTCTGCTCTCCTGTTCCACCTCTTCCTCACTCCATTTCTCTTTTCCACACTGTCTCATTATACCCTCTATTTGTTTCTCCCTCCTTCCCTTTTCACTTGTGTTCTACCTTTCTTATGCTCCTCTATATCTCTTCAGTTTTTTTAAAACTTTCTCTTGTTCCCCTATTTCCTGCTGTATTTGCCACTCATTATAAAGTGAAGGAAACACAAGTTATTTGTCAATACACAAGCTGTCTCATTGCTCTCTTTCTTCTTTTATATTTGCATCTACTAGACATAATCCGAGTCCCAAGTGACACTACTTGAGAAGGATGCTGCTCATTTGTGCAGTCAAAATAAAAAAAAAGGAACATTAATCATTGCAGTAATTCTCATTCCTGGATAGGGGAGAATATCCTGACTTGAATGGGAAAAAGCCACTTCCATGCTAATGCATTAATTTAAAACTTATTTTAGCCCAATGGTTCTTAAAACTCAAACTATACCTGCCATGTGATGAGCCACTGCATTTATAGACCATTAAGTTTAGCCCATAAATAAATGCCATGGAGAAAAATATTCCAGTCATTTGCAAGTAATGACTGGCCGGGAAAGTTGGGTGAGAGCTTGGCAAGAACAATTACAGGCGGATGGTGGAGTGGTAGATTTGCAGTCAGGTCCCTTGTCACAACCCACCTGGGCAGACCACGCTTCCTACCAGTGGAGCACAGAAGGTAGTTTGAGAACTAACACTGAGAGAAGGAAGAAATCCAGACCACCTTTATGATATTATTACAATAGAAAAGTGCATTCTTTGGAATTTGAGTTACAAAATACTGACATTTTCCTACAGAAGATCAAGAAGTTTTCTCATCATAATAAAAATTACTGGAGTGGAAATTTTAGGGTTATGTGGAAGGTCAAAGGTTATACAGGACAGGGGGATCAGAAACCCTTTTAACAAAATTCACCTTAGCCATTACTGCCTGAACTTGGTACCCTAGTACACAACTGAGGAATGAGCATTGGGGTGAGGCAGCACGGGGCTACCTAGGGTTGTCAACCCTTCCCGGTTGTCTGGAATTCTCCTGGAATGGAGGACTGATCTCTAAGGAAGACTGGGAGGCAAACTGAAAGTTTACGTGAGCAGGAAGGCTGTTTTAGCCTCACCAGGCAAGAACAGCCATTGCAACCCTGCAGCTTTTGCTATCAGATGTCACATGATTCAAAATTGATAAGGAGTAAGTGTTGAATAGACTCTCGGTACTTAAAACTGACAAGGCACCTAGAGCGGATGAGATGTATCCAAGAATATTGAAGGAGGCGAGAGTAGAAATTGCAGGGGCACTGGCCAGAATTTTTCAGTCTTCCCTAGACTCAGGAGAGGTGCCAGAGGGTTGGAGAATTACAAATATTATGCCCTTGTTCAAAACAGGTGTAAGGATAAGCCCAGTTACAGGCCAGTCAGTTTAATTTCAGTGGTGGGCAAGATTTTAGAAACAATTATTCGTGATAGAATTAGTAGTCACATGGAAAAATATGGGTTCATAAGGAAGAGCCAGCATAGATTTCTAAAGGGGAAATCATATTTAACTAACTTGCTGGAGTTTTTTGAAGAGGTAACAGAAAAGGTCGATGAGAGTAATGCTGTTGATGTGGTGTACACGGGCTTTCAAAAGACATTTGATACAATGCCACACAACAGACCTGTGAGAAAAGTTCTTGCTCATGGAATAAAAGGAATAGGAGCAAAGTGGATACAAAATTGGCAGAAAAATAGGAAGCAGTTAAGGTCAATGGATATTTTTTGGGCTGAAGGAAAGTTTGTAGTGGAGTTCCCTGGGAGTCGGCATTGGGGCTCTTGCTTTTCCTGATACATAGTAATGATCTAGATCTTGGTGTGCAGGGGACAATGTCAAAGTTTGCGGATGATACGAAGCTTGGGAGTGTTACAAACTGCGAGGAGGACAGTGTAGAAGTTCAAGAGGACATAGAGAAGTTGGTGGAGTGGGCAGATAGATGGCAGATGAAGTTCAATGTGGATGAGTGTGAGGTGATGCATTTTGGTAGGAAGAACATGGGCAGACAATACAAAATAAGGGGTGAAACTTTGAAGGGGGCGCAGCAGCAGAAAGACCTGGGTGTATATATGCACAGATCATTGAAGGTGGCAGAACAGGTGGAGAGAGCAGTTAATAAAGCATATAGTATCCTGGGCTTTGTTAATAGAATCATAGAGTTGCTAAATTTATATAAGACACTCGTTAGACCTCAGCTGGAGTTCTGGGTGCCACATTGTAGGAAGGATGTGAACACATTGGAGGGAATGCAGAAGAGGTTTACAGGAATGGTTCCAGGGATGAGAAACTTCAGTAACGATGGTAGATTGGAGAGGTTGGGACTGTTCTCAGAGAGATGGATGCTAAGAGGAGATTTGATAGAGACGCTCAAAATCATGAGGGGGCTTGACAGAGTAGATAGGGAGGAGCTGTTCCCACTCGTAAAAGGATCAAGAATGAGAGGGCACAGATTTAAAATCATTTGCAAAAGCAGCAAATATGACATGAGAAAAAATGTTTTCACATGAGTGGTTCGGGTCTGGAACGCACCGCCTGGAAGTGTGGTGGAGGCAGGTTCAATCTAGGCATTCAAGAGGGCATTAGGTGATTATTTGAATAGAAACAATGTGCAGGGGTATGGGAAAAAGGCAGGGCAATGGCACGAGTTCATAATGCTCATTTGGAGAGCCAGTGCAGACACGATGGGCTGAATGGTCTCTTGCCATGCCGTTAAAATTCTGTGATTTGGCCAGACTTCCAGAAATATTGTCAATGAGAGCAGGCAGCCCTATGGCTGTCAAGGTAAATATCAGCTTCTTTAAGAGAGGAGGACAGAGAGGGAGGAAAACAGTAGGGAAACAAAGAGCACTTCATTGTTAATGTTATGTTGATTATACTGTTAAGGTTAAGGATAAACAGGTGGAGGGTATTGAATGAGTACCTTGAGCACACATAAAAAGGGACTGCTGCGTCACTGGGAGTTGGTAGGTAAGAGGCAGAATTATGTAATGCAGCATTCTATGAATAAAACTGCCATCAAGAAAAAGACCTGTGTTTGGCTTCAAATTTCACCATCTGGTTTGAATTCAATTAACATTTATGATGGTCAGTATAACTTCTGCTGAGAGACCAATTGTATATCAGCATGCAGAGGTTTACCATCAGAACTCGTGGCAAGACATTTCATTTCTCTCTCAACATCGCCCAGGCTCTGGCTCTGTTAAAATGTGAAGAACCCTATTCCTCATTAGACTGCTGGTTTAAGAATCTGGCAGTATGTTAAACTGATTGGAAAGTCACACTCTGCATCATTTGCAATGAATTACAACTTGCCTCTAATGACCCATCATTATTTTAGCGTTCTCCAAAATGCTGAGCCTCTAATCAGATGAAAATGCTGGCCTGTTGTCTTATAGACAAGGCACTGACTACCGTTGTATGGCACCATACAAACCAGAAGGCCCCAAGTTCTGCAGCACAACACAGACAAATAGGTTCAAGCTAAGACAACTCTAACCTGGGTGATGTCTCACAAATTTTATTCTGGCATGTGCTGAAGATGTTGTACTTTGTACCAACAACACCGCCAGCACCAACAACAATCTGTATTTATTTAGCACCTTTAACTTTAACATAATGAAACATTCTAAAGCACTTCACGGGGGGGTCGATAAAACAAAATTTGATACCAAGCCACACAAGGGGACCAGAAAGCAGGTGACCAAAAGCTTGGTTGAAGGAGCATTGTGGAACATTGTAAAGTAGGAAAGAAAAGTAGAGAAGTGATGAAGTTCAGGGAGGGAATCCCAGAGTTTAGGCCTTTGGCAGCTAAAGGCAGGGACACCTATGATGGGATGATAAAAATCAGGGATGCTCAAAAGGCCAGAATTAGAGAAGCATAAGATATCTTGGAGAATTGTGGGGCTGGAGGAAATTTCAGAGAAAGGTGGGATGAGGGCATGGAGGGATTTGAAAACAGGAGTGGGAATTTTAAAATTGGGGAGTGAGTAACCAGGACCCAATGTTAGGTCAGCAAGCATAGGGGTGATGGGTGAATGGACTTCGTGCAAGTTAGGACCTCGGATGAGAGTTTCAACAGCAGCTGAGCTGAGGCAGAGGTAAAATCAGCTGATGTTACAGAGGTAGAAATAAGTGGTCTTAACAATAGCACATATTTCCCTTAGTCTCCAGACATTTTGAAGTACAATCCCCATCACTTGTACCATCCATGCTTACCACAGGCAGCCAATTTCCCATAACCCTTTTTCATTACCATAGTAGTCAATTACAAAATTGCTTACAGCATATTAAGTGGGCTGACTATTTTGGACAGACTCAGCTGTTCAACAAGTGAAGAGGGCACTCAGCAGAGCACATAACTCTGCTGTGTATAACTCAACACTGAACTAAATTATAACATTTATACGCTTCCGGCTGATCTTCTGTCCCATAAAACATGCCGATTGAATTTACAATCAGCTGTTCTTCACTGTTCCAGATATATTACTGATGGTCTGATGGTCGTTTTATTAAAACCTTCCAGCTTTTTGAGGAGACTTAAGGCCAATTCACATCTAACAATCTGCTCTGGAAATCCTGTTCACATTTTGACACCTGTAACAAATTCCAACACAACAGCTGAGACATCCACAACATTCTAAAACAATCAACAGCATTCTAAATAAACCAATCTACAACATTCTAAAGCTTGGCTTAAATAGCCAAGTGGTTATGGTACTGGGTTTGTAACCCCAAAATTGAGAGTTCAAATCTCACAATGGCAAACAATGTAACTTCATCTGAAACAGATTTGTACTTGAAAGAGTTACAGTTAGTTACTCAGGGAGCCTGAGTTGCTGTGGAACATGGACTTTTAAAAGATTATCAAGAGTTCAAATCTAACAATGTAACTTCATCTGAAACAGATGGAAACGGGTTTGTACTCGAAAGAGTTACATTAAGGCTTGGCCTAAATAGCCAAGTGGTTATGGTACTGGGTTTGTAACCCCAAGATCAAGAGTTCAAATCTCACAATGGCAAACTATGAAACAATGTAACTTCATCTGAAACAGATGGAAACAGGTTTACTCAAAAAAGAGTATCAAGAGTTCAAATCTCACAATGGCAAACTATGAAAACAATGTAACTTCATCTGAAACAGATGGAAACGGGTTTGTACTCGAAAGAGTTACAGTTGCCTGCTAATTTGGCTTGGCCTAAATAGCCAAGTGGTTATGGTACTGGGTTTGTAACCCCAAGATCAAGGGTTCAAATCTCACAATGGCAAACTATGAAACAATGTAACTTCATCTGTATAAACAGATGGAAACGGGTTTGTACTGGAAAGAGTTACTGCCTGTGCCAATTTCTCCTTTAACCCGGTGCGGAAGGGGGTCGGGAAGGAGGAGGACCTCCTCGTGAACCTGCTCCTGGGCCTGGCCAAGTTGGCCATTAACTGGTCCAGGCAGCGGGCGATCGACGGGGGAGTCCCGCCCGATTGTTTGTCCCTCTTCCGCGGCTACGTTCGCTGCCGGATGTCCCTGGAGAAGGAGCACGCGGTGTCTGCTGGCACTCTCGAGGCCTTCCGTGCTCGGTGGGCACCGCGGGGACTGGGGTGTTTTGCTGACCCCTTCAATCACATTTTGATTTAAAATTTGTAAGTTTCCTTTAAACTTTTTTCTTGGTTTTACAGCTGACCTGAATTAGGGGCTGTGCCTGATTTATCCCAATTTTGTTGATTTGGTTTTCATTTAAAAGATTATCAAGAGTTCAAATCTCACAATGGCAAACTATGGAACAATGTGACTTCATCTGAAACAGATGGAAACAGGTTTGTACTCGAAAGAGTATCAAGAGTTCAAATCTCACAATGGCAAACTATGAAACAATGTAACTTCATCTGAAACAGATAGAAACGGGTTTGTACTCGAAAGAGTTACAACATTCTGGCTTAAATAGCCAAGTGGTTATGGCACTGGGTTTGTAACCCCAAGATCAAGAGTTCAAATCTCACAATGGCAAACTATGGAACAATGTGACTTCATCTGAAACAGATGGAAACAGGTTTGTACTCGAAAGAGTATCAAGAGTTCAAATCTCACAATGGCAAACTATGAAACAATGTAACTTCATCTGAAACAGATAGAAACGGGTTTGTACTCGAAAGAGTTACAACATTCTAAAAAAAGTCAATTTGCCCTATCTCCCATTGTTAATGGATCTTTTAAAAAAATTCCAGGATCCCAATCCATGTCTTTGCCAAAAACTAAGCAATTCTTCCTTGGCCAAACTCTACCAGTGTACCAAGTTTTGTTGAAATCTTTCCACAAGTTTTTGACATATGTTGTCTACAAACAGACAAACCAACTAACAGGGATGAAAACATTACTTCCAGCCACCTACAAAGTTGGGGGGTGAGAGAGGGAGGTTGTGAGGATGGGGAGGAGGTTTTCAGAATGGAAGGGCAGGTGTGGTCGCAGTGGTGACGGGAGAAAGAGCTGAGAGAGTGGGGGAGGGTTGGAGATTAGGCAGTAACATTTCTTTCACCTACCATTTTGCAGGCTCTGTTGAAGGCAGCAATCAGGTCTCTAGACCAAAGCAAGAATAAAATCGTGCACATGCATATCAAGCAGCCTCGGAGCTAATCCCAGGACTGTGCCATCTAAGTCTGCACTTCATGGCCACCATTGCTGCCACAGAAGAGAGCAAGCTCATGACCTCAACTGCTGATTCCACGGCACCAGTGGGGGTCGCAACCCAGTTTTCAAACCCTTGCTATATACTGTAGATGATTCTGAATCCTGGAACTCCCTTCCTAACAGCACTGTGGATGTTCCTACATGAACTGCAGAGGTTTAAGAAGGCAGCTCACCATCACTTTCTCAAGGGCAATTAGGGATGAGTAATAAAAGCTGGCCTAGCCAGAGATGCCCACATCCCATGAACAAATAAAAAAAGGTAAAACTGAATAATAATCTCTGGATTATTACCTGTGCCATGTGCAAATTGGCATAGGGCAAATAAGATTAGAAAGACAAATGTGTGGCTCAAAGACTGGTGTGGGAGAAGTGGGTTCCGGTTTGTGGGGCACTGGCATCAGCACTGGGGAAAGCGGGGCCTGTGTCGTTGGGGCGGTTAACACTTGAACTATGCTGGGACGAGTATCCTCGCAAATCGCATAATTAGAGAAGTAGAGAGGGCTTTAAACTAAACAAGAGGGGTGAGGGATCATGCTTGGGTAGAGGTAGTAATTCAAGGTGTAGAGTCAAGAAAGGAGAGCAAAATAGTAATATGAGAATTGAGGGTCAGGGGATGGCAGGAAGGGACAGAGAGGAAAAACCTGAGAATACATTGACAGTCAAGACTAGATTTTACAAAGGTAACAAAAAGACAAAACTGAAGGCTCTCAATCTGAATGCATGTAGCATTCATAACAAAGTAAAAGAATTGATGGCCCACATTGAAGTAAATAAATAAATAAAGCTGATAGCAATTATGGAAACGTGGCTGCAGGATGACAAAGGTTGGATCCTTAATATTGAAGGGTATATGACATTCAAGAAGAATACGAAACTAGGTAGGGGCGGAGGGGTAGCACTGTTAATCAAAGAGGGCATTGGTGCAATAGTTAGAGATGACCTTGGTTCAGGAGATCAGGATATAGAATCGATTTGGATGGAGATGAGAAATAGAAGGGAGAAAAAGTTATTAGTGGGAGTGGGCTACAGGCCCCCTAATAGTAGCCAAAGTGTACGACAAAGTATTCAAGAGAAAATATTGTGCGTTTATGATAAAGGGATGACTATAATCATGGTTGATTTTAATCTACACATAGACTGGAAAGATCAGGTTGGCAGTAGTAGCCTGGATGAGGAGTTCTTAGAATGCTTTTGAGGAAGTTTCTTACAGCAGCAAGTTCTGGAACCAACCAGAGAGCAGGTTATATTGGACTTAGTGTTGTGTAAATTGATAGGGTTAGTCAATGACCTCAGGCTAAAGGCATCGGTAGGTAGCAGCGACCACAATACGATTGAATATTACATCCAGTTTGAAAAGGAGAAGAGCGGGTCTAAGACTAGTATCTTAAACTCAAATAAGGGCGAGTATGTGGGGATGAAAGCTGAGTTAGCTGAAGTGAACTGGGAAACTAGGCTAGAGGATAGATCAATAGAGAAGCAGTGGCAGACATTTAAGGAGATATTAGCCATTGTTTCCAGGACTGTCACTGACCTCACCTCCTCTGGAGATCTTCCTTCCACAGCTTCCAACCTGATAGTCGCCCAACATTGGACGGCCCGCTTCTACCTCCTACCCAAAATCCACAAACAGGACTGTCCCGGCAGACTGATTGTGTCAGCCTGTTCCTGCCCCACAGAACTCATTTCACGCTATCTTGACTCCCTTCTCTCTCCCCTTTTCCAGTCTCTTCCCACCTACATCCGTGATTCCTCTGACATCTTACATCACATCAACAATTTCCAGTTCCCTGGCCCCAACCACCTCCTCTTCACCATGGACGTCCAATCCCTCTACACCTCCATCCCCCACCAGGATAGTCTGAGGGCCCTTAGCTTCTTCCTCGAACAGAGGCCTGAACAATCTCCATCCACCACTACTCTTCTCCATCTGGCTGAACTTGTTCTCACACTGAACAATTTCTCCTTCAACTCCTCTCACTTCCTCCAAATAAAAGGTGTGGCTATGGGTACCTGCATGGGCCCCAGCTATGCCTGTCTCTTTATGGGGTATGTGGAACATTCCTTGTTCCGGTCCTACTCCGGCCCCCTCCCACAACTCTTTCTCCGGTACATCGATGATTACTTCGGTGCTGCTTCATGCTCTCGTCAGGATCTGGAAAAATTTATTAATTTTGCTTCCAATCTCCACCCCTCCATCATTTTCACATGGTTCATCTCTGACCCTTCCCTTCCCTTCCTTGACCTCTCTCTCTCAATCTCTGGTGATAGACTGTCCACCAATATCCATTACAAACCTACCAACTCCCACAGCTACCTCGACTACAGCTCCTCACACCCCGCTTCCTGTAAGGACTCCATCCCATTCTCTCAGTTCCTTCGCCTCCGCTGCATCTGTTCTGGTGATGCCACTTTCAAAAACAGTTCCTCTGACATGTCTTCTTCCTTCCTTGACCGAAGTTTTCCACCCACGGTGGTTGACAGGGCCCTCAACCGCGTCTGGCCCATCTCCCGCGCATCCGCCCTCACGCCTTCTCCTCCCTCCCAGAAACATGATAGGGTCCCCCTTGTCCTCACTTATCACACCACCAGCCTCCGCATTCAAAGGATCATCCTCCGCCCTTTCTGCCAACTCCAGCATGATGCCACCACCAAACATATCTTCCCTTCACCCCCCCGCCCCCCACAGCATTCCGCAGGGATCGTTCCCTCCGTGACAGCCTGGTCCACTCCTCCATCACCCCCTACTCCTCAACCCCCTCCTACGGCACCTTCACATGCGAACGCAGAAGATGCAACACCTGCCCCTTCACTTCCTCTCTCCTCACCGTCCAAAGGCCCAAACACTCCTTTCAAGTGAAGCAGCTTTTCACTTGCACTTCCTTCAACTTAGACTACTGCATTCGTTGCTCCCAATGCGGTTTCCTCTACATTGGAGAGACCAAACGCAGACTGGATGACCGCTTTGCAGAACACCTTCGGTCTGTCCGCAAGCATTACCTAGACCTCCCTGTCGCTTGCCATTTCAACACTCCACCCTGTTCTCTTGCCCACATGTCTGTTCTTGGCTTGCTGCATTGTTCCAGTGAAGCTCAATGCAAACTGGAGGAACAGCACCTCATCTTCCGACTAGGCACTTTACAGCCTTCCGGACTGAATACTGAGTTCAACAATTTTAGATCTTGAACTCTCTCCTCCATCCCCACCCCCTTTCAATTTCTCCCCCCTCCTTTTGGTTTTTTCCAATAATTTATATAGGTTTTTCTTTTCCCACCTTTTTCCATTATTTTTAAATGTATTTCCACCCATTGTTTATCTCTACCTTTTAGTATTCCCCCACCCCCACTAGAGCTATCTGTACCTTGTCTATCCTGCCCTCTACTTTTAATTAGCACATTCATTTAGATAATATCACCACCTTCAACACCTCTTTGCTCTTTTGTCTGTGACACCTTTTGGTTATCTCGACCTATTACTGGCTGCTTCTCCCAACAAACCCCCACCCCACCCCCCCCCCCCACCCCCGCCCAAACCAGCTTATATTTCACCCCTTTCCTATTTTTACTTAGTTCTGTTGAAGGGTCATGAGGACTTGAAAGGTCAACTGTACTCTCCTCTGCCAATGCTGCCAGACCTGCTGAGTTTTTCCAGGTATTTCTGTTTCTGTTTTTGTTTTGGATTTCCAGCATCCGCTGTTTTTTGCTTTTATTTAAGGGGATATTTCAGAGTATTCAGAATAATTATATTCCTACTTTAAATAACAATTCTAAGGGGAGGACTCACCATCCGTGGTTAAGTAAAGATGTTAAGGAAGGCATCAAACTTAAGGAAAAAGCATACAACTCCGCAAATGAGTGGCAGGACAGATGATTGGTCAGAATATAAAGAACAACAGAGAATGACTAAAAGGTTAATCAGGAGAAAGAAATTAGAGTACGAGAGGAAGCTAGGTATAAATGTAAAAATGGATAGCAAGAATTTCCATAGGTATTTAAAAAGGAAAAGAGTAAGTAAAGTAAGTGTTGGTCCTCTGGAGAATGACAGTGGGGAGTTAATAGTAGATAATAAGGAAATGGCACAAAAAAATGAACAAATATTTTGCTTTTGTTTTCACCATAGAGGATACAAAAAACATTTCAGTATTAGCTGCAAATCAGGAGGTGAACAGGAGAAGGAACTTGGTGAAATTGAAATCACCAGGGAAACAGTACTGAGCAAATTGATTAAGCTTCAGGCTTGCAAGTCTCCAGGTCCTGATGGACTACATCCTAGGGTCTTAAAAGAAGTGGCTAATGAGGCAGTCAAAGCGCTGGTGTTAATTTTCCAAAATTTGCTAGATTCTGGAAAGGTTCCATCAGATTGGAAAGTAGCAAATATATCCCCTCTATTCAAGAAGGGAGGGAGGCAGAAAACAGGAAACTATAGGCCAGCTAGCTTGCTGTCAGTCATAGTTTTGCCATTGTGAGATTTGAACTCTTGATGAAGTTACATTGTTTCATAGTTTACCATTGTGAGATTTGAACTCTTGATCTTAGGGTTACAAACCCAGTACCATAACCACTTGGCTATTTAGGCCAAGCTCTTGCTGTTAGTCATGGGGATGTTATTAGAATTGATCATTAAGGAGGTTATTAGGGCACTTAGAAGAACTCAAAACAATAGAGAAGAGTCAGCATGGTTTTGTGAAAAGAGAATCATGTTTAACCAATTCATTGGAGCTTTTTGAAGGAGTAACATGTGCGGTGGATAATGGGGAGCCTGTAGACATACTGTATTTGGATTTCCAGAAGGCATTTGACAAGGTACCATATCAAAGATTATTATGGAAAATAAAAGTGCAAGGTGTAATGGGTAACATATTAGCATGGATAGAAGATTGGCTGGCTGGCAGAATGCAGAGAGTATGCATAAATGGGTCTTTTTCTGATTGGCAGGATGTGACGAGTGGAGTCCCACAGAGGTCTGTACTGGCACCTCAAATTTTTATGATTTACATCAATGACTTAGATGAGGGGAGTGAAGACGTGGCAGCTAAATTTGCAGATGACACAAAGATAGGTAGGAAAGTATGTTGCGAAGAGGACATGGGGAGGTTGCAGATGGATATAGATAGTTTGAGTGAGTGGGCAAAGATCTGGCAATTGGAGTTTAATGTGAGAAAATGTGAAGTTGTTCACTTTGACAGGAAGAACAAAAAAGCCGAATATTACTTAAATGGAAAAGGGCTGCATAATTATGAGGTGCAGAGGGATCTAGGTGTTCCAGTACGAGTCACAAAAAATTAGTATGCAGGTACAGCAAGAAATTAAGAAGGCTAAAGGAATGCTATTCTTTATTACAAGAGGGATTGAACATAAAAGTAAAGATGTTATGCTTCAGTTATACAGGGCATTGGTGAGGCTGCGCCTCAAACACTGTGCAGTCTTGGTCTCCTTATTTAAGGAAGGATATAAGTGCATTGGAGGCTGTTCAAAGGAGGTTTACTAGACTGATACCTGGAATGAGTGGGTTATCTTATGAGGAAAAGTTGGACAGACTGGACTTGTTACTACTGAAGTTTAGAAGAGTAAGATATGATTTGATTGAAGTATACAAGATCCTGAATGGCCTTGACAAGGTGGACATCAAAAGGATGTTTCCTCTTGTGGGTGAGTCCAGAACTAGGGAGCACTGTTTTAAAATTAAAGGTCACCGTTTTAGGACAGAGCTGAGGAGAGATTTTTTTCTCTCAGAGGGCTGTGCGATTTTGGAATTCTCTACCTTGGAAGATGGTGTAGGCTGGATCATTGAATATTTTTAAGCAGAAGTAGATAGACTCTTGTTAGGCAAGGGAATCAAAGGTTATTGGGGTTAGATGGGAATGTGGAGATCGAAGCAGAAGGTCAGCCATGATCTTATTGAATGGCAGAGCAGGCTTGAGGGGCTGAATAGTCTACTCCTGTTCCTATTTCTTATGTTGTTATGGTATTTCTAAAAAGATAGATTTTCTGTTCTTCCGATTCAGAGGTGCATGTATAAGATCTATGATACTGTTTTGAAGAAGAGGAAGGTAGTTGCCCCTTGAGTGCTAATCACTAAAAACAGATCATCTGGTCAGAATCTAATTGTTAATTGCAGGATTTTGCTGTGTGCAGATTGGTTGCTCCATTTTTCTACATTACAACTATAATTCTACTTCAGGAGTATGGTCATTAGCTGTAAAGCATTTATGGACATCCTGAGGTAGTGAAAGGTGCTAATAAATGCAAGTTTTTTTCTTTCTTTTAAATCAAAGAGTGACATATGCCAGTAAAGTGAAAGACCATTGCAGTAATTTTAAAAAATATCTATGAATAGTGGCTAGATGCAACAAAAATGTTTTTTTTGAAGGAAATGGCATCACAACAATCCTATGATAAGAGTTCCACATTCAAGTCATTAATTGTCTATTTTCAGATTTGCAATACTTCTTCAAAGAAGTTTGAAAGCCTGACGATAAATGCTGTTCTAAGATATTACATTTGGTCAGAACCAGAAGAACAAAAATTTGCTTTGCAGGGCTTTTGAAGTGGTAAGAAGATGGGGTGAAGACACTTTAATAAATTTATTTAGAGCATGAATAATACATGGAAGCAGAGATACCAAATGGCACAACACAAATTAATCTAAGTAGGATCTGTTCCCAAGGAGTTAAAATATTATTTTCAGAATTCAGTTTCCAAAGACTCTGGAAAACAGCAGAACTTTTGAAGGGAAGAGTCAGAATTGTCTTGTTAGTAAACCTTCAAACGTGTAACATTGCAGGCAGACAGAATGAGTTCTAAAACAAAAACAGAATTACCTGGAAAAACTCAGCAGGTCTGGCAGCATCGGCGGAGAAGAAAAGAGTTGACGTTTCGAGTCCTCATGACCCTTCGACAGAACTTGAGTTCGAGTCCAAGAAAGAGTTGAAATATAAGCTGGCTTAAGGTGTGTGGGGGGGGCGGAGAAGAGAGAGAGAAGTGGAGGGGGGGGTTTGGTTGTAGGGACAAACAAGCAGTGATAGAAGCAGATCATCAAAAGATGTCAACAACAATAGAACAAAAGAACACATAGGTGTTAAAGTTGGTGATATTATCTAAACGAATGTGCTAATTAAGAATGGATGGTAGGGCACTCAAGGTATAGCTCTAGTGGGGGTGGAGGGAGCATAAAAGATTTTAAAATATTTAAAAATAATGGAAATAGGTGGGAAAAGAAAAATCTATATAATTTATTGGGAAAAAAAGGAAGGGGGAAACAGAAAGGGGGTGGGGATGGAGGAGGGAGCTCAAGACCTAAAGTTGTTGAATTCAATATTCAGTCTGGAAGGTTGTAAAGTGCCTAGTCGGAAGATGAGGTGTTGTTCCTCCAGTTTGCGTTGGGCTTCATTGGAACAATGCAGCAAGCCAAGGACAGACATGTGGGCAAGAGAGCAGGGTGGAGTGTTAAAATGGCAAGCGACAGGGAGGTTTGGGTCATTCTTGCGGACAGACCGCAGGTTCCAGGTAATTCTGTTTTTGTTTTGGATTTCCAGCATCCGCAGTTTTTTTGTTTTTATCTCTGTGTAGAATGAGTTCTAGTTTGCTAATACCTCTCATTGCTTGTATGGTTGAATTAAAAACCACCGGAAAATCCTTAAATTATTGTTAGTTTAAGGGCCTCTGACCCCAGTGCTGTCAATCATTTATGATCAGGGCACAATAGGGAGGGATTTTTGTACAGAATGCTAATGACCAATTTCACATTACCTGGGTCCTGAATATCTGCTAATGCTCCATCCACACACAATTCAATTTGTACCAAGATCAAAGTCCCCTCAACTTGATTAATTTTCCAATCAATCAATCTTGCCTGGCTCTTGCAGACAACCTGACCCTAGTTCTCCATGTTAAACCTTAGTGAGGGAGGATAGCTTCCATTAGAATTCTGACAATTTAATGTAAAGAAAATGTAAATAAAAGTGCATTTTCCTGTTAGTCACAATCTGCCGCATCAGGTTGTGGTTAATTGCCTGCTTGAACTTCCCACATTAAATGATAAAGGTGACTGTATTTTCTGAGGAGGGCAGATTTTCCATTAGAAGCACTTTGATATAAATAACGTACCATCTGCAAATAGGCTTGATATGCAAGATATAAACTGGAAGCCAAGACTGTCAATCATTATTGAACTCACAGCCAGTCAGGTAAGCATTAATGCAGCTACTAGCAACTACATAGCCAAGTGGTTATGGTACTGGGTTTGTAACCCCAAGATCAAGAGTTCAAATCTCACAATGGCAAACTATGAAACAACATCAAGAGTTCAAATCTTAATGCAGCTACTAAGTTCACATGCCTCGTGCAAATTAAATGCCCATCGGTCCCATTATCTTCTAAATATTAGGAGATAAGTGTGTGGGAAAATATTCCAGCGCACTGTGCCGCATCCCTGGCACAGACAGGGTCTCTCTTTCTCTCACAGTCCCTGAAAGCAAGGAGGATGCTTGACATGGAACCTGTGGCAAGAGCTTGTGTGTAGAAGTGTGGGTATGCTGTTGCCCACATAAGTCTGGCTGGCCACGAAACTCTCTGCTCTTACCGCCCAACATAGACGAGACAGGGTCTAGCTAAAAGCAATACAGCAACAACAACTTGCATATATATAATGCTTTTAACATTGTAAACTATTCCTAGATGTCATTGGCTGTCACTTTGGGAAACCCTGAGGTAATGAAAAGTTTTTTTTTCTTTCTTTTAAATCAAGGAGTAACATATGTCAGTAAACTGAAAGACTGCAGCGTTATCAGACAACATCTGATACTAAGCCACAAAAGGAGATAACAGGACAGGTAACCAAAAATCTGGTCAAAAGTGGTAGGTTTTAAGGAATGTGTTACTGGAGGGGAGTGAGGGATGGAATTTCAGAGCTTGGGTCTAGACAACTGAAGCCACATCCCCTGTAATGCTGCTAAGTTGGAACTGTGTTAAACTTAGCTCAACCCTTTAAGGTCGTTTCTCAACTCCTGTCTGTGGAAAGCCCTCTAATCAGGCACATCCTCAAATCAATCAGCAGCTAGATGCTCCTGTTGAGAGAAGTTTATCTTAAGCTGTCAACGGATCTTAGCTATTCCTCTTGGCAGAGGTCAGGCAATTGCAGGAAACTATTCAATAGGCTTCAATAACTTTTAATGAAGTGGCAATTGAGTCACATTGCCATTCTGCTGGAAAGCTCCTAGCTGGAAATCCAGGTGACCCTATCTCACCCAACCTTCTGACCCAGGCAAGGCGTGTCCTCGGGACCTCGCACGAAGGCTGTAGAGTTGTAGGTAAGTAAACCCCGCCCCCTTTTGTGCAGCACTAGCCCTGTAAACCATATAAATTTAAAGGTCCAGCCCGGTATAAAGGTCATTGACATGGCAAGGGTATAAGGTAAGTGGGTAGGATTGGGGGAATGCTGGGGTTCGGGTAAGGACTTGGTGTGGGGGGGGTGGAGTCACATTTGGACTGGAGGGGCGGTCAAATCGGGCCTTTGAGTGTGGTCGCTTCAGGCCGGGATTGGGGGTGCGCCAGGTCAGATCAGGCCTTATGGGGTTGTGGGGGGGGGGGGAGCTGTCAGGTCAGGCTGGGTTGTATCTTAGGGAGTGGGGTAGGGTCAGGCTGGACCTTGCAGGGAGGCGGGTTGTATTGGGCCTTGGGTGGATGGTCGAGTCGGGCCAGGCCCTGGGGTGGGGACAGATTGGGACTGTGGGGGGGGGGAGCAAGTTGGGTCAGGCCCTTGAGGGGTTGGGGGGGGGGGGGTGTTGGGTCAGGCTTTGGGTCAGATCGGGTTGGGCTTTTTTGGGGGGGGTTTGGGGGTGGTTGGTCTTTTGGGTGTAGGGTCGGATCTAGCTTTGAGAGGGGTGGTCAGGTTGGGCCTTGGGGGGTGGGGTCGGATTTGGTTTGGGGAGGGGTAGGTTGGGTTTTGGAGGGAGGCTGTGTCAGATGTTGCGGAGGGCACTGTCAAGTCAAGTTCCGCCTTGGAGGAGGGAGTGGGGTGAGAGTTGGGCCTGCTGGGGGGAGGGAGTGAGAGTTGGGCCCGGTAGGGGGGAGGGGGTAAATGTCAGGCCTGGCTGAGGGGGGTGGGGGTGGAGGGAGGTGAAGGGGTTATAGTTTCACCTGGTCAGGGGCAGATGGAGGAGGGGTGAGGGAAAAGACTCCCTGTGGCAATGGGGGAATCCCGTGGATTGGGGAATTCTCATTGGGGGTGTAGTCCCTTGGGAGTGGGGAGTGGGGAGTGGATTGAGTGGTAGTCAGGGTGGGGTGGTTGGGGTTGAGGGAGTCCCTTGGAGGGGATGGGGTAGTCCCATGGGTTGGGGGGGGGGGGGTGTAGTCAGGGGGTCAAGAAACTATCAAATTTTTCCTAATATTATTGTGGGATATTTTAAAGCAGACGTGTGTGTGTGTGTGTCTGTGTGTTTTGAACTAGAGGCAATTACACTGTAAACTTTAAATTATCAAAAACGTGAGGTGTAAAACAGGCGTTTGAAATGGAGATGAGTAAAGCTAGGGTGAGATCAGCAGATATGGTATGAATGGAATTTGCATTTTTAGATAAGTGGAGAAGTGTTTGATTTCAAAGGGACATGGAAGATGTTTACAACTGGCAAGATAAATAAGGCAAAGTGGTTACGTCCATTTTTCCCAAAAGTATTGGCCATAATGATGACATGAATGATTTTTATATTCTGGGAAAAATAACTTCTAAAGACAAGTTGAACAATGGGATTTACAAATCCAAAGGGATAAAATATATTTAAAGGAGGATGGAAGGCCATGTTAGATCTTGAAAGGTGACTGTGAGAAACAGAATTGGGGGCCAAAGCCTCTAGCCACCCTGCAGAAGTTTGCTGTTCTGGCAACCAAAGTTGTGTTAAAAGCCTTCGGAAGTCTATTATCCAGTAGGTGCTTGTGGTAAAATTGCTGGATGACATTTTAAATTTGGAATCTATTTGGATTGTTGCCTTAAAGGGGGCATGCAGTTGGGAGTCTGGTTAAATAGAACTTTTAGGAACTATTATAACTGCAATCTTGTGTGTGTTAAGATTTTTCTTCTTTTGTTAATAAATGTTTTAGTTTAATCTTTAACATTTCTAAAGGTGGTAGTGGACTCATTACTTCTGACTTCAGTGCACAAGCCTTCTCGTATTAAGTACAAATTGCAAAACTGTTGTGATAGAGCGGCCAAGGTTGCCGTGTCGATATGTCAGCCTGGCAAATAGCACCTGCCATATCATAACACACCACATAGTACAGTATTAACGGGAAAAAATGGGAGACGTCCTTAATGAATTGTGTTGAACCATATATAGGAAAAACTGGAAGAGGTCCAAACATATTAGTGGACTTAACATTGGCCAGGGTCAGTCAGTGCAGAGCCGCAATCAACAAAGTAAACAGGATGCTGAACTAAATGGCAAAATCAGCAGAGTATTAATCTGATTCATCACATTGAATCTTTATAGGATTTAAGTCAGACCATAGCTTGGATACCTCTGTTCTAGTCACAGAGGCATAATTAATACCTCCAAATTCTGGGAGTGACACAGAAAAGGTTACCGCTAGAGCGGCATTTAATGCTTCCCCTGGAGATGAGTTTGGAGGCAGTGGTTCATGTGACCAGGCAGAAGGGTGTGGGGTGGGTACCCTGCTGCCACCCCGCCGACAACCGATTAAGTCCAGGGTGAAAGGCTCATGAATGGCCTGTCCACCCAGACACAAACTGAAGCCCTTAAGTTGGGTGGGTGGGTGGGTGGGTGGGGTGGGGGAACGACACGTCATGCGGGGAGACCAACCCTGATGGGTTTGCTTGTGGCCTCCAATGGCAGGTTCCTCATTCAAAAGCACTTAGTGCCTGATCGAGAGACCCAGCATTCGGAAGGGAGAGACCTATGAAAACCATTCCTGTCCCTTTTTCCTCCCCCCTCCCAGCCAGCAATCCATCCCTGACAACAAAGATAACGCGGAACTCTCGCCGGAGCACCCCCTTGCCAAGATTAATCTTCACCCCTGGTGTCAGAAGACTGGTGAAAGATTACAGAACTCACCAGTCTTGAGAGGAGGTGAATGTGTGGGATCTTACTGAAAAATACAAGATACTAGCGAATGGCAATCTGGAACTTTTGGGCAGCATGTCTTAGAAGATCTGGAATGATAAACTAGTGAAGGAAAAAAAGTCTGGAATCCTATGAAGTAAATAGATGGATGGGGTGGAGGTGGGATGATTGTCATGTGATACCATGGACAGAGGAGTTAGTTAGGCCACATGGCCTCCCTCATTCAAACATACCTTTCGTCCTTGTGATGAGGAATCATTACAGCTTCCGTGCTGCCTCACTGGCAGAGCTGCATTAGGAATTCGTGGGGGGCTGGGCACCATTGAAACACAAATGCATTTTAATGGCCTCACATATTTGACTGGGACTGGGATACCTAGGCATAGGCCCTGTTGTCCTGCACATTAATCTACACCTGCTCAGTGGCCGATAATGTAATTATAAAGACCAGTAAGTTCAAGGTTTAGTTGCCAGTCTAGAATCTAGAACAGAGGGGTAGAGTCTTAGAGTAAGGGGTTGTTCCATTCAGCAATGAAGTGAGGAAAAATGTCTTCACTCAGAGGGTTGTGAAATTTTGGAATTGTCTTCCCCAGAGGGAAATGTGTGTTCCATCATTATGTATATTTAAGGCTGAGATAGACAGATTTTTGATCTCTCAGACAATCAAAGGATATGAGGAGAGGTAGAAAAGTGGAAGAAGATCAGCCATATTCGAATGGAATGGCAGCGGAGGCTCGTATGGTTTACTCCTGCTTCTATTTCTTATGTTCTTAGCTGATCTCAGCCAGCACAGTGTAAAGAGGTCACAAATGGTATCAGAATCCAGGGTACCCAACCAATGCTGGAAAAAAATGCACTTGGATGTTAAACTAGGATTGAACTCAGCTGTAATATCTATGGAGGAACAGACACTCAATGTCCATTCACATACATGAAGAATGGCCATCTGGCTGACGTGCCAGGGAGCATTTGGCATTTTTGGAACTGTACCCCAGGAAGACTCAACATCTTCAAGAAGGAAAGGGAAAATGAAAATATATGTAACAAATAGAGTGTCAATCACACACACACCCCCACACATGTCGAACATCATAATCTGATACAGATGCAAGACAATCTTTAAATGCTGGATGATCCTGAGCTGCAAATTGAAACTGATAATCACATTTCAATCTGCAAATTTGGCTGATGAAACAATTAAATTCAAAGTGCCATTAGCCTGTCTTTAAGTTTTCTTTGCAACATTAATGGGTCAGCGTAGCAGCAGAATAATACACTGGGTATTATGTCATAAGACATGGCATCTGATTTACTGTGTGTAACGTCACAGGAAATATCTGCACATAAATAGAAAGATATACACACAAACACTGTATACGCACAGACACACACACGATGTGTAAATGCAAAAACAGACAGCTGTTTCTATCAGGAGGTGAAAGGGATGGATGACTTAAAACGATCACAATCACAAGGGAAAAAGTACTGGAATATCTAATGGGACTAAAGGTTCACAAGTCCTCTGTACCTGATGGCCTGCATCCTAGGCCCTTAAAAGAAGTGGCTGCAGAGATAGGAGATGCACTGATTTTTGTTTTATTCATTTATGGGAAATGGACATCGCCAACTAGGCCTGCATTTATTACTCATCCCTAATTGCCCTTGAGAAGGTGGTGGTAAGCTGCCTTCTTGAATCGCTGCAGTCCATGTGGTGTAGATACACCCAAAGTGCTGTTAGGGAGGGAGTTAATGGATTTTGACACAGTGACAGTGAAGGAACAGCAATATATTTCCAAGTCAGGATGGTGGGAACTTCCAGGTGGTAGTGCTCCCATGTCTCTGCTGCCCTTGTCCGTCTAGATGGTAGTGGTTGTGGGTTTGGAAGGTGCTGCCTAAGCAGCCTTGGTGAGAGTTTCTGCAGTGCATCTTATAGATGGTACATACTGCTGCCACTGTTCATCTGTGGTGGAGAGAAATAATGTTTGTGGAAGGTGGAGGCAGGGTGGAAAGTAGAGGCGGTGGGGGGGGGGGGGGGGGGGGGGGGGGGGGGCGCGTGCAATCAAACAAGCTACTTTGTCCTGGATGGTGTCAAGCTTCTTGAGTGTTGTTGGAGCTGCACTCATCCAGGCAAGCGGAGAGTATCTCATCACTTTCCTGACTTGTGCCTTGTAGATGCTGGACAGGCTTTGGCAAGTTAGGAGATGAGTTACTCACCACAGGATTCCTAGCCTCTGACCTGCTCTTGTAGCCAGAGTATTTATTTGGCTAGTCCAGTTCAGTTTCTGGTCAATGTAACCCCCAGGATGTTGAAAGTGGGGGATTCAGTGACGGTAATGCCATTGAATAACAAGGGGCGATGGTTAGATTCTCTCTTGTTGGAGGTGGTCATTGCCTGGCACTTGTGTGGTGCAAATGTTACTTGCCACTTGTCAGCCAAGCCTGGATATTGTCCAGGTCTTGCTACATTTGGACATGGACTGCTACAGTATCACGAGGAGTAGTGAATGGTGCGGAACATTGTGCAATCATCAGCGAACATCCCCACTTCTGACTATATGATGGAAGGTCATTGATGATGAAGCAGCTGAGGATGGTTGGACCTAGGACACTGTCCTGAGGAGCTTCTGCAGTGATGTCCTGAGATGATTGACCTCCATCAACCACATGTATCTTGCTTTGTGATAAGTATGACTCCAACCAGCAGAGAGTTTACCCCAGATTTCCATTGACTCCAGTTTTGCTAGGACTCCTTGATGCCACACTTGGTCAAATGCTGCCTTGATGTGAAAGGCAGTCACTCTCACCGGGCCTCTGGAGTTCAGCTCTTTCATCCATGTTTGAACCGCAGCTGTAATGAAGTCAGAAGGTGAGCGACCCTGGTGGAACCCAAACTGAACGTCAGTGAGCAGGTTTTGCTAAGCAAGTGCTGCTTGACAGCACTGTTGATGACCCCTTCCATCACTTTACTGATGATTGAGAGTAAATTGATGAGGCAGTAATTGGCTGGGTTGGATTTGCCCTGCTTTTTGTGTACAGGACATACCTGGGCAATTTTCCACATTGCTGGGTAGATGTCAGTGTTGTAGCTGTACTGGAACAGCTTGGTAGGGGTGCGGCAAGTTCTGGGAGTACAAGTCTTCAGCATTATTGCTGGAATATTGTCAGGGCCCATAGCCTTTGCAGTATCCATTGCCTTTTTGTGATATCATGTGGAGTGAATCAAATTGGCTGAAGACTGGCACCTGTCTTGCGGGGGGCCTCCGGGTGGATCATCCATTCAGCTGAAGATTGTTGCGGCTGCTTCTGCACTGATGTGCTGGGCTCCTCCATCATTGAGGATGGGGATCCTCCTCCTCCAGTGAGTTCACAACTGGATATGGCAGGACTGCAGAGTTTAGATCTGATCCATTGGTTGTGGAATTGCTTAGCTCTGTCTATAACTTGCTGCTTATGCTATTTGGCACACAAGTTTTCCTGTGTTGTATCTTCATTGGGTTGTCACTTTATTTTTAGGTATGCCTGGTGCTGCTCCTGGCACGCCCTCCTTCATTCTTCATTCCGTGGCTTGGTAGTAATGGTAGAGCGGGGGATACATCAGGCCATAAAGTTACAGATTGTGGTTGAGTACAATTCTGTTGCTGATGGCCCATAGCACCTCATGGGTGCCCAGTCGAGCTGCTAGTTCTGTTTGAAACCTATCCAATTCAGCATGATGGTAATGCATCCCAACATGATGGAGGATATCCTCAATGTGAGGATGGAACTTTGGTGACTTCTGCTGATACTGTCATGGACAGATGCATCTGCAGCAGGCAGATTGATGAGGTTGAGGTCAAGTATGTTTTTCTCTCTCGTTCATTCCCTCACCACCTGCTGCAAACCCAGTCTTAACAGCTACGCCCTTTAGGACTCAGTGGTGCTACTGAGCCACTCTTGGAGACAGACACTGAAGTCTCCCACTACCCCCCATTCCCCCCACCCCATCATACATTCTGTGCCCTTGCGATCCTCGATGCTTCCTTCAACTGGTGTTCAACATGGAGGAGTACTGATTCAGCTGAGGGGGGTGGGGTGGGGGGTGGCGAGGTGGTGGTACATGGTGATCAGCAGGAGGTTTCCTTGCCCATGACCTGATGCCATGAGACTCCATGGGGCCGGAGTCAATGTTTGAAACCCACCATCTGCTGTGGTGGGATTCGAACCCCGGTCCCCAGAGCATTACCATGGATCTCTGGATTACCGGACCAGTGACAATACCACTATGCTACCACCTCCCACTGCAAAATTTCTTAGATTTTACAAAGGTCCCAGCAGATTGGAAGACTGCAAATCTCTGTTCAAGAAAGGAGGGAGGGCGAAAGTAGGAAACTATTGCCCAGTTAGCCTAACATCTGTCATTGGGTAAACGGTAGAATCTGATATTAAGGAGGTATGGGCAAGGCACTTAGGAAATTATGAGCTGTAATTTCCGAGCTCCAGAGTGTTGTATTGTTGGGGCCGGGGTGAGGGGTCACAGTACCCCAAAGATGCGCAAGGAAATCTTTTTTGGATGTTCCCAGGTAGGGTTTACACCGCTATTGCCCGGGATTGCAAACTTCCCTCTGGGCAATTGCCGTGCATTGAAAACCATCCGAAAAACGGGATTTAAATTGCAAACTTCAGATAGTTCCGAATATGTTACATCAATAGTTACCTAGAAAAAGTTAGAAGAAATAAAACCTCTTCTAACTTCTAATTAACTATTGTACAGACCCACACTGACCCCCCTCCCACAGGACTACCTCCCCACCCACAAACTCCTAGGTGATTGTCCCACCCTCCCAACCCTCCAGGGGACTCCTACACCTCGCCCACGGGACAGCCCCTGATATCTCAGAGGGCTTCCGCCGCTCCCACTACCCCCCCCAACCCAACCCCACCCCACTCCACCCCAGGCTACGCCCCCACAGGCCCAAGTCTCACCCCCACTCTGCACGTGAGGCCCAACCCGACCTGATACCCCACCTCCTCCACCCAAGGCATGACCAGGCCAACTCCCCAACCACCCCCTCCACACCCCAAGGCCTGACCTGACATCACCCCTCCGAGGCTTGAACCCCCCACACCCCCACCTCCCACGGACACTCTGCCCCCATGAGATCCAAACCCCTAACCCCTTCCAACACCCCCCACCCCTTTGAGGCCCTACCACCACCCCCCTGCAAAGGCCCAAAATCCCCCCCAAAAGGCCAAACCCCTCACTCCTTTCAACCCCTATCCCCACGGCGAGGCCTAACCACCCCCACACCCACTTTGGAGAGGGCAAATTAAGCAAGGGAGTACTGAATAAACAAGGGGATATCGAGAGGGGTAGAGGAAGTGAGAGACCTTGGAGCGTATGTCCACAGGTCCCTGAAGGTGGCAGGAAAGTTGGTAAAGAAAGCATATGGAATGCTTTCCTTTATTGGACAAGATATGGAATACAAAAGCAGGGATGTAATAATGGAACTGTATAAAACTCTGGCTAGGCCACAGCTGGAATTTTGTGTACAGTTCTGGTCACCACATTACAGGGAGGATATAACTGCTCTGGAGAAAGTGCAGAGGAGATTTATAAGAATGCTGCCCGGGCTTGAAAATTGCAGCTATGAGCAAAGACTGGATAGGCTGGGATTGTTTTCCTTGTACAGAGGAGGCTGAGGGGCGACTTAATTGAGGTGTACAAGATTATGAGGGGCCTAGATAGAGTAGACAGGAAAGACCTGTTTCCCCCAGTGGAGAAGTCAATTACCTGGGGGCACAGGTAATTAAGGTGATTGGTATAAGGAATTGAAGAGACATGATGAAAAACTTCTTCATCTGGAGGGTGGTAGGTGTCTGGAATTTGCTGCCTGGTTTGGTGGTGGAGGCAGAAACCCCCAACTCATTTAAAAGGTATCTGGATCAACACCGAAAATGCTGGAAGGTGTGATTAGACTGGGTGGCTAATTTTTTTTCCATTTTTGGCCAGCGCAGACCCATTGGCTGAAAAGCTTCTTTCTGTGTTGTCACTTTTATATGGTTCTATGGCTATGGGGGGCAGGCAGGAAAGTGGAGTTAACAATCAGATTAACCATGATCATATTGAAGGGTGGAGCAGGTTGGCCAAGTTGAAGTCTATGGAGATCTTCCCTCAACAGCTTCCAACCTCATAGTCTCTCAACCTTGGACGGCCCACTTCTACCTCCTACCCAAAATCCACAAACATGACTGTCCCAGCAAACCGATCGTGTCAGCCTGTTCCTGCCCCATGGAACTCATTTCTTGTTATCTTGACTCCATTCCCTCTCCCCTTGTCCAGTCTCTTCCAACCTACAAGTGCGATTCCTCTCACACCCCACATCATATCAACAATTTGCAGTTCCCTGGCCCCAACCGCCTCCTCTTCACCATGGACGTCCAATCCCTTTACACCTCCATCCCCCACCAGGATGGTCTGAGGGTTCTCCGCTTCCTCCTCGAACAGAGGCCCGAACAATCCCCATCCACCACTACTCTCCGTCTGGCTGAGCTTGTTCTCTCACTAAACAATTTCTCCTTAAACTCATCTCACTTCCTCCAAATAAAAGGTGTGCTTATGGGTACCCTCATGGGCCCCAGTTATGCCTGTCTCTTTATGGGGTATGTGGAACATTCCTTGTTCCAGCCCTACTCAGGTTCCCTTCCACAACTCTTTCCCCAGTACATCGATGTCTGCTTCGGTGCCGCTTCATGCTCTCGTCTGGATCTGGAAAAATTTATGAATTTTGCTTCCAATTTCCACCCCTCCATCATTTTCACGTGGTCCTTCCCTTCCTTGACCTCTCAGTCTTAATTTCTGGTGATAGACGATCCACCAATATTCATTACAAACCTACCAACTCCCACAGCTACCTTGACTACAGCTCTTCACACCCCGCTTCCTGTAAGGACTCCATCCCATTCTCTCAGTTCCTTCGCCTCCGCCGCATCAGTTCTGATGATGCCACTTTCAAAAACAGTTCCTCTGACATGTCCTCTTTCTTCCTTAACTGAGGTTTTCCACCCACAATGGTTGACAGGGCCCTCAAGAGTGTCCAGCCCATCTCCCGCGCATCCGCCCTCAAACCTTCCTCTCCCTCCCAGAACCATGATAGGGTCCCCCTTGTCCTCACTTATCACCCCACCAGCCTCCGCATTCAAAGGATCATCCTCCGCCATTTCCGCCAACTCCAGCACGATACCACCACCAAATACATCTTCCCTTCACCACCCCGGCGGCATTTTGCGGGATCGTTCCCTCCGGGACACCCTGGTCCACTCCTCCAACATTCCCTACTCCTCAACCTCCTCCCAAGGCACCTTCCCATGCAACCGCAGAAGATGCAACACCTGCCCCTTTACTTCCCCTCTCCTCACTGTCCAAGGACCCAAACACTCCTTTCAAGTGAAGCAGCATTTCACTTGCACTTCCCTCAACTTAATTTACTGCATCTGCTGTTCCCAATGTGGTTTCCTCTAAATTGGAGAGACCAAATGCAGACTGGGTGACCGCTTTGCGGAACACCTTCGGTCTGTCCGCAAGCATGACCCAGACCTCCCTTTGCTTGTCATTTCAACACACCACCCTGCTCTCATGCCCACATGTCTGTTCTTGGCCTGCTGCAACATTCCAGTGAAGCTCAACGCAAACAGGAGGAACAGCACCTCATCTTCCGACTAGGTACTTTACAGCCTTCCGGACTGAATATTGAGTTCAACAAGTTTAGATCATGAATTCTCTCCTCCATCCCCACCCCCTTTCCGGTCTCCCTTTTACCAATAACTTATATATATTTCTCTTTTCCCACATATTTCCATAATTTTTAAATGTATTTCCATCCATTGTTTTATCTCTACCTTTTAGCCTATTTCGATTCCCCACCCACCCCACTTCCTATAGGGCTATCTGTCCCCTGCTCGACCTGCTTTCCACCCTTAATATCCCCCTTGGCACATTTCTTAGCTAATATCACCACCGTCAATATCTCTGTCCTTTTGTCTATGACATCTTTTGGCAATCTCAACCTATCACTGGCCCTCTGTCCAGCTCCACTTGTCCCACCCCCTCCTTAAACCAGCTTATATTTCACCTCTTTTCTATTTTTCCTTAGTTCTGAGTCATTCAGATTTGAAACATTAACTGTATTCCTCTCCGCAGATGCTGTCAGACCTGCTGAGTTTTTCCAGGTATTCTTGTTTTTGTTCTAGATGTCCAGCATCCACAGTATTTTGCTTGTATATCATTGAAGTCTATGGAGATGGATGATGGTGAACCAGTCAGGACAGCATTGGGTAGTCAAGTCTGCCGTTGGCAATGTCAGGTATAAGAATTTCAGTGGTGAGATAAGAGTGGAGGCACGCTATGTTCTGTAGCTAAAGTAAATAACTTCAGTTGTAGGGAGAGTACAGGGTATGAGGATCAGCTCAAAGTCAAACAAAACTGAGTGTCTACTTACCCTTAGTATAGAAAGAGTTAATGAACATACTTTCTTCCTATTCTGTCTCCCTCTTGGATTGCTTTTCAATTTATAATTGTGTTACTTCAAAAATCCAGCTTTCCTGGTGCAGGCTGACTGCTAAGCTTGAAGCAACTAAGACAATTGCAAAAGTGGTTCTCTCTACACTTCTGCACTGTCTTCTTGCCCTGATGATGATGTGCGGATGTCCTATGCCAATAGCTATTAACTGAAGAGTGTCGTCATTTGATTGACAGAAAATAAATCTCTCAATCTGCCCAATGGCTCATGCGGTTGCAGACTATTATCACAACAGAAATCTGGTTGTAATCTTCTCCTTGGACCAATACCTTTATCAATCATTCTGATAGTGCATGTAGCCACGGCCTGCTGCCTTCATTAATATTGGATGTCCCACACACCAATTGAAAAAGAGGCAGCTGAAGACAGTCAGCCAGGTCTGCTGCTGATTTATGTTCAAGAGTTATATTGATAGGAGACCCAGAATAAGCACTCGTCTTAATAGAGCATTGTCGATATGGGAAGCAAAAGTTTTTTCCCTCTGTCATTTGCATTCCCTCGTTACCTCCTGAAGGCATTGTTATCACTGTGGCAGGGTTCCACATGCTACAGCTCTCATCCCAGTGGACCATCTCCAAAGGGCATCAGCAGATAGTGCTGGCAAGCTATTCAACTACAGATAATATCACAGTTGAGCATGATCATCTTTCACCAGATGATCATATGCCAGTCGGTAGGGATCAATGAACTGCAATCAGTTCAGGGAACCTTGGCTGATTTTTCACCTCCTTAGGTCATAGGACATGAAGGAAGATTATTGTTAGGCAAATTCCTGCTGAAGTGGGCTAAATCAGCACAGAGCAAATTCTTCAAGACAAATATTGATGAGGGAAATCTGCCTGCCTATTGCAACTTAACTAAAATAGTTCCTGTAATATCCTCAGGCTCTCAGGCTGAACCATTAATCAAGCTAAGATAACAAGAACAAAAATACCTGGAAAAACTCAGCAGGTCTGACAGCATCAGCGGAGAGGGAAACGGTTGACGTTTCAAGTCCAAATGACCCTTCTTCAGAACTAAAAAATATAGAAATGATATGAAATATTAGCTGGTAGAGGGGGGTGGGAGGGACAGGTAGAGCTCGATAGAGGGCCAGTGATAGGTGGAGGCCAAGAAGAGATTGCCAAAGATGTCATAGACAAAAGGACAAAGGCGTTTTGATGGTGGTGATATTATCTAAAGGATGTGCTAATGGGGACATTAATTAAGACAACACCTTCGGTATGTCCGCAAGCATGACCCAGACCTCCTTGTCGCTTGCCATTTCAACACACCACCCGGCTCTCATGCCCACATGTCTGTTCTTGGCCTGCTGCAATGTTCCAGTGAAGCTCAACGCAACTGGAGGAACAACACCTCATCTTCCGACTAGGCACTTTACAGCCTTCCGGACTTAATATTGAGTTCAACAGCTTCAGACCATGAACTCTCTCCTCCATCCCCTCCCCCTTTCCGATCCCCCTTTTTACAATAATTTAAAAAAATTTTTTTTACAAATATTTTTCTTTTCCCTCCTATTTTTAAATTTATTTTGACCTATTGTTTCATCTCCGCCTTTTAGCCCATTTCGATCCCTTCCCCCCACCCCTCACCCACTAGGGCCATCTGCCACTTGTTCGTCCTGCTTTCTACCCTTAATGCCCCCATTAGCACATTTTTAGATAACATCACTACCTTCAACACCCCTTTGTCCTTTTGTCTATCACTGGCCCCCCACTGAGCTCTACCTGTCCCTCCCACCCCCCTCTATCAGCTTATATTTCATCTCATTTCTATATGTCTCAGTTCTGATGAAGGATCATATGGACTCGAAACGTCAACTGTATCCCTCTCCGCAGATGCTGTCAGACTTAAGTTTTTCCAGATATTTTTGTTCTAGGTTTCCAGCATCCGCCGTATTTTGCTTTTAATCAATCTAAGGTATTCGATTCTATACTGTTGTTGATTCACTTTTAGTCTTCTCAAAAGATCTCCCTTTTTATTTGCATAATCTTTATAGTTCTTTCATGTTCTTCTGTAAGATGTTGTACTTCAGCTTTATGTTCCTGAACAATGTGCTGAAGCAGCTTACACATTTTCTCCAGATTTTCTTTGAGCTGCAAACCTTCTGTTGGAATTTCTGTGCTTGGTGTTTAATTTTATACTCCTAACGTTGCCTTTCAGATTCTTTTCATGTATTCTTGGACTTGTTCAGCTCTATATAATAATTTATGATTATATTTGTTATAATCTTCCTTGGTTTTCCCTTTTGTCTGTGCTGTTACCCCTTGGTCCACATTTAGCACTGCTCCTGTTTGACCACGTCATGTCTGCTTTCCAAAATCTGCATAAGGTGGTGTCAAGTCTGGGTCCAGAGAAAGCATTCATGAGGAGTCCAAGGGTCTTGCAAGTTGTTTGGTCTGGTTAATCTTATCAAGAACAACATTGCTGATTGCTGGCTCCCTCTGACTTCTGAGTATTGGTTGTTATAACTGCAACCTAAGGAGAACTTCTCAATCATATCGCTCTGCAGTTTTAACACTGGACCCAGCTTTCTCAACTTCTCTCAAAACATGTTTCTTCTATTTTTTATCATTTGCTTTGAGTATTGTTGCTAGCTGCTTTGCCACAACCTGTTCATGCTTTTTCTGTAGTTTTAGTTCAAGCTGTTGTAAGCCCTCTCCAACTGCCATTATTTTGTTCCTTCTGAGCTTCATGTACCACTGTCATTTTGAAACCAGCAAGTTGAGTTTCTAACTCTTCTGGTATATCTTTAATAAGAACATCAATCTTAGTACCCAATTCCTGAAAAGTAATGTGTTCCTTTAAGTCAGCCAACTTTTCCTGTAAAACCTTTGTTTCAGCAGCCTTGGAGAGCTTTCTTGAAGCCACTTTTTAAAAATTCATTTAGAGGATGTGGGTGTCGCTGGCTGAATCAACATTGTCCATTCCTAGTTGCCTTTGAGAAGATGGTGGTGAGCTGACTTCTTGAACCGCTGCAGTCCGTGTGGTGTAGGTACACTCACAGTGCTGTTACGAAGGGAGTTCCAGGATTATAACCTAGTGACAGTGAAGAAACTGCAATATATTTCCAGGTCAGGATGGTGAATGGCTTGGAGGGGAACTTCCAGATGGTGGTGTTCGCATGTATCTGCTGCGCTTGTCCTTCTAGATGGTAGCATCTAGAAGGTTTGGGAGCTGCTGCCTGAGTTGCCTTGGTGAGTTTCTGCAGTACATCTTGTAGACAGTACACACTGCAGCCAATGTTTGTCAGTGGTGGAGGGAGTGAATGTTTGTGGAAGAGATGCCAATCAAGTGAGCTGCTTTATACTGGATAGTGTCAAGCTTCTTGAGTGTTGTTGGAGCTGCACTCATTCAGGCATGTGAAGAGTATTTCATCACAGTCCTAACTTGTGCCTTGTAAATGGTGGACAGGCTCCGGGGAGTCAGGAGGTGAATTACTCACCTCAGGATTCCTAGCTTTTGAGCAGCACTTGTAGCCACAGTATTTATATAGCTAGTCCAGTTCAGTTTCTCATCAATAGTAACTTCCAGGATGTTGGTGATGGGGGATTTAGCGACTGTAATGCCATTGAATTTCAAGGGGCGATAGTTGGATTCTGTCTTGTTGGAGATGGTCATTGCCTGGCACTTGTGTGGTGTGAGTGTTATTTGCCACTTGTTAGTCCAAGCCTAGACGTTGTCCATGTTTCACTGCATTTTGACCTGGACTGCTTCAGTATCTGAGGAGTTGTGAATGGTGTTGAACATTGTGAAGTCTACTAGCCAAATCTGCAAACTAGGAATGACTGTAATAGGACCAGTGACTAAGTCACATTTTAAATTAACCTTACACAAGGGAACTAGTAAATCAATAAACCATTAATACCCTGCAATGATATCTTCGTATTGAATTAGCTACCTGGAGGGAAAATCATGTTGTATGCCAACATCAGTGACTGAGCTGTGCCTGTAATATCTAAGGATAACAATTGACTTGACTGCTTCACTGGACAAATGTGGGATGACTTTACCGCCAAACAGACAACTTCTATAGCTTCCTGCAGCCTGAATTGCTGTATCGGTAAACATTAGAGAAATTATCTGCTTGAAGTCACCATTACCCGCTAGGACAGCATTTTCTGGAGGGATGGTGTTAGGAAATAGAGATAGCTTAAGTAAGTTATACTTGTATTTGTGGATGTTAGGAATGAGTTTAGCTTTAAAGTTTAAGTTTGATTTGTATTTCTGTATCTGTGTGTTAAGAACGGGCACATGGAGTTTCAGTTTCACTTTAAAAGGCTGCTTGCATTTCTAGTGAGATGTTTACGACTCATTTAAAATGAAAGTAAACACACAAGAGTAGGAAGAACAGTACTGTTGCCTAGCAACAGGGGCCCAGATAGGCAGATTCCTCCCACAGACACACACACAGAAAAAGAAAGACAGCAGTTTTGTTTTGAATTCAGTTGGCTTAAAGGCAGTTGTGGAGCAGAAGCAGCCTAAAAGGGGACAGATAGCAATTCCAAGCTAAGAAAAAGCCCATAAGTCCAAGGGAGTGGAAGAAGAAAAAGTCCAAAGAAGACCTTCTAGTTAAAGGAAGGACAGGAACTTGGGAAAAGGTCCAGTTAAGTGAAGTTAAGAGTGAGGGGCTGAGAGAAAGGCTCCAAGCCTAAGATTTAAAGTGAGAACAGCTTGCAAGAAGGTTCAAAGAGACAACGGAAAGTCTGTAATTTTTTGCTATGGGCATGTGAAGCAGTGGTATACTGTTAAGGCTGAGTTGGTAAGAGAGAGAGAGTGCAGCTTGAGTGCATGTGTTGACCCAGGGAAGACGAACATCAGAAGGAGAGTTCGAAACCCTGGAGGTGAACCCTTGTGGAAGGTGTCTGAGAGAAAACATCAGTTTGGGAGAAGATTCCAAGGTGAGGTCTTGGGGAGCGGAGGTTGGAAACCCTTGAGTGAAGGACAGAATTCAGTGAGACTGGTTTGCTACGGTATGACAAGCATCTGAGGGGAGTTGAGGAGCAATCCATAGCATCTGTTTGAGGTGGCATTTGTCACTTGGTTTCAGAGTGTGATGTGTCTGACCACAGAGTGCCATAGGTTTACATGGATTGTGTACTTACTGTGAACATTAGAGTATAAGATAGTTTTTGTAACTTGTGTTATTCTTACAAATCTGTATACAGCTTTTACATCATATACATCATAGTTGTGGGTGAAGGAGTATTGTAATATGGTTCATCTTTTCGTATTGAATAAATGTTTATTCATCAGCTGACTCCTATGCCTCTGGTCCGTAGCTACTGTCCACTTATCTAAACAAACAAAAGTAAAAGTTAGGATCCATCAAGCTGGGTTCCACCCTGGGATCAGGCTTTTCCAGGGATAACCTCAGCTGGGATCATAACAGACGGCATGTGGCCATGCAAATACTACAGGCTTATTCCCAAAGGGACACAATTTTTGAATTCTTCCATCAGAATTACACCCCTAAGGTTCTCAGCCATGTGCAAATTTAATTAATCTATACTACCTAGCAAACACCATTTCCTTCTCTCTACCAGTTTCCATAAAGTTTTCCTGTTTCCTTTACAGTCTTTACAATGTCATAGTCACTGGAGTTCTCTTCTAAAATAGATACGTACACCTCCAAAGCTTTCCCTACAAAAACACTCTATAGGAGCATGGTCCAACATGGTTTAGGCCACTTCTGATTCATGACAATTTTCTAGAATGACACAGAACACATGTCTATTCGTTCCTCAATAAATTTAGTACCGAGTGAATATCATTTGCCAAATCAAATCTAGGAGGGGTTTGCTCTTGGTCATACTCACCTTTCACTGTCAATGCACATTCATGTAATCGGGGTCTTTCTCTTTCCAGTTCTCTATCTTTTTCTTTATTTCTTTTCTCTCTTTCTAACTTCTCCCATTCTAATCTTTCCTCTTTCTCTTTAGAATTAAAGTTGTTCCATGTATCTGTCTCTTTCTTTTGCTTCTCTTCCAATTTCATCCTCTCTATGTTGAGTTGTCTCATTTCCCTTTCTTTTTCTCTTTTGAATGTTAACTTTTCTTTTTCTATTTGTAGGTAGTCCTACTCGAGTACTTTCTGGAACATTTTTTCTTCAATCTACAAGTGATGAATCAATTCTTCAATGATTTCCGTCTTTGTAGATCCTGATTTTAAATGAACCCTCAATTGCTCTGCTACTGCCTTCAAATTATCTGTTGTCAACTGTTTCAAGGCACTAAGAGACAAATCCTTCCTTTCTACAAAGGCCTGAGCATCAAAAGTACTCATTTTAATTCCCAAATGAATACAGCAAAAGTAAATGTGAAATCTTATTTGTTCAAATTCTGGAAAATTCCAGCGAACCCATTTCACAGCCTAATTTGGTTCAGATCTCAGATGTGCCCCCAATTTTATTATGATTCTCGTGAAGACCAAAAAATTAAAAGAACCAAATTTACCGAATGATCCCAACAAAGAAAAACAATGGCAAGATTTCACCTTTTTGATTTTAATAACCTAACTAAAATCAACATTAATTAAACATGAATTAACAGGCAAATGAAGTCAATATAAACTATAAATTACATTTTAGACAGCAGAGACAACAAAGATAGATCTCATGGGCTTACTAGCAATCCACTTAGCATATATGGCATCAATTCCAAATACAAATTAAGTCCTTCAAAACTCTGAACTTTCTGAGGCTAAACTCCAGCTCCTATTCTTCAAGGCTTTAGCTACCATGTCCTATCTGACAAAAGCTTTACTCCGCAGGTCTGGGACACAACTGGGATCTTCTTTGGTCTTTCAGCTGAGCCATGACATTCTTCTCTTCTTCTACTGAAGACCCTAGTCACGTGGGGCACAGTTCCTTCGCAGCACTGGGGCATGTGGGCTCGTTTTGTCAATGTAGACTCCAGCTCCCAGAGATGCATCAGGCAAAGAACCGCAATACAGTTTGGGCAGTAGGTAGGTCCTCAGTGGACCAGTCGGGGTGCCACAGCAAAAGCAGGAGGTGGCAACTGGTCATCAACCAGTAAGTGAATGAACTGTCAGAAATGGCATCTCTGCAACAACCAATGCGGATCATGGCTACGCTAGCGGCGACCCACTCCCATGTCAATGCCACCACCATTCAACCTCTATCTGCAGCCCAGCCTCAGCCCCGGCCTCACCACTCACCTGCACTTGTAAACTCTCCAACCTGTGGAACTCATCACATGAAACGGGAGGTAAGTCATGAAGTAGTCGAGATGAGCAATATTTTAATGGATTAGACTAAATTTTTAGACAAGTCAATGGGGCTAAAGGAAGACAAAACACCAGCACCTGATGAGATTCATTCTAGGATCCTGAGACTGGGATTTAAAATGCCCCAGAGATTATATTTCAGAATCCTATTGAGTGTGGATATGTTCCAGAGTACTGGAGAGTGGCTAACATGGCACCTATTTTAGAAAAGGAGACAGATTAATCCAGGTATTTACCTGCCAATTAACTAAACATCTGTCATAGATAAAAGTTTAAAGACGAAATTATCACATAGTTATAGAGAAAGTAGCTCGAAATAGCCAGCACAGATTTCAAAAGGTAGATGGGGAAATGCAGTTTGTGTGATTTACATAGAATTTAGCAAAGCCTTTGATACATGTAACACAACTAGAGATGAATAAGGGGTATTGGATTGGGGATGGGCAGCAAATTGGACTGAAAATTGGTTAGCTGGGAGAAAACAGAGAATAGGAGTTAAAGTCAACCTTTCAGAGTGGTTGGAAGCAGTTAGTGGTCTCCCTCAGAATTCAGTTCTAGAGCCATGTCTTCTCAATGTGCTGATCAAAAATTTGGGTATAGGCCTAGAGGGAGTGGTGTTCAGATTTGGAGATGCCAAAACAGAAGGATTAGTTTACTTCTCATAAAACCAAAGGGACCTCCTACAATACGCCAAGTGCTCCGTGTTTCCCAAATTGTGGCCTCTTGCACACCTCCAATTTATTTTGCCTAACCAGTGCTAGCAGTGCCTTCAGCTGCCTAGACCCTAAACTCTGAAATTCCCTCTCTAAAATTCTACACATCTTTCTCCTCTTTAAAACCTACCATAAATGGGGAGGTGATGGCATAGCAGTATTGTCACTGGACTATTAATCCAGAGACCCAGGGTAATGCTCTAGGGACCTGGGTTCGAATCCTGCCACGGCAGATGGTGGAATTTGAATTCAATCAAAATCTGGAATTAAAAGTCTAATGATGACCATTGTCGATTGTTGTAAAAGCCCATCTGTCATCCTTACCTGGTCTGACCTACATGTGACTCCAGGCCCACAGCAATGCTTGGCAAACCACAAACTGCTACAAAGTCACAAGAAAATAAGGATGGATCACCTGGTATCAACCTAGGCACTGGAAACAACAATGGCAAACTCAGCCCTATCGACCCTGCAAAGTCCTCCTTACTAACATCTGGGAGCGAGTGCCAAAATTGGGAGAGCTGCCTCATAGACTAGTCAAGCCTGACATAGTCATCTTCACGGAATCGTGTCTTACAAATAATGTCCCAGACACCACCATCACCATCCCTGGGTATGTCCTGTCCCACTGGCAGGGCAGGCACAGCAGAGGTGGCGGCACAGTGGTATACAGTCGGGAGGGAGTTGCTGGGAGTCCTCAACATCAACTCCGGACCCCATGAAATCTCATGGCATCAGGTCAAACATGGGCAAGGAAACCTCCTGCCGATTGCCACGTACCGCCCTCCCTCAATTGATAAATCAGTGCTCCTCCATATTGGAGGAAGCACTGAGGGTGGCAATGGCAGAGAACATACTGGGTGAGGGACTTCAATGGCCATCACCATCTGGGCATCCATGAGGACCTGTGGACCACCAGCAGCAGCAGAATTGTACTCTAACACAATGTGTAACCTCATGGCCCAGCATACACCTGACTCTACCATTACCATCAAGCCAGGGGATCAACCCTGGTTCAATGAAGAGTGCAGGAGGGCATGCCAGGAGCAGCACAAGGCATACCTAAAAATGAGGTGTCAACCTGATGCAGCTATAACACAGGGCAACTTGCATGCCAAACAGCATAAGCAGCAAGTGATAGAACTAAGTGATCCCACAACCAACGGCTCAGATCTAAGCTCTGCAGTCCTGCCACATCCAGTTGCGAATGGTGATGGACAATTAAACAACTCACTGGAGAAGGAGGCTCCATAAATATGCCCATCTGCAATGATGGAGGAACCCAGCACAAGAATGCAAAAGATAAGGTTGAAGCATTTGCTACAATCTTCAGCCAGAAGTGCCGAGTGGATGATCCACTCAGCCTCCTCCAGAGGTCCCCAGCATCACAGATGCCAGTCTGCAGCCAATTCGATTCACTCCATGTGATATCAAGATATGGCTGAAGGCAATGGATACTGCAAAGGCTATGGGCTCTGGCAATATTCCGGCAATAGTGCTGAAGACTTGTGCTCCAGAACTTGCCGCGCCCTTAGCCAACCTGTTTCAGTACAGCTACAACACTGGCATCTACCCGGCTATGTGGAAAATTGCCCAAGTATGTCCTGTATACAAAAAGCAGGACAAATTCAACCCAGCTAATTACTGCCCCATCAATCCACTCTTGATCATCAGTAAAGTGATGGAAGGGATCATCAACATTGCTATCGAGTGGCACTTGCTTAGCAATAACCTACTCACTGAAGTTCAATTTGGGTTCCGCCAGGGTCACTCACCTTCTGACCTCAATACAGTTTTGGTTCAAACATGGGCAAAAGAGTTGAACTCCTGAGGTGAGGTGAGAGTGACTGCGCTTGACATCAAGGCAGCATTTAACTGGGTGTGGCATCAAGGAATCCTAGCAAAATTGGGGTCAATGGGAATCAGGGGGAAAGGTCTCCACTGGTTGGAGTCATATCTAGCACAAAGGAAGATGGTTGTGGTTGTTACAGTTCAGTCATCTCAGCTCTAGGATATCACGGCAGGAGTTCCTCAGGGTAGTGTCCTAGGCCCAACCATCTTCGGCTGCTGCATCAGCAACCTTCCTTCGATCATAAGGTCAGAAGTGGGGATGTTCACTGATGATTGCACAATGTTCAGCACCATTCACGACTCCTCACATACTAAAGCAGTCCATGTCCAAATGCAACAAGACCTGGACAAGATCCAGGCTTGGGCTGACAAGTAACATTCTCACCGCACAAGTGTGAGGCAATGACCATCTTCAACAAGAGAGAATTTAACTATCGCCCCTTGATGCTCAATGGCATTACTATCACTGAATCCCCTGTCATCAACATCCTGGGGGTGGGGGGGGGGGGTTACCATTGATCAGAAACTGAACTGGACTAGCCATATAAATACTGTGGCTACAAGAGCAGGTCAAAGGCTAGGAATCCTGTGATGATTAACTCACCTCCGAACTACCCAAAGCCTGTCCACCAAGTCAGGAGTGTGATGGAATACTCTCCACTTGCATGGATGAGTGCAGCTCCAACAACACTCAAGAAGCTTGACACCATCCAGGACAAAGCAGCCACTTGATTGGTACCACATCCACAAACATTCACTTCCTCCGTCACCGGCGCACAGTAGCAGCAGTGTGTACCATCTACAAGATGCACTGCCGGGATTCTTCAAGGCTCCTTTGACAGCACCTTCCAAACCCGTGACCACTACCATCTAGAAGGACAAGGGCAGCAGATAGATGGGAACACCACCACCTGGAAGTTCCTCTCCAAGTCACTCACCATCCTACTTGGAAATACATCGCCGTTCCTTCATTGTTGCTGGGTCAAAAATCCTGGAACTCCCTTCCTAACAGCACAGTGGGTTTACCAATGCCAGATGGATTGCAGTGGCTCACCACCACCTTCTCAAGGGCAATTAGGGATGGGCAATAAATGCCTGCCTTGACAGCTATATTCACATCCCAAAACCAATAAGAATAAACGTACCAGAAAAGTATTTAGAAAATTAGAAGGTCCTGTGATCCAAGAGAAAGTGGAATGTTGGATCTAAAATAGGCTCTGTGGCAGGAAGGGTAACGATCAACTGGTGTTTTTGTAATTGGAAGGCTTTTTCCAGTCGGGTTCCACAGGGCTCAGAACTGGGTCCCTCTTGCTCTACGTGAATATTTTAGTTAGACTTATATGTTGGGGACGTGATTAAGAAGTTAGCAGATGATACAAAAGTTGCCTGTGTGGTTGATAATCAGGAAGATGTAGACTGCAGGATGATATCAATGGACTGGGCAGGTGAGTAGAAATACAATAAATGCAAATTTACTGTGTGAGATAATGAATTTTGGGAGGACGAACAAATGAATGCAATATACAATAAAGACAGAATTCTGAAGTGCAGACAACCAGATAGACTGTGGACTGTATGTCCACAGGTCCTTAAAGGTCACTCCATTATACACAGGATATGATTGCGGCAGAGATGGCAGAGAGGAGATTTATGAGCATGTTGCCAGGAATGAAGAATTTTCACAATGAGCCAAGGCTGGATCGTATGGAATTGTTTTCTTTCGAAAGGTGGATGTGAAGGGAGATTTAATTGAGGTGTATAAGATTATGAGGAATCTAGGTATAGTGTATAGCAAAGACCGATTTCCATCAGCAGATAGGGCAATAACCAGGGGGCATAGATTTAAAATAATTGATAGAAAGATGAGAGAGGAGTTAAGGAGTAAATTTTTCACCCAGAGGGTATGGGGTTCTGGAACCCATTGCTTGAAAGGGTAGTAGAGGCAGACATCACATCACGTTTAAAGATCACTTGGAGTGCTGCAACCCATAGGGCTATGGACCAGGAGCTAGAGGGTGGGATTAGGTTGGATAGCTCTTTTTCAGAATGGACATGATGGGCCTAATGGCCTCCCTTCTATGTCATAAATCTTTCCATTTCTATGTTTCTTTGTAGTGCCTCACCGTTATTGGGGCAGCTCTGACACTTCATATTTCAAAGTTTCTATCATTCCCTGTTATGTGTTCCTTTTTGCAGCAGAGGGTAATTTTCTCGTAAAAGTTGTCATAAAATTACAATCTTCCTATTAGGGAAAATCAAGGTGCTTGCCCAGAGGGTTACTGAGTAAGTCACCAAATAGTCTTGTACTGAACCATATGGGCCAGATGATGCACAATTCCATTGCTGATGTTAGAAGTTTCGGATATGCCTTCAATATCATCTCAGATTCAGCCCAATATTGAACTATACATTGAACCCAGGGATCTAATAATAGGAACACCTTGTGACCTGATTAATCGCAATTGTTCCTCACTCCCTAATTAATTCCTTTACCTTACATGTGTGACAGCTGCATATCATGTCAAGATATGTCTAAAGTACAAAGTAGGGTGAACTCATCTTGGACAGTAGTTCTGAACTGGCAGCCCATTTTTACACCTCATCCCGTTAAAATCAATGTAGAAAAAAATTGGGCAGGGTATAAAAGGGCTGCTAATTCGCTAGCGACCATTTTGTGCTAATGTTGAAGACCAAGTTCATTCCCACAGATTTCTTTTATCCCCAATTGATATTTTAATGGCACACACACGTTAAAGCAATTCTCGGTGTCACATGCAGAAATAAAATCACATGATGTGGCATTTAAGAAGGTCAAGCTCAGCTGCCCTGCCCACTAAGGCCATATATCTGCTTGCTAATTATCCTTGCTTCTGTAGGGGTAATGGGTTTTTACAGGTTGAGGGTGCTAGCCCCATGCCCAACCCTTGTCCTTTTTCAACCAAGCTGAGAGATGACTGAGACCAGCTGAACACATTTTGTTTCCCGGATGTACACGCTGCCAGACTGGCAGTAGAATGGACACCACCAGATGGATAAAGAAGGTGGGCTGGCCAAAGAAGACTTGGTGAAGTACATTTGAAGAGAATCTTCAAGACCAGGACACCACCTGAGCTGGGGTGAAAGAGATTGCAATGGACTGGGGCTGGTGATGAAATCTTCCTGCCCATAGTTTCTCCGGTCCCGTGCTGGACAAAGACTAAGGGTGGAATCGTCCCAGAATTGCACTAAGTGCGGTAGCAGGTGAGAAAAACAACATTTTACACGTTAGCCGCAATGGCGGGTTTTTGCACTGTATCATCTGCTTCCCCTCATTAATTGTGCTGCCACAGGAAACACACCATCTTGCTGGCAGGTGGCCTCTGAATCATCCACCATGCCATTCCCTCTATGGATCCTCACTCTGGGTGCCATATCTAAACTGCAGCCATGCACACAGTTCTCAATGCTTGCAGCTCAGGGCTGCTCCAGTGAAGACATGACCCTTAAAGCCAAGAAGAGTTCAGTGACCCATCAGTGAAATGCCTTTTGGAGGCCTGCTGTGATGTCCTCCATCCTGCTCTTGGCCACAGGAGGTCCAGCAATCTCACCACTCCGGCATGGGAGGCAGTGGCAGTGGTGATCAGTGCCAATGCTGCACAGAAGAGGTTGGCCATCCAGTGCAGAAAGAGAACAAATGATCTCACCTGTGCCGCCACGGTAAGGCAACCAACTCATCATTGTAAACTCACACACCCACAAGGCCATCACACATTCACTGGCATCTCACTCACTGCCAGCTCAAAGGGACATCACCGCTCACTCTCTCACACAAACCCTCACATCTCCATCTAGCCTCATCTCCTCTGGAGACTGCCTCCTCAGCCCTCACCATCTTGAGACCACTTGCACAGATCCCTGACACACCTGGGATAACCCCCTTCCACAGTACAGCCCTCTTCCTTTCCCTGAGGCCACTTCTCCTGCTTTCCCAAGCAAGCCCTTGCCCTGCAGTCGTTGAAAAGCCACCCCTGCCGTAGGGCTGGTCTAGTAGGTAGAAACCTGCCCATGAGTCTACCCTAAAAGTGATGTGGTGCTGCCTGCGAAGCCTGGCGCTGATGACCATGAGTGCTGCCCAAAGCAAGGTAGGTAAACAGACTTCGAAGCCCTGAGTGAAGTGCAGCTCACCAGGTGCATGTCGTTGATGTACGGTTGTGAAACATGTCGGCGTGATGCCTGGATGATCCAGTGTGGGGGGATGATTCCAGTGAGCAGGGCTTATAATGAGATGCTAACGTATTGAAATTAGGTTCCGACATGTGGTGGTGGGGAACGTGACCAGCCACTGACTGGCGGTGCGGACAATTGCAAACTGGTTTCACGACGGTGTAAAAATGATCTTGGCCATCTCGTCATATTGTCCGCTCACACCACCAAAGGCCCCCGCCACCAAAGGGAGCGGAAAATTATGGCCTAAGGCAGTAAGCAATTATCCCTAATGGGAAGTACAGGTTTTGCCTTTCAGCAGAAGAATTTAAATTTTACAATTCACCATCTTCACAAGTGAGGCTATTAAAGATTATCTGCACTTGGTTAATTTCGCAGACTTGACCTAAAATGAGAAAATCTCAAACAACAAGCATTTTATTCCCAGCTCTGGGGGGGGGGGTCATTATAACTCAACACTATGAAATGTGCAAATATATTAACAGTTGGAGACTAGTACCTGTTTAGCATTTAGAGTGACAAGGCCTAACAGTCCTGAGTTATGCTATCAAAGACAGACTTGCATTTATATTGCGCCTTTCACAACCACAGGGCATCCAGTAAAGTACTTCTGAAGTGTAGCCACAGTTATGCAAGAAACGGGCCAGCCAATTTGTGTACAGCAGCTTCTACAAACAGCAATGTGATTAAGTCCAGATGATCTGTTTTTAGTGATGCTCTTTGAGGATAAATATTGATCAGGATACCGAACAGAACGCTCCTGATTGCCTTTGAAAAAATGAATGGGATCTTTTATGGCCACCTGAGAAGGCAGGTGGGGCCTTGGTCAACATTTCATCCAAAAGACGGTACCTCTAACAGTCTCTAGAGTGGACCACACAACCTTCTGACTCATATTACCACTGAGCCACAGCTGACAACGAAATCACATATTTCTGTTAGGTCAGAGATAACACAGTTTCCTAAATCACTGCTTGCATTCAGGTGTAGAACTCTCCTCCCTGGCACTATTAGGCCAGTTAAAATTTAATGTTAGTCGAAAGTCCAAAGTTCATCTTCTAAGTGAAGTTTGAGCAGTTTTGTTGTCTTGCTTCTTTAAATCACATGGCATATTAGTGATCCAGAGGCCCGGAGTAATGATTTGGAGACATGAATTCAAATCCCACCACAGCAGCTGGGGGAATTTAAATTTATTTCACAGTATCTTTACAGTGATGGCTTTTCAGCCCATCGAGTCTGCACTGGTTCTTTGAAAGAGTATTCCGCCTAGTCCCACTTCCCTGCCTTGTCCCCGTAACCTTGCATATTCTTTCTTTAATTTTAATTGAATAAATCTGGAATAAAAAGTTAGCATCAGTAATGCTCACTATATAACTATCATAATGTCATAACAATCCATCTGGTTCAGCAATGCCCTGTAGAGAAGGAAATCTGCCACCCTTACTTGGTCTGGCCCATGTGACTCTAGGCTCAGCAATGGGGCTGACTCTTACTTGCCCTCTGAAATGACCTAGCAAGCCATTCAGCTGTCAAGAAGACAGCTCACCATCACTTTCTCAAGGGCAGCGATGCTCACAACCTATGAACAAATTAAAAGAAGTGCAGAGTTCCTGGATTTTGGGGTCAAACAACAGGTTCAATAAACGCCCAATGAATAAAGCATTTTGGAAGTAATCTTTCCTGCAGAAAGCATAAGTAAACATTGAAAGTTAGGGAAAAAAATGAAACAAATATGCTTTCTTCATAGCTCATTAATTATAATCATAAAAATACTCCAGAAGTATGATTGCATTAAGAAACTTATAAGCACCTTCGTCTTTTTCTTCTTGACCAATCCCTCCGGATCGAGAATTTCTTGCTTCCGCTTTGATTTGATGGGTTCTGAAATGGTTGATAATTCCAATGTTATCTGCAGACTCTGCCACATGCTGGGCATGTGGTGCTTGTAGGATTGGGTAGATCAGTTGTTTGGAGGTTTGTGCACCCTCTCTGATGTATCAACTTCATCTCTGCATGTTCCTGTTCTCTCGATATGTTCAATGCCTTCCCAAATGAGCCTTCTCTATTTTAGTCAGTTACAAGCCAGCGAGTGTGTTTGATCTCTTTGGGGATGCTTTATGGACATCCCTGAAGCAGTTCTGCTGCCCTCCTGGGAGTCTCCTGCGGTGACCAAGTTCCGAGTAGAGCAGTTGTTTCAAGAGTCTGGTGTCAGGCATCTCTCAACCAGCAGAGCTGGTTTTGTGTGATTAGCGCCTCAATGCTGGGCAGGTTGGCTTGGGAGAGGACACTGCTGTTGGACTGCCTTTCTCGCCGCTGGATTTGGAGGACCTTGCAAAGGCACTGCTGGTGGTACTTCTGGAGTGCTTTGAGATGCCTGTAAGTATCTGAAGCACATTGGAGTGCCGGGATGATTGCTGTAACTGGAAGGCTTATAGGCTATCCTCCTCAAATTTGGCTGCTTTAAGAAATTTGTCACCATCCTTCGCCTACTCCATGATGACATGTATGCCATGATTCTCACTAAAGAAACCACCACAGACCCTATCTCAGTAAGAACAGGTCAAACAAGGCAGAGTCATTGCACCAACCCTCTTCTCCACTTTCCTCCTTGCAATACAGCACCTTAGCTCAAGCAAATTACTCATAGGCATGGAGATAATTTATAGAACAGACGGGAAACTGTTCAACCCAAGCTGCCTCCAATCCAAAACCAAAATCACTCCAACCTCAGCCATAGAAATGTTTAACCAAGAGGTTCATGGCTATCATTTTCCTTTCCCTCAACTTCATGGCATCTTCACTGGCAGGGTTTTTAGAAACTGTTAAGGTTGGTAAGCTACAGGCAGACAGAGTGGAAGGACATGTTGGTGAAGCTGTAAAAATTATATAGGATCCTAGGTTTTATAAATAGTGGTAAGGGGTGTCTGGTGAATGGGATGGAGGGGTGGCTGGAATTGGTTTCCTGGGAGGATAGGTGCCTGTGGTTGTGAAGAGGGGCTCAAGCGGGTGGTTAGGGTGGAGCACAAGTGATGTCCAGGGACAAGAAGAGGCCTGGGAAAGGGGGAAGGGGGGTGGGGGAATGGGCGTAATAAACAGTTATTGGGGAAGGGGTGCCCAGGGCAGGGAAGCATGAACAGCTTTCAGGGAGCAGAGTTGCCCAGGGTGGGGGGGGAGAGGTGCTGGTCAGGGGGAAGGAGAATGGTGGCTGGGGTTTGGAGGGGGTGTGGAGGCAGAGGAAGTGCAAACAATGACCACCAGGGCCTCTATGGTGTTCCACATTAAAGTAGGTACATTTTAAAAACTAGCTTGTTGATTGCCTTTTAGGCCTGATTTTCTTGACCCTTGGACAAATCAATCTTGAGATGGGAGTCTCATCTGTTGTACTTACATTCCTATTTTTGGCACCAAAGGAATTAAGGAATATGTGGGAAGGTTGAGGAAGAAGATCAGCTATGATCTTACGAATGGCAGAGCAGGCTTGAAGGGCCAAATGGTCTACTTCAGCTCCTATTCTTATGTTTGCTCTTTTGTGAAGGAACCATGTGGCAGACTCTGTTCACCAAATCTACAGTGCCATAACTATTGGAGGCTCCAGAAATCCAAAACTCCAGAGGATTATACTTGGGATAAATCTTGATTATATCACATTGCATGAGAGTTGAATGTCATGGTGTGCAGGTATAACAAGTTACAATACCACTGCTCAGTGGAAAAATTCCAATTCAGATAGTTGGAACCAGCATTATGTAGTGAAAAGAATGATCTGAATCTGAAGTCCCTTCTTCAAACAACAATTAGATTCACAAGAAAATATAACAACGAAATTTGCGCTCACAACTTTGACAAATGATTGCTCCATTGTTATGAGTTCCTGCTACCTAGATATCCCCAAAATGTATTGGTAAAGTTCTATTGATTGATGTCTAACGTTTGGAGATTTAATCTGAGCTTTCCATGACAACTGATGAAACATAGCTAGAAAAGAGAAGGTTAAGGGTTAACCTGATAGAGATCTTTACATTTTGAAAGGATGTGATAGGGTAAATGTAGACTTGGAAAAGAGGTTTCACTTGTGGGGGTGACCAAAAATATAAGACAGTCACTAATAAATTCAATAAGGAATTCAGAAGAAACTTCTTCATCCAGAGAGTGATTAGAATGCGGAACTCACAACATCATAGAGTAGTTGAGGTGAATAGCCCAGATGCATTTAAGGAGAAGTTAAAAAGCATACATGAGAGAGAAAGAATAGATTACGTTTTCAGAGTTAGGTGAAGAAGGGTGAGAGGAAGCTTATGGAAAGCATAAACACCGACAGGGACCAATTGGGCCAAAGAGTTTATACAACACAGAAACTAGCTATTGTAATTCTCTGTGTGCTCTGCAGTTTCATGGCCAAAAATATTGGAGGAATAAAATGGAACAGCAAAGCTGATGTGGGATTTGAGGCATGCTCTAAAACTGTGCATTCTAACAGTGCTGGGTAATTTTAAACAATAGTGTGTGCTCAGGTAACAATCTGTGAGTTGCATGAGGAACCTGTGCAATTACTTACACAGTTCAAAGTTCTCATCCTCCTCTTGGTCATCCTCTGGCAGGGGGTCACTTCTTTGCATAGCCAGATTGTGAAGGGTGCAACACACCGCAATGATGTGGGAAATCCTGTCAGGAGTTTAGTGGAGTGAGCCACCTGAGAAGTCCAAACATCTTCAGAAGTCCTATGGTCTGTTCTATTAGGGAGCATGTGGATCTGTCAGCAGTGTTGTACCTCTCCTCGGAACGACTGAGGGCAGCATACCAGTGTCATCAACCAGCACTTCAGTGGGTAGCCCTTATCACCAAGCAGCCATCCCTGCAGACATAATGGCCACTTGAAAATCTCAGGCACCTGGGAATGACTCAGGATGTAGAAGTCATGGCAATGCCCAGGGCACATGCAGTATGTGCTTCCGATGATCACACACTAGCTGTACACTGATGGAATGATAGCCCTTGCAGTTTATAAGCTGCTGCCATGGAGGCTGTATAGCCATCTGGGTACAGTTTATTGCACCCTGCATTGAGATGGAGGCGAAGCCAGTGAATCTTGAAACCTGGCTATCTTCATCCAGAACAAACCAGACATAATGTTGGGCCTTCCTGTTAAAGGCATCTTTGACGTCCTTTATGCATCAATGCGTTGCGGGCTAAGAGATGCCACACAAGTTGCCAGTTGACCCTTGGAAAGAACCAGATGCCAAGAAATTGAGTTCAGCGGTCACCTTCAAAGCCACTGGCAAGGGATACCGTCCAACTCCACATGGTGTAAAGGAAAGCCTGGTTGATTTTTCCTCTCTTTTGCCAGGAGAGCCTGGTAGTGCTGAGCAGAAGCAAAGCAGACCTCATAGAGATCCCACTCCACTGAGCTAACAGTAAACTTTATTTCAAACTCAAACCATTAACAAGCTGCCAGAACAGTCACACATTTATCTGTACAGCAAATTCAACAGCAATCAATTGAAGTGGATTAAATTGTATTGAGATTACTGCCATGACTCTCTCTTTAAAAGCTGGGATAAGTTTTTTTATCCGTTGGAGCTCTGGCAAGGTAAAAAGGCCAAGGGTTCTCAATACAACTGCGCCTCATCCCAAACCAAAGAGATTATTAGAGTGGATCAAAGTCTGCTATTTAATCCAAAGATGTTTTGAGTGTTACAGAAACAGGCTTGCGAAATATTTGGCCTTAAACTGTCACTCTTGAAGTGTAATTAAAACAACATATGATAAAACTATGGACTGAATAATGGAGACTGAATTACACTGACATGTGCTGATACACTGATTTCCTGATCTCTAGCCTTGCCTCACCCAAAGTCTACATTTATGTCAAATCCCAATGAATAACACTGCAGGAGATCGGCTATTGTAGATTAATCTTATATTTTTTAAACTTCAGCCTATGGACATTTCCTGAGCATAAGAATTTATTTCTTGCTGTTACATTTCTATTTTGTTTTTGTGTCAACTTTGCCAATTATAAATTTCCATGTAAACATTTACAATGGACTTTGCCAGTGTAAACTCATCACCAGTATTTGCACAATCTGACCACTGGGTGACACTTCCTCACAAATTGCCCAAAAGTAATTGGATACAGGGTTAAAGGATGAGGCGAGGAACAGTGAAGCTTTAAAAATTTAAAAGATATATCAAATTAGAATGAGGTGAGACTGTTGTGCCTGTGTCTTTTTGTCTCTGTTACTCAGAGGTATTTGTAATTATAATATCTCTCTCACAGCTGTTGCCATTTACCTTTTTAACTGAAAAATGCATGTGAGCAAAATAGCTTCATTTTTTGAGATTTGAACATCCCCCTAAAGATATTCAATAACATGGGCTGAATAAATTTACTATGTATTTTTTTGAATGTTTTATTTTATACGAAACTGCATTTTGGATATCAGAAATTTTAGCAAATTCAGTGGGCGGAGGGGGGAGAGCCGGGGCTGCGTGCTGTGGTGTTGAAGTGGGAAATGAAACATCCTTAGAAAGTGCTTTGAGCAATTTATGAGGAAGGCATAAGAAGACAACCCTTTTTGCTTTGCTCACTGTCAAGGAGACAAAAGCAAAAGAGAAAAAGGTAGAAAAACAGTAACAAAAAGACAGCAAGCAGACAAGAAAAAACATATTTTCCAAATTATCAACAGCAATGCCACAGGAAATTGACTAGTGAGTTTTAAAATTGCTAATCACACATCAGGAAGTTTCAGCTTTGATTCATAATCTATGCTGAGTTAGCAGTCTTTGTTAAGGAGTGAACTGGGTGTAACAATTAGCCTCTTTTCCCAGGGTAGGGAATCCAGAGTGTGCTGAGGGGCGTGATAATGGATTACTAAACAGTGAGTAAGGGAATATACCAACAGACTCGGTTGCGCTCACTGTCCATGTGCGTACACCCGAGTGAGATATTCGTGTAATTGCGCCTCAGCATGAATCAAAGCAATGCGGATAAGAGCAGGAAATCACAGGAAGAAAAGCAATTTTTAAAAGATTACTACAGTATGAACAGTAACCTTGTCATCACCTTGGGCTGCCTTAACAATGCATTTGCTGACGTTATGAAAGCTTGCAATTATGTGCAGTTGTACAGGTTTTTTGAACACACAATTCAAAACAGATCTTTAGAAACTTACTCTTCCACATAGTGTTTAATGTTTCATGTTCCAAGGTCTATGTTATATTCTATTTTATTTTAAATTTCAATGATCAGTCTTGATGTTCAGTGTAGCATCTTTTATAACTAGTGATCAACAGGAAGTTAAGTGGAGAATGTCTTGCTTCTGACAACACAGACATATCAAAATCCCATCATTAGCTGTTGTTGACACACTGGGATTCTGGTACTATTTTTCATTGGCCATTTTATTTCCAATTTACTCCTCTTTTCCCTCCTATTTCCTGTGCCGAATCTTGTTGAGGTTCAGGGACATTAGAAGCTCTCTGGAACATTGTTCAACTAGCCATTCTTTAAGCTCAAAAATGAGTATCACTGGGCTATTCTACCATACAGACCATCACAGTTGGGCATACATCTAACCAAGCCTAATCCTTTTCCCACCTCATGAACTCTTGAACATTCCATCCATGATCAAGACCTCTAATTTCTGTTTCTATTGAAAGGAGGATTGTGTTGTGACTGGAAACAGCCCAGAAAAATCTCTGCTAACAAAAATATAATTTGACTGGTTTAACCACTGACACTGGTAGCCCTGATCAATTGGTATAGGTCATTGGCAGGGTCTCAGGCTCAAGATTTTTTGTCTCCACAACCCAGGGTTGCTAAGGTTTATTTCAACAGCTGCTTTTATAATCTAAAATAAAGCACATTTAAAAATGAAGAAAATGAAATAAATGGAAAAAGCTGAGATATAGGGACAGATTTTCGCAGTATTGGAGACCTTTAAAAATGGAAGATGAGACCCAGATGCAGAGGTCCTGTCCCCGTTTCCAACAGGTCCCATTTTTGCCAACAGGGGGAAGGGGTGGTGTGTGAATCACAGGTGGGAAACATGAACTCAGTAGGGCAATTTGAAATCAGTGCTGAGTTCAAACAAACCCTGAGTTTGTTGTTTGGCCTTAGCCTGCAGTTCGGTAGTCATGAATTTATGGAGTAGATATAAAAGATCCTGAAAGGCAGATAAAGTCTGTTTGAGTCATGATCTTAAGTTACTTAAATCCTCAAAGTGCAGCCTGCTTTTTCCCAGGTTTAGAATTTTTAAAAAAACACCCTATGCTAGACTGTTTGATTGACAGGCTATCTGGTATAGTTTAGAAAGAAACATTACCAGCTGTTCCTACAGTTTCAACAAAGTTCATTGTTGACCTTTCACAAGGTCTATTATTACAACTGACATCATTATGAATGCTTGGTTGAATTTCAAAAGCTCCAAACACAGTTATCTCAGTTGGGGATGCTGAGTTCACACCTTTATTGACAATTTAAATAGGCTATTAAATGATTAGTCTTTGATATGGTTACTACATAGAAGTATGTTTGTTTTTATAACAGATTGACTGCCTGAGGGGATTTAAAATCTTGGAATAGGTTTCACAAATGAGCACTTTTATTCTGGGTTAAGAATGTATGAGTTCTATTAGATTGTTAGGAGTTTAAATTTTTTTCATCTGTACATGGCTCCTGAGGTCTGTCCATAGTGGATACTGGGTGAGTGGTTATGGAGGTGGCAAGGGTGATATGAGGTGGCATGGGGTATGAGTTGGCATAAAGGTGGCATGGGTAAAAGGGGACATGTGAGGGCATGGAGAGTAGGTGGGAAGATGGTGAGAAGGTTTAGGGGTGAGGGTTAGAGGGCCTAAAAGCTCTTAAAACATCTGGGGCAAAGTCCCAGAGGACCGAGATGGGTCTTCTAACCAGCCCGCCTCGGCACACCCTTGCTCCTGTGGCTGCCTCCAATATGCTTCCACATGCACACTAAGTTCCTACAAAAGATAATGAGATAATGATCAGATAACTGTTTGAGTGTTGCTGGCTGAGGAATAAGTATAGGCCAGGCCACCTAGAAGTGAGGCGAGAGTGCTACCACTGAGTCACTTTTGTTTAATTCATTTTACATGATGTGGGCACCACTGGTTAGGCCAGCATTTATTACCCATCCCTAGCTGCCATTGAGAAGATGGTGGTGAGCTGCCTTCTTGAACCGCTGCAGTTCCTGTGGTGTAGGTACACCCTCAATGCTGTTAGGGATGGAGAACCAGGATTTTGACCCAGTGACAGTGAAGGAACGACGATACATTTCCAAGTCAGTGGAGTGGCTTCAAGGGGAGCTTCCAGGTGGTGGTGTTCTCCTGTTTCTGCTGCCCTACCCTTCTGGATGGTAGCAGGCATGGGTTTGGAAGGTGCTACCTAAGGAGGCTTAATGAGTTTCTGCAGTGCATCTTGTAGATGTAAACACTGCTGCCACTGTTCATCGGTGGTGGAGGGAGTGCCAATCAAGCGGGCTGGTTTGTCCTGGATAGTGTCAAGCTTCTTAAGTGTTGTTGGAGCTGCACTCATCCAGGCAAGTGGAGAGTATTTCATCACACTCCTGACTTTTGCCTTGTAGATGGTAGACAGGCTTTGGGGAGTCAGGAGGTGAGCTAGTTGTCGCAGGACTCCTAGCCTCTGACCTGAACTTGTAGCCACAGTAGTTAGTCCGGTTCAGTTTCTGGTCAATGGTAACCCCAGACTGTTGATAGTGCGGGATTCAGCAATGGTAATGACACTGAATGTCAAGGGCAATGGTTAGATACTCTCTTGTTGGAGATGGTCATTGCATGGCACTTGTGTGGCATGAATGCTACTTGCCACTTGTCAGTCCAAGCCTGGATATTGTCTAGACCTTGCTGCATTTGGACATGGACTGCTTCAGTATCTCAGGAGTCACGAATATTGCTGAACGTTGTGCAATCATCAGTGAACATTCCACCTTATGATGGCAGGAAGGTCATTGATGAAGCAGCTTAGGCTTTGGACACTACAAAAACTTCCAAAAACCACAACCATCTTACTTTATGTGAGGTATGTTAACACTAATTAAGCTGGATTCTTAGATCCTAGAGGAAAAGCACATGTGGCTATTGGGTGAGAACACAAACAGGCTTGGTTATATCAGATGATATATATTTTGCCAAATTGCTAATGTTGTGTTTTTTTTTGTGCAACCATTTGATTCTTTCAGTGCTCTGCTTGACAGTATGTCTGGTTGTGTATTTTCTTCATGGTATTAAGCACACATGTTCAAATATATGTGGCTGGGACAAACTGTGGAACTGGATCAATGAGCTTCTGGAGGTGGAAAAAGAAGAGTAAGAATCTGCGGTAACAATCTATATTATAATATCACTGGTTTTGCGGAGTTGCCAGTTGTGGGGTTTCTTTTATTTCTCAAAGCAATTAAAGAGAGCCCATGCAGATTGCACCATTTCATTTATATCCGTTTAAAATAGCTCTTCTGTCCTGCAGTATTTAAGAACTGTTTTGCAGGCATATCCTCTCTGCAACACTTTGTACAGATTGTAAGACACATACACTGAAAAATTAATTAAATCAGGAAGAAGTGTTGATGATAAGCAGTGTTTTGGTCTCTCTGAAAGCTCCAGAAATTTAATTATAACATATTTCTGATGGTGGTAAGGTTGCAAATTAATATTTCAGTACCCAAGTCGCTAGCAAGGCTTTATAATCTATAATAATCATTTCCTGCTTGAAGTGCACAAAGTGTCATCAGAAAGGAGAATTTAATGCTGGGTGGGCTTAACCTTTAATTACATTATATCTTGTCATCAATGAATTCCTGTGACTATGGTCCGGATTTTTGCTACCGAGGACAGTAGCTTGAGTTATGAAATTTCCAAACTTCGCAGAACTGCCTCAATATAAAGGGCCCTGTCACATGCAATTTTTGCTCCAGGGAGGCAGGGGCAGGCTCAAGTAGGGCTGCTTTATTTCCTACATTACAATGGCAACTATACTTGAAAAGTACTTCCTTAGCAATAAAGTGCTCTGGGACATTCTGAGGTCTTGAAAGGTTCTGTATCAATGCAAGTCTTTCTTTCTTGATTTATCCTTTCACTAATCCAAAAGTACTGAGGCCGACCACAGTATCACAACTGACACTGGCTAAGATCAGTTAACTTATAACAGACTAGAAGTTGAGACTTGAATCTGGTTTATACAACTTAACAACACACTATTCAATGCATTAAACATTGAGCCATTGGGGAATCTGACAGTTTAATAGCAGTGTTCAAAATTATAAAGGAGTTTTGATGAGTAAATAAGGAGAAAATGCTTCCACTGGGAGGAAGGTTGGTAACCAGAGGACACAGATTTAAGATAATTGGTAAAAGAACCAGAGGGGAGAAGAGCAGAATTTGTTTTCCCGATCTAGAAGGCAATGCCTGAGGGTGTGGCAGAAGCAGATTCACTAACAATTTTCAAAGGGGAATTGGGTATATATTTTTAAAGGAAGAATTGTCATGCTTATGAGTTAAGAGTAGGTGGTGTTGGACTAATTGGTACAAATGGTATTGTAATATTCTGTGATCTATAAGCTGTAAAACTGCCATCACCACAAAAGCAACTGTGCATACCGTATATCCAGCCTTGGCACTGAGATGTTCTGCAGCTACCAGCAATGCATTAAGGGTGGCTCCACCACTACCAACACAAGTCTCTGGATCCTCAACCGTGAGTAGGACTACGCCAGGAGCAATGGATCCTTTGTGTTGGCGGATTTCAAGTTCTGAAAGAAAAAGGGATGAGAATCAAGTGAGAATGTTGGATTAGGCGAGCCATCAATGATAGTAACAATATTCTTTATCTAGCATTACAGTATTGGCTTTCATTCCTTGTCTTTTTCCAGTTGTGATTCTACAGGGAGTGATTCACCTCCTACTCCCCAATGCTTGATCACGGTCTAGAAGGCAGAAGTTAGATGTGTAATGAAATACTCTCCATTTCCATGGATGAATGCAGCTGCCACATCCAAGAAGCTCAACACCGAGGGCTCAAAACAGTGGAAGCCCTAGAGGAGTACAGAATGTGTAGGGGGAACTTAAAAGGGAAATTAGGAGAGCAAAAAGGGGGCATGAAAATACATTGGTAGCTAAAATAAAGGAAAATCCAAAGTTATTTTACAAGTAAATAAAGGGTAAGAGGACAACTAGGGAAAGAGAAGGACCGATTAAGGACCATAGTGGTAATTTGTGCATGGAGCCAGAAGACGTAGGTAGGGTTCTAAATGAATGCTTTGTGTCGGTGTTCATAAGTGAGAGGGATGACGTGGGTATGGAAATAAGGCAGAAGGACTGTGATATAATTAAAGAAATTAGCATAGAAAGGAAGGAGGTTCTAAGTGGTCTGGCAGACTTAAAAGTAGATAAATCTCCAGGCCAGGATGGAATGTTTCCCAGGCTGTTGAGTGAGGCAAGGGAGGAGATAGCAGGCATGCTGGCAATAATTTTCAATACCTCTCTGGCTATAGGAGAGGTGCCAGAGGACTGGAGGACAGTCAACGTGGTACCATTATTCAAAAAGGGAGGAAGGGATAAACCAGGGAACTACAGGCCAGTCAGTCTATCCTCAGTGGTGGGGAAACGATTGGAATCAATTCTGAGGGACAGAATTAATCTACACTTGGAGAGGCAGGGATTAATCAAGGACTGTCAGCATGGTTTTGTTAAGGGGAAGTCATGTCTGACAAATTTGATTGAATTTTTCGAACAGGTGACCAGGTGTGTAGATGAGGGTAATGCATTTGACGTAGTCTACTTGGACTTCAGCAATGCTTTTGATAAGGTCCTGCATGGGAGACTGATAACAAAGATAAGAGCTCATGGAATCCAAGGCAATTTGGCAAATTGGATCCAGAATTGGTTGAGTGGCAGGAAGCAGAGGGTGATGGTCAAGGGGTGTTTTTGTGACTGGATGCCTGTGTCCAGTGGGGTTCCACAGGGATCGGTGTTGCTATTTGTGGTATATATAAACGATTTAGACTTGAATGTAGGAGGGTTGATCAGTAAGTTCGCGGATGACACGAAAATTGGTGGGGTGGTAAATATTGAGGATTTTAGCCTTAGATTACAGGAGGATATAGATGGGCTGGTCAGATTGGCTGATCAGTGGCAAATGGAATTTAATCCAGATAAGTGTGAAGTGATGCACTTGGGCAGGACAAACAAGGCATGGGAATACATTATGAATGGTAGGACACTGGGAAGTAGCAAGGATCAGAGGGACCTTGGTGTGCATGCCCACCGATCCCTTAAGGTAGTGGGACAGATAGATAAGGTGGTTAAGATGGCATGTGAGATACTTGCCTTTATTAGCCGAGGCATAGAATATAAGAGCAGGGAGTTTATGCTGGAACTGTATAAAACGCTGGTTAGGCCGCAGTTAGAGTATTGCGTGCAGTTCTGGAATCCGCATTATAGGAAGGATGTGATTGCACTTGAGAGAGTGCAGAGGAGATTTACCAGGATGTTGCCTGGGCTGGAGAGTTTTAGTTATGAGAAGAGATTGGATAAACTGGGGTTATTTTCCTTGGAGCAGAGGAGATTGAGGGGGACATAATTGAAGTGTATAAAATTATGAGGGGCACAGATAGGGTAGACAGGAAGGAACTTTTTCCCCTTGGTGGAGGGATCAATAACCGGGGGCATAGATTTAAGGTAAGGGGCTGGAGGCTTAGAGGGGATGTGAGGAAGCATTTTTTCACCTAGAGGGTGGTGGGAATCTGGAACTCACTGCCTGAAAGGGTGGTAGAGGCAGAAACTCTCAAAACATTTAAGTAGTATTTGGATGTGCACTTGCAATGCCATGGCATACAAGGCTATGGGCCTAGTGCTGGAAAATGGGATTAGAATGGTTAGGTGCTTGTTTGACCGGCACAGATCCGATGGGCCAAAGGGCCTTTTTTTGTGCTGTAGATCTCTATGACTATGACCATCTAGGGCAAAGCGGTCTGCTCGATTGGCACCTCATCCACCACCTTATCCATCACCTTCAACATTCATTCTCTGAAGCCAAGCTGTGCTAGTGGTGGAGTGTGCACCATCTACAAGATGCACTGCAGTAAGACTGCTTTGACAGCATCTCCGAAACCATGAACTCTAACACCCTTAAAGGACAAGGGTAGCAAGTGCCTGCAAACACCACTATCCCCAAGTTCTCCTCCAAGTCCCACATTAATCCTTTGTTGGACATTTATTGCCTTCCTTCTTCATCACTGGGTCAATATCTTGGAAGTTCTGACTGAATAGTGCATTGGCGCTACCTTCACCACACTGACTGCAGTGATTCAAAGAGAAGGTCCACCACATTTTCAAGAGAAACTAAGGGCAGGATTTTACCGTCAGTGAGCGGGGGTGGGGCCCGCTTGCCAACACATAAATTGATGTGGGATGATGTCGGGCAGAACTCCCAACGTCACCCCGCCCCATTTAAATTTTCAGGAAGGCGGAGGCGCAGCAAAATCAGCTGTGCACCCGTCGACTTGTCAATGACCAATTGAGGCCATTGACAGATCAATTAAAGTATTTAGTGGACTTGCCCATCCAACTTTAAGGTTGGCGGGCAGGCCAGGAGACCCGACGGCAGCTAGAAAAAATATGAAACCTCATCCACTGGCGGGATGAGGTTTCACGTAGGATTTAAAAAATTTAAATAAACCTGTTATGGAAATTACGAACATGTCCCAACTCATGTGACATTGTCACATGAGGGGATATGTAAGGGAATTTTTTTTCTCTATTTTTAATATTGTTGACAGTAGAGGTGATCTCCCTGAGGCAGCACTTAGCCTCAGGGAGATGAGTGCGCTCTTTCGTGCACATGCATGAAAGAGCACACTCTCAATTTTAGGGATTCCCCTCCACCCGCACAGAGAGCGCATAGCGCTTCTGTGCGGACGTCACAGTGAGTGGGCCTTAATTGGCTCGCCCATGTAAAATGGTAGCGTGGCCCCGATTACCGGTGGCGATCGGGTCCGCGCCCGCCCGACGTATGGAAAATTCACCCTAGGGATGGACAATAATTACTGCCTTGCTAACAATGCTCATATTACAAGAATTAATTTTTTATTAAGTGGCTTGATTGAAAATATCCTGCAAAAACATAGTAACTGAGCAGTACACAGGAAATAAACAGCTTTGAAATAATAGGCCCTCCAACCTGTTTAAAGCACTGTTGGCATGAGGCTTATTTAACATATTGGTACCAATAGGTTATTAAAGGGTATAATTATAGAAATAAAGACCTTGCTTTATACAGTTTGGTGAGAAAAATGCAGTAACTTTGTCCATCATGGGGTTTTCTTTTATATATTGAATTCTCGCCTGCCAGTCACAGTACACAGTAAGCTGATTCGTCGAACTGTAAGGAATGTACATTACAATCAGGTGGTAGCACACTTGCCTCTGTTTCAGAAGGCAATGGATTCATGTTTCACTCCGGAGACTTCGACGCAAAAACTAGGCTGATATTCCAGGTTCCAAAGTAGTACTGAGGGAGCAGGTCTCTGTTGGGGGGACGTGACATCTTTCAGATGAGACATTAACCCTACAGCACTTTTGTCCTCTTGGATGGACAAAAATATTCCATTAAAATTGACTATAATGGAAATTAAAAGTGTTAACTGATTCAAACAATGGTGGTTTGAGTCATAAATTTAAGGTAGAGGTAAAGGATGTGGAGCAGTAATGCAGTTGAACTGGCAGATAAAGAATTTCTTCAGTGAGTCAGATGACAGTACCACTGATCTAGCCCATAATATTGTATAGCATTAATTTTGTTCAATCCAGTTTGACACTTAATAAGGAAGAATGGCATGAATGGATTTATATACATAGAATTTATACACAAAAACAGGCCCTTCAGGCCAAGTGATCTATGTCAATGTTTTTTCTCCACACGAGCCTCCTCCCACCCCTTTACATCTAAGCCTATCAACATAACCTTCTATTCCTCTCTTCCTTATGTGCTTATCTAGCTGTCCTTAAAATAATAACGATCTGCCAACAGATCTCCATTTCAATACCATTCACAACTCCTCAGATACTGAAGCAGTTCATGTCCATATGCTGCAAGGCATGGACAACATTCAGACTTGGGCTGATAATGGCAAGTAACATTTGCGCCACACAAGTGCCAGGCAATGACCACCTCTAACAACAGAGAATCTAACTCCTGCCCTTGACATTCAATGGCATTCCCATTGTTGAATCCCCGACGATCAACATCCTGGGGATTACCATTGACCAGAAACTGAACTGGACCAGCCATATAAATGCTGTGACTGCAAGGGCAGGTCAGAGGCTGGGAATTCTGCAGCAAGTAACTCAACTCCTGACTCCCCAAAGCCTGTCCACCATCTACAAGGTACAAGTCCAGAGTCTGATCGAATGCTATCCACTTGCCTGGATAAGAGCAGCTCCAACAATATAATCCAGGGCAAAGCAGCCTGTCTCCATTCACCACCTTAAACATGCACTTCCCTCCATCACCAATGCATACTGGCAGCAGTGTGTACCACCTACAAGATGCACCACAACAACTCACCAAGGCTCCTTCGACAGCACCTTCCAAACACACAACCTCTACCATCTAGAAGGACAAGGACAGCAGACGCATGGGAACATAACCACTCACAAGTTCCTATCCAAGCGACAAACCATCCTGGCTTGGAACTATATCACTGTTCCTTCACTGTCACCGGGCCAAAATCCTGGAACTTCCTCCCTAACAGCACGGTGGGTATACATAACACCAGATGGACTGCAGTGGTTCAAGAAGTCGGTTCACCACCACCTTCTTGACGGCAATTAGGATGGGCAATAAATGCTGGCCTTGCCAGTGACCTTCCTGTCCCATGGAAGAATAAAGAAAGATGGGGAGAATGTAAATGATTTAAATGGATTATGTCTGTGTTGAGGGACTGGTTTCTCAAAGCAATTCTAGATAATATAAGGGCTTGATTGCCAGATCAAGAGTGCAAAGTACTTGAGTGTCAAACATTTCATAGTCTTGCGAGGCTGGGAAGTTAGCCAATCCACACTTTCCAAATAGTGTGTCTGTCAGAATGTTTGGCCTGTGTGTTATGTTCTTTATCAGTAAAGCTGGGCCGAAAACAGTCCAGCTGATCCAATTTTGGTGGGGTTGGCTGGATGGTCTTGGGAAGAAAGTTGGCTAAAACATCTCACATAGTACAACGGGAATTTTATTTTATATCCACCCTGTCGGTCAGGCAAGACATTGGCCTGAATCTTCTGGTCGGCTTGCGGGGGCAGGCCCTGCTCGCCGACTCGTAAAATGACACGCGTTGATGTCGGACATGTGTCCCAATGTCACCACGGGTCATTCCGATCTTCAGTTCGGCAGGCACGCAGCCAACTCCGGTGCGCGCCCGCTGAACTGTCAAAGGCCCATTAAGGCCATTTATCAACTAATTGAGCTGATTGTCTGGGCTTAAAGTTGGCAGGCAGGCAAAGAGCTCAGGCAACCTTCGCATTTCTCATGAAACCTCATCCACAGGGGGCATGAGGTTTCATGAAGGCTTTATAAATTAAATAAAAATTTTCACTGAAATACATCAACATGCCTCAGCTCATGTGACGCTGTCACGAGGGGACATGTCTGAGTTTTTTTTTCTCTTTTTCGCAATGCTTTATTCTTAAATTAATCTCCCTGAGGCACGGTAATTTCTGCGCTCTTTCATGCACAGGCTCCGACTCTCCCTTCTCCCCCGCCTGCACAGGTAGCGCTCAGCGCTTCCAGGTGCGCGACACGCTGGGTGGGCCTTAACTGGCCTGCCCACGTAAAATGGCGGCGTGCAGCCGACCATGGGTGGCAATCGGCTGTACTCCCACCCAGCTCGCCGGACAGGGAGAAAATTCTCCCCATTGGCTTACCCCACGTGGATTCCAACTGAAGTTCCATCCCTCATGTTTTGAAACCACCCAGGATTACAGGTATCTCCAGGACATACAACGTTCCTTGGACTACTGTTCTCACCGCATCCTGAGTTCCATACTCAGTCATATGCGCCGCCATATGAACACACTCGGCCTCTCTCTCCAGCAGCACCGACTCACCCTATCTCAAAGATGTCCTTATCCTCAGTTTCATTTTATTCTTCATCTCATCCGATACCTTAACAGGAAACTTTTTCTTTTACTCTCAGGTGTTGAAGAACATAAGCTCCAACAACATATTGATACCAAAGACCATCCAGGGGCCTCTAACCCTTCCCGTCTCTCTTACCTCATGCCTTCTTCTAATCCAATGCCTTTCCATGTATTCACCATACCCACAACCTTCCCCTCTCTGATGCTGAACGTTCTGTACTCAGCAAAGGACTCAGTTCCATCCCCTTATACCCTCACCTCAATGAATTTTAGGTTTGGCATGATGCTGAACTTTTCTTCCATTGCCTTTGTCTCCGTACTCACTTCTTTGGTCTGGAGTTCTCTCCCCATTCAACTGATCCTTTCACCTGCCTCCAGTGTACTCCCTCACACTGGACCCCTCCCTCTGGCCTCTTACCTGCTCTTGATCTTTTCATTGAGAACCATTGGTTTGATGTCAGCCATCTTAATTTTTCTGCTCCTCTCACCCACTCCAACCTGTCTCTTTCTGAGTTTGCCACACTCAGTTCTCTCAGATCCAACTGTGACTTTGTCATCAAACCTGCCGACAAGGGTGGTGCTGTTCTTGTCTGGCGTATTGACCTCTACCTTGTAGAAGCTGAGTGCCAACTCTCAGACACTTCTTCCTGCCTCCCCTTGGACTATGGCCCCACCACCGAACATCAAGCCATTGTTTCCAGGACTGTCACTGACCTTGTCTCCTCTGGAGATCTTCCCTCCACAGCTTACAACCTCATAGTCTCCCAAACCTACACAGCCTGCTTCTACTTCCTTCCCCAAATCCACAAACAAGACTGCCCCGGTAGAACCATCATGTCAGCCTATTCCTGCCCCACGGAATTCATTTCTTCCTGTCTTGACTCCATTTGCTCTCCCTTTGTCCAGTCTCTTCCCACCTACATTCACGATTCCTCTGATGCCCTACATCATATCAACAATTTCCAGTTTCCTGGCCCTAACTGCATCCTCTTCACCATGGACGTTCAATTCTTCTACATCTCCAACCCCACCGGGGTGGTCTGAGGGCCCTCCACTTCTTCCTTGAACAAAGGCCCGAACAATCCCTATCCATCACCACTCTCCTCTGTCGGGCTGAACTTGTTCTCTCACTGAATAATTTCTCCTTTAACTTGTCTCACTTCCTCCAAATAAAAGATGTGGCTATGGGTGCCTGCATGGGCCCCAGCTACACCTGTCTCTTTGTGGGGTATGTGGAACATTCCTTGTTCTTGTCCTACTAAGGCTCCCTCCCACAACTCTTTATTTGGTACATCGATGACTGCATCGGTGCCACTTCCTGCTCTCGTCTGGACCTGGAAAAATTGATCAATTTTGTTTCCAATTTCCACCCCTCTATCACCTTCACATGGTCCATCTCCGACACTTCTCTTCCCTTCCTTGATCTCTCTGTCTCCATTTCTGGTGATAGACTGTCCACCAATATTTACTGCAAGCCCACCGATTCCCACAGCTACCTTGACTACAGCTCCTCACTCCCTGATTCCTGTAAGGACTCCATCCCATTCTTTCAGTTCTTCCGCCTCCATTGCACCTGTTCCAATGATGCCACCTTTCCAAATGGTGCTTCTGACATGTCTTCCTTGTTCCTTAATTGAGGTTCCATCCCACTGTGGTTGACAGGGTCCTCAATTGTGCCTGATCCATTTCCCGCACCTCTGCCTTCACCCCTTCTGCCCCCTCCTAGAACTATGCTGGGACCCCCTTGTCCTCAATTTTCGCCCCACCAGCCTCCGCATTCAAAGGATCATCTTCTGCCATTTCCACCAACTCCAGCACGCTGCCACCACTAAACACATCTTCCCGTCACACCCCCCTGTCAGCATTCTGTAGGGACTGTTCCCTTCAGGACACCCTGGTCCACTCCTCATTCCCTTCCCACAGCACCTTCCCATGCAATCGCAGAAGGTGCAACATCTGTCCCTTTACCTCCTTCCTCTTCACCGTCCAAGGCCTCAAACACTCCTTTCAGGTGAAGCAGCACTTCACTTGCAACTCCTTTAATTTAGCCTACCGTATTTGCTGTTCCCAATGCGGTCTCCTCTACATTGGGGAGACTAATCGCAGACTGGGTGACCCCTTTTCAGAACACCTTCGCTCATTCCACAAGCATGACCCAGACCTTCCTGTTGCTTGCCATTTCAACACACTATCTTGCTTGTGTGCCCATATGTCCATCCTTGACCTGCTGCAAAGTTCCAGCAAAGCCCAAAGCAAACTGGAGGAACAGCACCTCATCTTATGAATAGGTACTTTTCAGCCTTCTGGACTTAACATTGACTTCAACAACTCCAGGCCATGGACTCTTGCCTCCATCTTTACCCCCTTTTTAATCCAATTTTTTGGTGATTAATTTAATTTAATTGATCTATATTCATTTTTTTATCCCTTTTCTCCAAACACCAGACCCCCCCACCGCCACAGGGACATCTGTCACTTGTTTGTACATTGTGCTTTTACAGAACGCTGACCCTTGTTCTGCTATTAACACATTTTGCGCTTTCCTTTATGCCTCTATCAGCACCATTTTTTAGTCTTTATCACTAACGTTAACACTCCTTTTGTGTTGTGTCCATGACATCTTTGTCAATCTCTCCCACCTATCCCTGACCTTCTATCTTGCTCCACCTCCTCCTACACATTATAAAATTCATCACATTTCTACTTCTCTTTAGCTCTGAAGGGTCATACGAACTCTAAGTGTTAACTCTGTTTCTCTCTCCACAGATGCTGCCAGTTTTGTTGAGTTTTTCCAGCATTTTTGTTTTTATTTCAAATTTCCAACACCGCAGTATTTTGCTTTCACATTGAATTAACATCCCCCGCAGATAATCATTCCAGCACTCCCTCAGTGTTACACTGAATTGCAGTGTAGGTTGTGTGCCCCGGTCCCGGAATGAGGCTTGAAACCACATCCCCTGATTCAAAGGCAAGAGTACAACCAACTCGGTGTGTAATTTGTAATGTGCAAAAAGGGTACTTTTTGCAGATTCAACAGGAAGACAAGAATATAAGCAAAATACTATGGATACTGGAAATCTTAAACAAAAACAAAAATAGCTGGAAAAACTCAGCAGGTCTGACAGCATCTGTGGAGAGGAAGACAGAGTTAACGTTTCGAGTCTGTTCGACCACGAGAATGTTGGCCTGTTCTTTGAAGATTTGAACATTGGTTCATTATTGTCTAAAAGTTACTGATTGTGTGCATCCAATAGGTTTGTGCAATTAGATTCCCTTTTTTGTGCTGCTATTCTTATGTGATACTCTTAATTCAAAACTTCAAATTGCTTCCACAACTAATGACAGACTTTGAACAATCACCAGTATCTCAGAGACACTCGAGCTGAATCTAAGAACCCCTGATGCCAACATAACTGCGACCAGCTAAGTCAGAATAGACTGGGGGATGAATCTGGAACACTGGGCCATAATGACGAGAGTAAATGAGCAAGCAGTGTTAACAGAGAGTGATGCCTCTGCTTTCCCTACTAGAAATTTTGACATTGTTTGAGTTCAACAGTGTTCATTTGACATCAAGTGCACTCAAAACCAATCACTGCAAGTAATGATCAACTGACATCATTGCCATCAACTGCCATCAAACCACAGTGGTCAAACATTTGTGATTAGCAAAGTTACTTACTTTAAGCATTCTGATACCAGAGGGGTAGCTCTATTGATTAGGGATCACATTGGTACAATAGAGAGATGGCCGTGGTTCTGGATGTCAAGGCGCAGAATTAATTTGGGTAGAGATGGGAAATAGTTAAGGTAAGATGAGTGGTTTATAGGCTCCCAGCAGTAACCACACTGTAGGACAGGGTATACAGGAAGAAATAGTGCGGGCTTGAGAGAAAGTACGGTGCTAATCATGGGTGATTTTAAACTACATATAGATTGGACAAATCAGATTGTCAAAGGTAGTCTGGATGATGAGTTCATATAGTGTTTTTGGGACAGTTCCTTAGGGCAGGGCGTTTTAGCACCATCAAGAGAGCAGGCTATACTAGATCTGGTAATGTACAATGAAACAGGATTTATTAATGACCTCATAGTGAAGGCGTCCCTAGGCAGTGGTGATCATAATAGGATTGAATTTCACATTCAGTTTGAGGGGGAGAGGAGCGTATCTAAGACTAGTGTTTTAAACTTAAATAAGGACAATTATGAGGGCATGAAGACAGAGCTGGCTAAAGTAAACTGGGAAATTAGGTTATGGGATAGGTCAGTATAGATGTAATGGCAGACATTTAAGGAATATTTCAGAATATTCAGAAAAGGTACATCCCAGTGAGAAAGAATGACTATAAAGGAAGGATACACCATCTGTGGCTAACTAAAGAAGATAAAGTTTAAAATTTAATGAAAAAGAGTATAATTCCACAAAGATGAGTGGTAGGTCAGCAGATTGGGTAGAATAGAAAGGAAAGCAAAGAAAGATTAATAAGGAGGGAGAAATTAGAGGAAGAGAGAAAACTAGCTAGAATTATGAAAACACATGGTAAGATTTTCTACAGGTATTTAAAAAGGAAAAATGTAAAGTGAGTATTGGTCCTCTTGAGAGTGAGAATGGGGAATTAGTAGTGGAAAATAAGGAAATAGCAGATGAATTGTACAAATATTCTGCATCTGTCTTCACTATTGATTATACAAATAACATCCCAGAAATAATTGTGAACCAGGAGATGAAAGAGGGAGAGAGAGAGAGAGGAACTTAAAACAATTACAATCACCAGGAAAAGGGTACTGAGAAAATTCTTAGAACTAAAAGATGATAAGCTCCCAGGACCAGATGGACTTCATCCTAGGGTCTTAAAAGAAGTGGCTGATGAGATAGAAAGTGAATTGGTTTTAATTTTCCAAAATTTCCTCGATTCTGGACAGGTCTCATCAGATTGGAAGATAGCAAATGAGACTCCTCTATTCAAGAAAGGAAGGAGACAGAAAGCAGGGAACTACAGGCCAGTTAGCTTAACCTCTGTCGTAGGGAAATTGCTGGAACATATTATTAAGGATGTTATGACGGGGCACTTAGGAAATCTCAATGCAATCAAGCAGATTTAGCATGGTTTTGTGAAAGGGAAATCACGTGTGGCTAATTTATTGGAGTTCTTAGAGGAAGTAACAAGCAGCGTGGATTTGGGGGAACCTGTGGATGTGATGTACTTAGATTTCCAAAAGGCATTTGACAAGGTATCACATCAAAGGTTACGACGCAAAATAAGAGTTCATGGTGGAGGAGGGGGGTAACATATTAGCATGGATAGAGAATTGGTAGCAAGAAGCAGAGAGTAGAGATACATGGGTCTTTTTCAGGTTGGCAAGATGTGATGAGTGGAGTTCCTCAGGGATCAGTGCTGGGGCCCCAAGTACTTGCAATTTAAATCAAGACTTGGGTGAAGGGACCAAATGTATGGTTGCTAAATTTGCTGATGACACAAAGATAGTTAGGTAAGTAAGTTGTGAAGAGGACATAAGCAGTCTGCAAAGGGACATAGATAGGATAAGTGAGTGGGCAAAAATTTGACAGATGGAGTACAATGTGGGAAAATGTGAACTTGTCCACTTTGGCAGGAAGAAAGGAGAGCAGCGTATTATTTAAATGGTAAGAGATTGCAGAACTTGGTGACACAGAGGGATTTGGATGTTCTGGCACATGAATCAGGAAATGTTAGTATGCAGGTACAGCAAGTGATTAGGAAGGCAAATGGAATGTTGTCGCTTATTCCAAGGGAAATGGAAAATAAAACTAGGGATGTTTTGCTACAGTTGTACAGGTGAGACCACATCTGGTGTACCGTGTACGGTTTTAGTCTCCTCATTTAAGAAAGGATATAAGTGCATTAGAAGCAGCTCAGAGAAGGTTCACTTGACTAATGCATAGGATGGTAGGGTTACCTAATGAAGAAAGGTTGTAAGAGCTGGGCCTGTATCCACTGGAGTTTAGAAGATTGAGAGGTGATCTTATCAAAACATATAAGATCCTGAGGGGGCTTGACTGGGTGGATGCTGGAAGGATGTTTCCTCTTGTGAAGAGATTAGAACTAGGGGACACAGTTAGAAAATAAGGGGTCTCCCATTTAAGATGAACACGAGAAGAAATATTTTCTCTGAGAGCTTTGTGAATCTTTCGAACTCTTTTCGCCAGAGAGTGGTGGAGGCAGTGTCAATGAATATTTTTAAGCCAGAGGTAGATAGATTCTTGACTAATAAGAGAATCAAAGGTTATCTGGGGTAGGTGGAATGTGGAGTTGAGGCCACAATCAGATCAGCCATGATCTTATTGAATGGCAGAGCAGGCCCGAGGGGCTGCTCCTAATTCATATGCTCATATGTATATGAAAACAATCATAGAGTTTATCCTCCATATTTCTGAATTTCTATAGTTTCAAACATTCTAAAACTGAGCAAATTTTAGAACCAGTAGACTCTGTTTTAACATATATATTGTGACAAGCTTATTTTATGTTTTGCTTCATAACCTATAACTAGTGCAGCACACCCCTGCCCGCCCAATCCACCACCCCGATTGCAGCAGTTTTTTAGCACATTTGAAGGAAAAAATTTTCTGGAAGGTTGTGATTATTCCTCAGGTGGGAAACAGTGGTAAAAGAGGCAAACAACCACAATGCTCAGTCTCTGTCCCCCTTTCTGTTGATCAAAGATTTCCAAAGTTTTCTGGGGCCGGGTATGGGTGTTGTAGAGTGCTTATTTCTGGAGCAGCTACAAACAAACTAATCTTTTATTAATGAGATGAAAGTGAGGTTACCATGCCTCCCACCTCATATTTCTAGATCTTCACATGTTTAAGGCTGGAAGGGAACTGTGCGCATGGATGGTGGGTCTTACTCCTGGTACTGAACCAGCTTAGATCCTCCATTTTGAGAAGGGGCTGCTGGTCAGATCCTAAAGGACAATAACGTGTTGGAAAGTAGCAAACATAACCCCTCTATTCAACAGAGGGAGGCAGAAAACAGGAAACTATAGGCCAGTTAGCTTGACATCTGTCATGGGGAAGTTGTTAGAATTGATCATTAAAGAGGTGCTAGCTGGGCACCTAGAAAAATTCAAGGTAATCGGGAAGAGTCAGCATGGCTTTGTGAAAGGGGAATTATGTGTAACCAATTTATTGGAGATTTTTGAAGGAGTAACGTGTGCCATGAATAAAGGGGTGTCTGCAGACACACTGTGCTTGGATTTCCAGAAGGCATTTGATAAGGTGCCACATGAAATGTTATTGCAGAAAATAAAAGCTCATGGTGTAGGAGGTAGCATATTAGCAAGGATAGAAGATTGGCTGGCTGGCACAAAACAGAGTATGCATAAATGGGTCTTTTTCTGAATGGCAGGATGTGATGAGTGGAGTCCTGTGCTGGGGCCTCAACTTTTTACAATTTACATCAATGACTTAGATGAGGGGAGTGATGGCATGGTAGCTAAATTTGCAGATAACACAAAGATAAGTAGGAAGGTATGTTGTGAAGAGGATATAAGGAGGGTGCAGACAGATATAGATAGATTGAGTGACTGGGCAAAGATCTGGCAAATGGAATATAATGTGGGAAAATGTGAAGTTGCTCACTTTGGCAGGAAGAATAATAAAAGAAGAATATTACTAAAACGGAGAAAAACTGCAAAATCCTGACGTGCTGAGGGATGTCAGTTTTCTAGTACATGAGGCACAAAAAGTTAGTATGCAGGTACAGCAAGTAATTAAGATGACTAATGGAATGCTATCCTTTAATACAAGAGGAATTGAACATAAAAGTAAGGATGTTATACTTCAATTACACAGTGCATTGGTGACACCAAATCTCGAATACTGTGTGCAATTTTGGTCCCCTTATTTAAGGAAGAATTTAAATGCGTTGGAGGTGGTACAGAAGAAGTTTATTGGATTAATACCTGGAATCAGTGGGTTGTCTTATAAGGAAAGCCTGGACACACTGGGCTTGTTTCCACTGGAGTTTAGAAGAGTAAGGGGTGACTTGTTTGAAGTATATAAGATCCTGAATGGTCTTGACAAGGTGGATGGGGAAAGAATGCTTCCTCTTGTGGGTGAGTCCAGAACTAGGGACACTGTTTTAAAATTAGGGGTTACTCTTTTAGGGCAGACATGAGGAGAATTTTTTTCTCTCAGAGCGTTGTGCGACTTTGAAACTCTCTGCCTTAGAAGGCAGTGGAGACAGGGTCATTAAATATTTTTTAAGGCGGAGGTAGATAGATTCTTGTTAGGCAAGGGAATCAAAGATTATCGGGGTGGGGGGGAAATCAAAGGTTATTGGGAGAGAGGTGGGGTGTAGATGGGAATGTGAAATTCGAAACCCAAGCAGATCAGCCATGATTTTACTGAATGGAGAAGCAGGTTTGAGGGGCTAAATGGCCTATTCCTGGTCTTATTTCTTATGTTTCTTCTTGATTATCTGTGTAGATGTGGGACTGGAAGCTTTTTACTTGATTTTTTTTGTCAGCTTTGGGGTCCACAGGTCCCAGAGCCCCAGCCATTGTTGATGCTGCAGGCTGGGGGGTTGGCTTTCCTTCCACTTTAAATATAAGGACTAGTCAAGAGGAAATTGGGGTCGAGGATAATGACCTGAAACCCAAATCACAGCTCAGATGCCGGGTACTTCAAGCAGAAAACCAGCTGTAATGTTTTCAGGGGCATTTACAGAGGCATAATGATGCATTTAATATAATACATATGATTTCATCACTGTTTTGCACTCATGTTTATTGAAAAAATGTATGACAAATTTGTAAGTGGTTTCCGACAGCAATTACTGTAAACTGTGTTACTCTAGGGATAACTCAACAACTGTATAATAAATGGATTGGGACCATGAATTGTAAATTTACTTTACATCTTCTAAAACAATCCTGACCTTTGGGCAAACCTTTCAGTCTTCGACGATATCTCAGCTTACAATGAGAGCTTTCTCAGCAGCTCTCTGCTTTTCATTCTTAAAGTTGCTTCCACTCTAACTCGGATGTCCAACATCCACGAGCTCTCTGTAGCTCCACAGCAGACTCATAAGAGCAGGGAAACTAGGACATGAGTCTGTTACCGATCTACAGTAAACAAATTCAAAAGCAGAAATGATAAGGACTAGATCACAAGACACTGTGCTTCCAGAATTGAAATCAATTATACAGTAGGTGGTGACCTGAAGGAGTGTTAAGTAGTCAGAGATGCCTTCTTTCATTCAGGATATTAAACTGAGGCCCCATCTGCCTTCTCAGGGTAGGCAGAAAAGACCCCTTGGCATTATTTTGAAGAAGAACAGGGGAGTTCTCTGGTGTCCTGTCAATATTTGTTGACATCACTAAAACAGATGATCTGGTCATTACCATAGCACTGTTCGTGGAAGCTGGTGTATGCAATTGACTGCCATGCTTCCTACATTACCACACTTCAAAAGAACTTCACTGGCTTAGAAGCACTTTGGGATGTCCAGAGGTTGTGAAAGGTGCTATATAAATGCAAGTCTTTCTTTCCTAATAAGCCTGCAGTAATTAATGGGATATGATCTCCAGACCAAGCTATTAATTGTGATGGCTGTCAATCTGCAAAAATAGAGATTTGGAAACAAATACTTTTGAGCATAAGCATTTCCCATCGAAAGAAAATTACTTTTGGTTGGTTTACTGCCCTCTCTGCTGCATTTTAACCTGGCTGTCAAAATCTATCGATGGAATATGGCTGCAATGTCTTGACACATCAGTCTCCTGATCAGTCACATCAGCAGCCAACACTTCACTTTATGAGACAGTAAAATATACCATACCCCAGTTGTGACTTCCTTTCTCACAGTCCTCCCAATCATACATCAATGCTCATGCTTAAAGTTAGTATGCTGCAACATAGTATATGGCAAGAACAGACCAATATTTTCTTAAAAACAAAAAAACTGCGGATGCTGGAAATCCAAAACAAAAACGCAGTTCTGTCGAAGGGTCATGAGGACTTGAAACGTCAACTCTTTTCTTCTCTGCCGATGCTGCCAGACCTGCTGAGTTTTTCCAGGTAATTCTGTTTTTGTTTCCAATATTTTCTTATCCTGGTTGAGTGAGAGCTCACAACCTACCGAATTTACAAGCTATGAATGCAAAAGAAGATGTTGCACCAATTAAAAATAAATCAAAAACAACTTATGATTTTCAGATTACGTGTTCTCCAATCTATCCTTAAGTATATTATTAGGCATGAATAATGACGATCTGTTTCTGCAGTCAGTTCAGTGGAAATAATATTCTGGGCAGAGAACCAAGGTGAGTATAACCAAGGTTAGAAACAGAAACTGCACTGTTATAATATCCAACACAGAACTCTAAACTTTCAGAAACAGCAGTGGTGATCACTTTCATAATGTTCAATATTTAACTACACGATAGTGTAACCTGGGGTGAAACAATGGTATGCTTTGCAATTTGAGCTGAATATTTGAGCTTTTTACCTATGTGTTTCTTTGGAAGGTAAACTGAGAAAACACTCGGTAAGATGAGGTCAGATATGAATGGTTAGGTAGCTTTATTTCACTGCGAGTGAACATACAGGGCAACAGCTTAGATCACTTAGTTCAATCAGCACAACTTGTCTTCACATAATAAAACAGAATAATGAACACACAATACTTCCACACATCGCTGGGTCACTTTCCATGATTAAACAAAATATCTCCAATCTTTTCTCCTGCATTCTAGCTTTCTTGCAGCCTTTTCAGTAGGCTGGCCATACCCTTTGGAATTTAGAAGAATGAGAGGTGATCTTACTGAAACATATAAGATCCTGAGGGGGCTTCACAGGGTGGATCCTGAGAGAATGCACCCTCTTGTTGGAGAATATAGAACTAGGGAGCAGAGTTTAAAAATTAGGGCTCCCCCATTTAAGACTGAGATGAGGAGAATTTTTCTCTCGCAGAGGGTTGTTAGTCTGTGGAATTCTCTACCCCAGAGAGCAGAGGAGGCTAAATATATTCAAGGCAGAGTTAGGCTGATTTTTGATCGACAAGGGAGCTAAGGGTTATGGGAGGCAGACAGGAAAGTGGAGTTGAGGCCACGATCGTGTCAGCTGACAGAGCAGACTCGAGGGGCTGGGTTGCCTACTTCTGTACCTAATTCTAGTATTCTTTGCTGGACCTGCCTGCATTCACAAAACTCTGTTTTGAAAATACCAGACTAGCCTTGCCGCCTTTGTTACACCTTGGTGTCTGACTTTGTCGGTCTTGGCTCAGTGGTAACATCCTCACTTCTGAGTCAGAAGGTTGTGGATTTAAGTCCTGTTTCAGATAATTGAGCACACAAAGCTAGGCTGTTCCTCAATGCAATATTGAGCGGGCTGCACTGTTGGAGGTTTCGTCTTTTGGTTGAGATGTCAGTTTGAGGCTCTATCCGCACAATATAAAACTTCTGTATTAAACTTTTTACTTACTGAAAAACCTGTTTCTAGGTCAATAGTGTCCATCAGAGAATGGTTCTGTTGGCCTTATCCTCTTTCTCAACAATCAAAAGTCTGCTCTAACATGTTAGGCCTGTATAATTGTCAGATTTTTGGTTTCATGGGTATTTATCCCCCCAATTAATCCTCTTCTTTCTTCACCGTATACCATTCAGGTAAAGGTGATAGCTTGCAGATTTCTGGCAAGGGGTGCACAAGAGTTCTGGATAACTTGTCCTCCAAACTTCTCTCCACCTTTGTGATGAAGGAGGCAGGGTGGACAAAACATCAGCTTTCTGCTTGCTGCTTCTTCAAAGATTTATAGCAGAAATCTGGAAATTCACCTCGTAGGAATAGTGGGCACAACAACACAAAACGATGCCAGGAATTAAAAAGCCAATAATTTGAAGTGATCCCATACTCTCTGCTGATAATGAGTCTACACCCAAAACATTAACCTATTTTTGCTTTGTCAGGACTGTGTATGTGTTTTTTGCTTCTTTGCTCATTCCACTTTGGTTGTAACTGAAGATTGTTTCAATCCTCCAAAGGGGGTGATCTGTAATTCACTGACAAACACTTCAATCTGCTCAATGCATTGAGTCTCTAACCAGACTTCTCTGAAAGCCACATCACTGGAATGAACACTTATATGAGGGTTATGTTGCCTTTTCATTACCTGCCCTCTGATCATAAGACCATAAGACGTAGGAGCAGAAGTAGGCCATTTGGCCCTTCGAGTCCACTCTGCCATTCAATGAGATCACGGTTGATCTGACATTCCTCAACTCCACTTTCCTGCCTTTCCCCCATGGCCCTTGATTCCGTTACTGATTAAAAATCTGTCTATCTCAACCTTGAATATACTTAACGACTCAGTTGCTACAGCCCTCTGCAGTAAATTCCACAGATTCACCGTCCTCTGAGAGAAGAAATTCCTCCTCATCTCTGCCTTCCCTATTACCTGCTGAACTTGTATGCTAGCTTTTTGTGATGCTCCTCCTCCTTGTCTTCTGGAAATACTCAGTCAGTGTTTGAGGGGAACAGAAAACCTACTGCTAGGCTCTTGGCTCTCTACAGCCAGCCACCAGAAAGTGTGGAAGAACAGCTTGATGGCAGATCTGGCTCTGATTTTCCCTGTCAGTGGGGAAGCACTGGGCAGAGTTTCCAGCCTCCCTTTATTGGCAAGAGTGAAATCAGCAACATGTGGGAAACAATTGCCTATGTCCCACTGTTCAGCAGCACTATGCATTCATATCCAATTAAACAAGGACATTCATCTCTTTCTGCTCAGCCCCCCAAATCCCACAAAACATTGGAGCATTCCACTGAGCTGTCAGACAGAGCAGCAGCTTATTTAATTTAGTACTACTGAATCTGAACCAGGAAACATTCTTGTTCCTGGTCCACATGTCAACAACATCATCCTATATGCTTCATACATCAAGCAGCTAGAGCATGTTCTACCATTCAAATAACAAGCACCACACAATGAGTAAGCACAATTGGTTGCAACCAAAGAACAACAGCAATTTAAAAGAACAAGGCTGACTTTTCCTTGTATTGTTTGGTTTTCGGTACAGGTCAGATTTAAGTGCATCACAGAAGTTACTGAGATTGATAACACACTTTCTAGGAATTTCCTGGCTGATACAGAATATGAGAACCATACAGCAGACAGCACAAGTGCAGCATTCCAACATGTTTGAGCAACCGTGGCCCCATTGGAGCAAGAAGGCGAGCTTTTATTTCCTTGTGGAATGCTGAGTCCTGTAGTGGCATATACATATACACACTTCCCTGCGATTAGCACAGTTGTGCAAATACAGGAAAATAAACACAGTGCACCAAGTTATAAGGCAGTAATTCAACTGAGTGGTTTTGATGGACAGCTCAGGAGTGGCCACAAGATCAGCAGATTTAACTCTTCATTTCTCTTCTTCAATTTTTCCTCTCCTGACTCAGATATAACAACATACAAAAACCCAGGAGAAAACCATCTATTCCATTAAACTATTTTTTGTTAAGCAATAGCATAAGCTAAACGGAACCAAGGTGGTAAATGAAGTTGAGGGACAGATCAGCCATAATCTAACTGAATAGTTTAAAGAAAACATAAGTTCTAGGGTTTCTTTGCCCGACACAGAATATGAAATATCAAGCAGACAGCACAGGTGCAGCATGTTAATTGTATATTCAGAACATAAGAAATATGAACGGGGATAAGCCATTCAATCCCACGAGCCTGCTCGACCAGTCAATAAGATTATGGCTGATCTGATGTGTCCTTAACTGCACTTTCCTGCCTGTGCCCCAATAACCCTTGACTCTTCTACAAAAGTTTGTCTAACTCAGCCTTGAATGAATTCAATGATCCAGCCTCCACTGCTTGCTGGGGGCAAGAGTTCCAAATGTTAATGAGAAGAAATTCTTCATCTTCTTAAATAGGAGTTAATATTGATTGAATTTAATTGTATACAAGGAGTGAGCAACTAGGAGTTCACTTGTGCCCCTAAAAATAGGAGACTTAAACTGGGTTAGGAGGGCCATGTATGTAATGTGCATTTTTTTTCATTCATTCATGGGATTTGGGCATTGCTGGCTATGCTATCATTGATTGCCCATCCCTAATTGTCCTTGAGAAGCCTCTGTAAATAAATGCTCATAGAAGTATGCAAGAACTGTTCTATCCTTCACCAACTGGCTTTCCGGAATATAACGCAGTATTCCAACATGTTTGAACAACTGTCGCCCCAGTGAAGCAAGAATGCAAGATTTTAATTTTTTTAATTAAATTTTGAAATTAATTTGCTTTAATTCAATGGTGGAACAGGGTCTAGTGGCTGAGCGGCCCCATAGCTATTCTTCAGCTAGCTAACAGCCATGTTCTCTGCAGCTTCCACCGGGTGTTTCTAAGGCTGTGTTGATTGCGCAGTGCCAATGATAAGGGCATCTCCTTGCGGCTGGGGAAAACTTGGAGGTGGGGGGGGGGGTGGTGTGGAATCCAATTATTGTGGTCCACATAGGAACCAATGACATAGGTAGAACTAGGAGTTATGTTCTGCTAAGAGAGCTTGAGGAGTTAGGGTTATAATCTCTGGGTTGTTATCTGAGCCACTCACCAACTGGCACAGGATCAAGCAGTTTAGAGATTTAGACACATGGCTCAAAGAGTGGTGTGGCAGGAAGGGGTTTTGATTGATGAGGCACTGGGATGAGGACTCAGGAAAGAGGAACTGTATTGTTGGGATGGGTTCCATTTAAATTAGGCTAGGACCAGTTTCCTGGCAAATCATATAACAAGGGATGTGGATAGGGCTTTAAACTAACAGGGGTGGGGAGAGGGTAGGGAGAAGTAGAAATCCAAAGAGAAATATTGAGGCAATAGAACAGAATAGCGATGTGCGTCAGGAAAAGCAGAAGGACAGAAGGGATAGAGAGCCTAATGGTAATGATGCAACAGTTACAAAATGACCAAATTTGGGAAATAAATATTCAAGGGTATACAATATTTCAAAAACACAGGCAGAAGGGGAAAGGAGGAGGGCTAGCCCTAATAGTAAAGGACATTAGGGCATAAGAATAAAAGCAAAATACAGCGGATGCTGGAAATCTGAAACAAAAACAAAAATTGCTGGAAAAGCTCAGCAGATCTGACAGCATCTACGAAGAGGAAGACAGAGTTAAAGTTTTGAGTCTGTATGACTCTTCATCAGAACTAAAGAGGCACAGAAATGTGGTGAAATATAAGCTGTTTAAGCGGGGGGTGTGGGGGGGGAACAGGTGGAGCTGGATAGAGGGCTAGTGATAGGGGGAGGCAAAGGAGAGATTGCCAAAGATGTCATAAACAAAAGGACAAAGGGGTCTTACGGTAGTTATATTAGCTAAAGAATGTGCTAGTGGTGACAGTAAGGGTAGAAAGCAGGATGTGCAAGCCCTAGTGGGGGTGGGGAGGGGGGAAGGGATCAAAATAGGCTGAAGGGTGGAGATAAAACAATGGATGGAAATAAATTTTTAAAATAATCATAGAAATAGGTGGGAAAAGAAAGATATATATATAAAAAAATATATAACAGGGCCCTCAACTGTGTCTGGCCCATCTCCCGCGCATCCGCCCTCACATCTTCCTCTCCCTCCCAGAACCAAGATAGGGTCCCTCTTGTCCTCACTTATCACCCCAACAGCCTCCGCATTCAAAGGATCATCCTCCATCATTTCCGCCAACTCCAGCATGATGCCACCACCAAACACATCTTCCCTTCACCCCGCCCGTCGGCATTCCATAGGGACCATTCCCTCCGGGACACCCTGGTCCATTCCTCCATCACCCCCTACACCTCAACCTCCTCCCACAGCTCCTTCCCATGCAACGGCAGAAGGTGTAACACCTGCCCCTTTACTTCCTCCCTCCTCAACGTCCAAGGACCCAAACACTCCTTTCAAGTGACGCAGCACTTCAATTGTACTTCCCTCAATTTAGTCAACTGCATTCGCTGCTCCCAATGCAGTCTCCTCTACATTGGAGACACCAAACGCAGACTGGGTGACCGCTCTGTGGAAAACCTTCGGTCTGTCCGCAAGCATGACCCTTGCCTGGATGATTGCAGCTCCCACAACAGTCAAGAAGCTTGACACCATCCAGGACAAAGCAGCCCACTTGATTGGCACCACATCCACAAACATTCACTCCCTCCACACTGTCGCACAGGAGCAGCAGTGTGTACCATCTACAAGATGGACTGCAGGAATTCACCATGGCTCCTTTGATAGAACCTTCCCAACCCACGCCCACTACCATCTAGAAGAACATGGGCAGCAGATAGATGGAAACACCACCACCTTGAATTTCCCCTCCCAGTCACTCACCATCCTGACTTGGAAATGTATCACTGTTGCTTCATTGTCGCTGGGTCAAAATCGTGGAAAAGAAAGCAGCTCAAGCATCACCTTCTCAAGGGCAACTAGGGATGGGCAATAAATGCTGGCCCAGCCAGCAAAGCCCACATCCCGTGAATGAGTAATAAATAAAAGCTTACTGTTTACCTAATTAACATCTCAAACTACTATACAAAGCACCTAGACTATCTGGCTTAATTCCAATTAAGACATACACAAACACACACATAGACACAGATCTTACTACAATTCCATTTTAAAAATAATTTCCAATAATATTATAGACATTAATATCTCTTCATGACACTGGGTAGAGATTAGGAATGCTGGTGTGAGTAGTTCATAGGCCCCTTAACAGTAATTATACCATTGGACATTTAACAAGAAAGTATTAGAGCATATAGCAAAGGCAATGTCATATTGCAGGTGACTTTAATCTTTATATATACTGGATCAATCAAATTGGCAAAGGTGGTTAAGAAGGTGAGCTTGTAGAATGCTTTCATGACAATTTCCTGGAGCAATATATTGTAGAACCAACTAGGGATAAGGCTATTTTAGATCTAGTATGTAATGACTCAGGGTTATTTAGTAATTTCATAGTAAAAGATCCACTGGGAAATAGTGATCATAATACATCATAATAATACATATTAAGTTTGAGAGTGAAAATGCGAGAACCAAACAAGAATCTTAAACTTAAACGAAGCCAATTACATAGGTATGAAAGCAGAACTGACTAATGTTGCTTGGGTAGGTAGACTAAAAGGTATGGCGGTTTATAAACAGTGGGAAACATTTAAAGAAACAATTGAAAATGTTCAACAAAAATATATTCCATTGAAAAACAAAAACTTGTCAAGAAAGATCCATCCATGACTTACCAAGAAGGTTAAAGATATTATTAGATTAAAAGAAGAGGCTTCTAATGTTGCAAAGAATAGTACTAAGTCTGAGGATTGGGAATGTTTTAGAAACCAGCAAAGGGCCACCAAAAAACGGATAAAAAAGGAAAAAACAGAATATGAAAGTAAACGAGCTAAGAATATAAAAACAGATTGTAAGAGCTTTTACATGTTTATAAAAAAGGAAGAGAGTAGCTAAAGTAAATATTGGCCCCTTAAGAAGCAGGCAGGAGAAATTATCATGGGGAATGAGAAAATTGCAGAGGCATTGAACAAGTATTTTCTTTCTGCCTTCACAGTAGAAGACACAAATTACATACCAGAAATAGAAGGTAACCTAGTGGTTACAAAGAGAGATAAAGAAACAAGGCTATAAGGTGATTAATATCAGCAAAGATAAAGTATTGGAGAAGCTTGTGGGACTAAAATCTGACAAATCCCCAGTGCCTAAAAGAGTTAGCTGCAGAGATAGTGGATGCAATGGCTCTGATCTTCCAAAATTTCCTAGATTCTGGAATGGTCCCAGCAGAGTAGAAGTCAGTAAAAAACACCGTTGTTCAAGAAAGGAAGCAGAAAGAAAACAGAGAACTACAGGCCAGGTTAGCCTGGCATCAATCATCAGGAAAGTGCTGGAATCTATTATTGAGGAACTCTTAATTTGCATGTAAAAAATCATAGTACAATCAAAGCCAACATGGTGTTATGAAAGGGAAAACGTGCTTCACAAATTTATTAGAATTTTTTGAAGATGTAATAGTTAGGTAGATAAAGGGGAACCAGTAGATGTAGTATACTTGGAGTTCCAAAAGGCATTTGGAAAGGTGCCACACAAAAGGTTAATATCCAAGTTAAGGGCTCATGGAGTTGGGCATAATATATTAGCATGGATAGAGGATTGAAGCAAAGCGTAGGGTTAAATGGGGCATTTTCAAGTTGGCAGGCTGTGACTAGTGGCGTGCCACAAGGATCAGTGTTGGGGCCTCAGCTATTTACAATTGATATTGAAAGAAACAGGAAGTAATGTACAGATAGAGTATATCAAATCCAGCTATCCAAAAGCCGACAGTTGCTGAAAACCGCAGTCCAAGTGGCTTAGCAAACCTCGATTCCACATGAGCCAGCTTGGAAAGGTCAGGGAGTTGCTGCATGGGCAAGGTGGCATGCCAAGCACTGAGTGGCTTTGCATGTATGACGTTTCTCGTACACGGGTGGCTTAGAGAACCTTGACCCCACCTGACCCAGCTCGGACTGATCCGCTCAACCCGACTCACATAGGAGCGCCTTCCTGCAGCAGGCCCATGTCAGTTCAAAGAGAGTTATCAAAGAGCACTGTACAATCTTGAGTGAATAAAAATCAAATACGTTACAACTACAGGTTATTTTTGACATCATTTCAGTTTGATTGATCTCTTCTCATTTTAAACAGTGTGTGCTGATGTAGGTAAGTGGGGGAAGCATGAAAGAGTTATTAAATCCAATGCATGAGAAGTGAATTAATATCAGCAGCAACATGACCATTAACCTAAAGCGCTTTGCAATCATGTCATTTAGTTTTCCTATGTCCCCTATTCACTGAATTAAGGGGTTCTGACTTTTCTCCCCTGAAAACTAGGGGAGCCCAAGCAGAGTGTGAAGCAGCTGGAGCAGCAGGGCTCAGGGGAGCCTGAACAGACTGCAAGGCAGCTGGGCCAGAGCGGGTCCCAAGTGAGACTGAGCATGACCCAGGTGAGCCAGGATGATGCAGCCAGAACGGGCTCCACCATCGTCTGAGTAAGTGAGTGACTGAAGACTGTGTTAGAGAAACTGTGAGGGGGTGGGGGTAGAGAGAGTATGAGGGGGGTAGCGGTAGAGAGAATGTGAGGGGTGGGGAGAGTGAGTGTTTTTTTTTATTCATTCACAGAATTTGGGGCATATCTAGCTGGGCCAGCATTTATTGCCCATCCCCAGTTGCCCTTCAGATGGTGGTGGTGAGCTGCCTGTGAAGGAGCAGGGAGAGAGAGTGGGGGGTGAGTGGAGGAAGTGTGAGGGAGTGGGGGAGAGAGAGTGTGTGGGGAGGGGAGAGACAGTATGTGGGGAGAGAGCAAGTCAGGTTAGCTCCTTGATTGTGATTGCCTGGTATAGTGTTTGTAATCCTTGCTGGCAGTTTTACATGGAATTTGCAGCATAGAAACAGGCCATTTGGCCCGCCCCATCTATCCTGGTGTTTATGTTCCAACAAGTCTCCTCCCATCCTTCTTGATCACACTATCAGGGTAACCTTCAGCTTCTTTCTTCTTCATGTTTATCAATTTCCTTGAATGTATCTATGCTAGAATTATAGAATGGTTACAACACAGAAAGAGGCCATTCAGCACACTGTCTTTGTGCCAGTTCTCTGCAACAGCAACTCAGCTAGTCCCACTCCTTGAACTTTTCCTCGTAGCCCTGTAAAATCTTTTCTCTTCAGGTAATTATCCAGTCCCCTTTTGAAAACTGCAATTGATTCTGTCTTCAACACATGCTCAGGCAGTGCATTCCAGATTCAAATCACTTGATGCATTGAGGTTTTCCCTCATGTCGCTTTTGGTTCTTTTGTTAATCACCTTAGGGTTCTTGACGTTCTGCTGATGTGAACAGTTCGTCCCCATTTACGCTATTCAGACCTCTCATGATTTTGAACATGTCTATCAAATTGCCTCTCAACCTTCCCTTCTCCAAGAAGAATAGCCCCAGCTTTGACAAACTATCCACATGACTGAACTCTATCATCTTTGGGACTATTCTCTTAAATCTTTTCTGTACCCTTTCTAAAACCTTCACATCTTTTCCATTAAGGCTGAACCAGAGTTTCATGATGGTTGACAACTTACTTGCTTTTGTACTGTGCCCCAATCCATAAAACCCAATATTCAGTACAATTTAATTTATTAACTGCTTTCTCAACCTGCCCTGCCACCTTCAATGATTTATGCACATATGCACCCAAGTCCCCCTGCTCCTGCATTTCCTTTAGAATTGTACCCTTTATTTTATGTCATCTCTCCTCATTCTCCTAACCAAAGTGTATCACTTCACACTTCCCTACATTAAATTCCACCAGCCTGTCTATATCCTCTTGAAGTCTATCACTATCTTCCTCACAGTTCACAATACTTCAAGTCTTGCATCATCTTCGAATTTCGAAATTGTGCCCTGTACACCCAGGTCTAGGTGGTAATTATAAATCAAGAAAAGCAGTGGCCCCTCTACCATCCCCAGTCAGAAGTAAGTCAACTTTTCTGTAATTCAAACCTATTAAAAACATGAATTAAGTAATTAAACTGTTGCATAATAAAATTCTAGCTATGCTAAAGACCAACGATTCAAAATGCCACATCGTTCGAAATAAAATGCCTACCAGCACTAATAGTTTTCACTTAAAAAGTACAGTTTCATTGACGTTTGGGGACTCAAATGATTAATACATAGGAAAATAACATAATGATAGATTTAGAAATGATACGACCAACACATTTTCTTAGAGCTCCTGTACCTCAAAATTGGGCACTGCACCACTGCTCTACCTGTATCTAAATTTGCTGATAATAGAAAGCTAGGTGGGAATGGAAGCTGTGGAGGACACAAAGAGGTTGCAAAAAGGTCAAGTGAGCGGCAACAAGGTGGCAGATGGAGTATAATGTGGGGAAGTGTGAGCTCATTCAATTTGGTTGTGAGAATGGAAAAGCAGAGTATTTTTTAAAAATGTGAAACTTGGAGATGTTGATGTTTAAAAGGACTTGGGTGTGCTTGTACAAAGAACTCAAAGTTAGCATGCAGGTGCAGCAAGCAATTAGGAAGGCAAATGGCATGTTGGCTTTTATCGCAAGGCAACTGGAGATCGAGGATAACAAAGTCTTGCTACAATTGTACAGGCCTTTGGTGAAACAACACCAGGAATACTGTGTGCACTTTTCGTCTCATATTTAAGGAAGGATATATTCTCACTGGAGGCAATACAGTGAAGGCTCACTAGATTGGTCCCTGGGATGAGAGGGCTGTTCTATGATGAGAGGCTGAGTAAATTGGGTCTATCTTCTCTGGAGTTTAGAAGAATGCGAGGTAATCTCGTTGAAACATTCAATCAAGATTCAGGAGGGGATTAACAGGGTTGACTATGAGGTTGCTTCCCCAGGCTGGGGAATCTAAAACATGGGGTTATAATCTTAGGATAAAGGGTCGATCATTTAGAACGGAGATGAGAAGAAATTTCTTCATTCAAAGAGTTGTGAATCTTTAAAATCCTCTCCTCCAGAAGGTCATGGATGCTCCATCGTTGAATATATTTAAGGCTGGGATAGACGGATTTTTGGTCTCTCAGGGAATCAAGGGATAAGGGAGCGGGAAAGTGGGGTTGAATACCAAGATCAGCTGTGATCATATTGAATGGCAGAGCATGTTCAATTTATGTATGACCTTCACCTGCTCCTATTTCTTATGTTCTTATCCAGACAGGATGCTGCAATCCTAATCCCCTAATCTCTCCTGGGAGAGACCAAAAAATAAAGATAGGGTGCAATTTCATGGATCCTGGCAGCCCTGCAGTACCTCAGTCAAATGGCCATTCTTCAGGCATGGGAGCCTGGACAACGAAAGTTGCTGAATCCCATCCTGATCTCAGCAGCTGTATACATAGCAGCACATTCCAACAATAACTTTACAGTGTGCAGAAAGAAAAGCCATAATTGATTCTATCCCCCAGCACCAGGCATGCAGTATTTAAATCTCACCTTGGCTGAGAAAGCTTAATTATGAACAGATGAGGAATCGAATCCATGGCCTTCTGATTGAGATGATAGAGCACAGAGGACTAATGGTGATAAGTGATGGCTCACAGAATACCTATAGCGGAGTGCTGGATTAGAAAGGACTGATAAAGAAATGGGGAGATCAATATCTTAAAACATGATGGAAGTGCAATTCCTCTCTGGATTTCCTATTTTTCACCAGGTAAAGATGATAGCGCCACAGAACAGAATGATCTACAGAATGTCATTTTTATAAAGTAATCATTTAACCTTCTGTGCATATTCCTTCAGCTGGCAGGGTGTCTGTTGTATGATCAGATCAATAGCTGCAAACACTGGCGCTCCATTTCCCCCAGCCAAAATATTGTCTCTTTTTCAGGTACTGGACAATCTGGTTATTTTGATTATTTTCTATGTTTTTGCTTGCATTATGAAATAAATATATAGGAAATAGGGTGTGATTAATGATCACTTGGGAGAGTTTGTTATTTTCATGAAACATTGGTCTTGCCTCACTAATTTGGTGGTGTTCTTTGTGGAAATGACCAGATTTGTGTCTTTTTAATGGAATACTTGTCTCTTGTTTTCCCTCCTCTCCTGAAGTCACCGACTCCTGCTGACGTATGGCTGCACCCTCCCCAAGTGGTCACTTTTCACTTATGAGCTTCAACAGCGTTGGTATCCAATTGCGGCATAGAGAAAAATCAAAGCCAAGGCCAGTTCTATCCTCATACAATCCTGCATTCAACAGCTTACTTGAGTCTGCGTTGGTTCTCATTGATTGGAGGAGGGCTCATTATTGAAGGAATATCAAACTGCAGCATATATGTGTTCACAAGTTCAACACCAGCTCAGATGTCACACTAATTGTCCAACATTCAATCTTGAATGAGCTATAATTTCCTCCAGTAAAACACTGGGAAGGTGAAAGCCCCCACTACAAATTCTATTTCCAACTATTTCATCCCCCTCGCCATACACTGCTCCAAATGGAAGTGTTTGCCGCTTCAGCATCCTATGCCAACGCGCACATACACGTACACACACATGCACATGCAGACACACTCTCTCTCCCTCTCTCTCTCCAGGGAGTGTTCATTACTTATCAGGAGGAGAAAGACTGATCAACTTTTCCCTTCCTAATCCAGGCAGCCCAACTACCATCCTGACTGAGCTCAGCCAACTCGGCATCAACCAGCAATTAAACCTTTGACCCTCAGGATGGGGCCATTCTGACTTGGAAATATATCACCATTCCTGCGCTAGTGTGACTTCAACCAGCGGAGAGTTTTCCCCGATTCTCATTGACTCCAGTTTTGCAAGGATCCTTGATGCCATACTTGATCAATTACTGCCTTGATGTCAAGGGCAGTCACTCTCACCTCACGAGTTAGTCTCTTTTGCCCATGTTTGAAACAATACTGTTATGAGATCAGAAGCTGAGTGGCCCCAGCGGAACCCAAACTGAGCGTCAGTAAGCAGGTTATTGCTAGGCAAGTGCCACTTGATAGCACTGTGGATGACCCCTTCCATTACTTTACTGATGGTTGAGAATAGACTTAAGGGTCTGGTAATTGGCCGGGTTGGATTTATCCTGGTTTTTGCGTACAGGACATATCTAGGCAATTTTCCACATAGCTGGGTAGATGCCAGTGTTGTAGCTGTACTGGAACAGGATGGCTAGGGGCACGGCAAGTTCTAGAGCACAAGGTCTTCAGTGCTATTGCCAGAATATTGTGAGGGCCCATAACCTTTGCAGTATCCAGTGCCTTCAACTGTTTCTTGATATCATGTGGAATGAATTGAATTGGCTGAAGACTAGCGTCTGTGATGCTGGGACCTCTGGAAGAGACCAAGATGGATCATCCACTCAGCACTACTGGCTAAAGATTGGTGCAGATGCTTCAACCTTATCTTTTGCACTGATGTGCTGGGATCCCCCATCATTGAGGATGGAGATATTTGTGGAGCGTCCTCCTCCAGTGAGTTGTTTAATTGTCCCCCACCATTTATGACTGGATGTGGCAGAACTGCAGAGTTTGGATCTGGTCTGTTGGTTATGAAATTGTTTAGCTCTGTCTATCGCTTGCTGCTTATGCTGTTTGGCACGCAATAATCCTGCATCATTGCTTCACCAGGTTGACACCTCATTTTTAGGTATGGCTGGTGATGCTCCTGGCATACTCTCCTGCACTCTTCATTAAACCAGGGTTGATCACCTGGCTTGATGGTAGTGGTAGAGTGGGGGCTATGGTGGGCCATGAGGTTACAGATTGTGATCAAGTATAATTCTGCTGCTGCTGATGGCCCACAGAGCCTCATGGTTGCCCAGTCTTGCGTTGCTAGATCTGTTCAAAATCCATCTTATTTAGCACAGTGGTAGGGCCACACAACATGATAGAGGGTATCCTCATTGTTAAAACAGGACTTCGTCTCCACAAGAACACTCCTACCCAACACCGTCATGGACAGATACATCTACAGCAGGCAGATTGGTGAGAATGAGGTCAAGTATGTTTTTCCCTCTTGTTGGCTTTCTCCCTACTTGCCATAAGCCCAGGATAGCACTTATGTCCTTTAGGATTTAGCCAGCTCGGTCTGTATTGGTGCTACCAAGTCACTTTTGGTGATGGACATTGAAGACCCCTATCCAGACTACATTCTGTGCCTTTGCCATCCTCAGTGCCTCTTCCAAGTGGTGTTCAACATGGAGGAGTGCTGATTCATCAGCTGAAGGAGGGGGGAGGCCTGTATGTGATAATCATCATGAGGTTTCCTAGCCCATGTTTGACTTGATGCCATGAGACTCCATGGGGTCTGCAGTCGATGTTGAGGACTCTCAGGGCAACATCCTCCTGACTGTATACCACTGTGCTGCCATCTCTGCTTGGTCTGACGGTGGGACAGGACATACCCAGGGATGGTGATAGTGGTGTCTGAGATATTATCTGGAAGGTGTGATTCCGTGAATATGACTATGTCAGGCTGTTGTTCAACTGGTCTGTGAGACACCTCTCTCAGTTTTGGCACTAGCCCCCAGAAGTTAGCAAGAAGAGCTTTGCAGGGTTGGCAAGACTGAGTTTGCCATTGTCGTTTCCAGGGCCTAGGTTGATGCCAGGTGGTCCATCCAGTTTCATTCCTCATTGACTTTCTAGCGGTTTGATACAACTCTCTTGGTAAATTCTTTGAACAATGTGCAGCACATTCTCAAGCCAAATTGAGTAAATGGTCTAACAGGTTGTGCTCTTGCATGGGGGGGCGGCGGGGTGGTGGGGTGGGGGAGCGGTCAGTGCAAACATGAGTTTGTGGCAGTGAAAAGATTACATTGGAGAAAGCAATCTAATCTTAGGAACTGGTTGGCACCTGGCTTTATTGAAATGTGATTCCCTCTCAGGCACATTGAAAGAGCGCAGCTGTTGGCTTTCATGATTTATTTCCACTACAAAGATTCATGCTGGATAAGATATGTCACCTGTCTCAACTGAATGTGTAAAGCTGAACTCTGGTTTGCAGCATGATGCATTATGGGAGCAATGGTTCATCATCAACTTCACCTCACAGGCCAAGAACACAGTCACTCAAATGAGAAATGACCGGTCATATATAACATCTCAGCTTACTTAAGCTCTGTGATTTGGAGTGTTTATTTACTGCAAAAATTATATCTGCTGCTTTCCCAGGTTCTTTGCCTCTGTAAAACGATTCTTTTTATACTCAGTCTTCCCAACTTGAAGTGTACAATAAATTCGTAAAAGTCTTTCCTTCCTCTTCATCTTGGTGCTGCTTTGTGTGCATTGGAGAGTTTAAATTGGAGTTTGATGAGTGAAAGAGTTTGGTGAAGAGGGAAAGAGGTGATCCTTTCATTTATTTTAACCTTTCCTCAGTACTCAGCAGCTGGCTGTTACTTTGCTACAGGGGAAGCCCATAAAGTAGCAGGAGCTTGGAGAGAGAGAGCCCATAAAGCAGAGAAAGAGAGAGAGAACTGGGAGTTCAAAGATTAAATCTAAAAGTGACATCACAGGAGTCCCATAAGTTAATTGGTTGGAAAATTTCAGCTTCTTTGGACTCAGCAAAGATGATTTTGTAGTAAACACTTTATATAAAGTTTAAGATATGTCAGCGCAACTTGGCCGTGTGAAATGGGCATTCCGAGGGATGCGGGAAGTTGTGCAGGCACAAAGTGCCCTCAATGACTACATCCGCAGGAAGTGTCACCAGCTACAGAAACTTGAGCTCTGGGTTGCAGAATTCAAGCAGCGGCTGGTGTCATTGTGGTGCACCCGCAAGGCTGAGTATCACGTGGATAGCATGTTTAGAGAGGTGCTCACACCACAGCTAAGAAGTTCACAGGCAGAGAGAGAGAATGGGTGACTGCCAGAGTATCCAAGAGAAACATGCAGGTAGTGCAGGAATCCCCTGAGGTTATTTTGCTCTCTAATTGCTTTTCTATTTTGGATACTGGTCAGTAAGATGGTTCCTCAGAGTGATGTTGCAAGATCCAAGTTCATGACACCACAGGTGGCTCAGCTGCACAGGACGGGTGAGGGGAGTAGGAGGAAGAGTGGAAGTGCTATAGAGATAGGGTATTCCATAGTTAGGGGAGCAGACAGGCGTTTTGTGGCCGTAGGTGTGACTCCAGGATGGTATGGTGCTTCCCTGGTGCCAGGATCAAGGATGTTACAGAGTGGCTGCAGGACATCATTTTGGGGGAAGGTGAGCAGCCAGAGGTTATGGTCCATTTGGGACCAATAGCATAGGGAGAAAAAGGGATGAGGTCCTGAAAGCAGATTTTAGGGAGTTAGGAAGGGAATTAAAAAACAGGATCTCAAGTACAGTAATCGCAGGTTTATTCCCAGTGCCTTATGCTAATGAGCATAAGAATAGGAAGATTGAGCTGGCAAAGTGAAGTATGAAGGAGGGCTTTTGGTTTCTGATGCATTGGGGCCAGTACTGTGGCAGTTGGGACCTGTACAAGGAGGATGGGTTACACCTCAACAGGACTGGGGCTAATGTCCTCAGGGGGAAGTTTGCTTGTCCTGTTGGGGAGGGTTTAAACTAGATTGACAAGGGGTTGGGGATCTGAGGGGAAATTCAGAGCGGAGAGGAGAAAAACTGGTAGTGGGGAGTAGAGAAGTATTAACTGATAAGGAAGATACACCAGAGAGTGGTACCAAAGTTAACAGATTACTTAAGAGAGTTTGATAGAATTAGAGAACACAATATTAAGTCATTAGATGGGGTCAGAGTAAAGGGGAAAGTAAAAAAGCCTAAATCAGGTTGAATGTGCATGTATGTGAATGCACGGAGTGTGGTTAATAAGATTGGTGAACTAAAGGTACAAGCTGACAAATAGAATTATGATATTATTGCTATAACAGAGACCTGGCTCAAAGAAGAGCAGTGGAAGGGATGTAGAAAAACGCATTTGCAAAGAAATTACAGTTGGTGCAAGAATTATAGAGTAATTATAATGGGGGACTTCAATTATCCAAATATAGACTGGGATAGATGTAGTGCATAGGGGCAAAAGGGGTGAGAGTTTCTCAAATGTGTTCAAGATAATTTTCTGCAGCAGTATGTTTCCGGTTCAATGATAGGACAGGCACTGTTGGACCTGGTTCTGGGGAATGAGCTGGCCCAAGTGGATCAAATATCAGTGGAAGAGCATTTAGGGGGCAGTGACCATTATATCATAAGGTTGGCTATGGAAAAGGACAAGGAACAATCCAGAGCAGGGATAATTAATTGGGGAAAGCCAACTTTGATGGATGAGAATGCATCTGAGTCGAGTGAGTTGGAATCAAATGCTGGCAGAAAAGATGCTGGCTGAATAATGGGCAACCTTCAAAGAAAAAGGCAATGTCAAGATATATTCCCTTGAAGGGGAAAGGTAGGACAACTATATCCAGAGCACCCTAGATGGCAAGAGAGATAGAAATGAAGATGAAAAGGGAGAAGTGCACCGCTGACAGGTGTCAGGCAGAAAATACAATGGAGAATCAGGCTGAATATAGAAGGACCAGAGGGGAAGTGAAAAAACTAATAAGGAGAGCAAGGAGAGAACAAGAAAAGAGGCTGGCAGCTAATGTAAAAGGGGATCCCAAGGTCTTATATAAGCATATAAATAATAAAAGGATGGTAAAAGAAAGAGTGGGACCGATTAGAGGTTAAAAAAGGGGACTTGCACGTGGGGGCAGGAGAAATAGCAGAGGTATTAAACGAGTACTTTGCATCTGTCTTTATAAAGGAAGAAGATGCTGCCAAGGCTGAGATGAGAGAGGAGGTAACTGGTATACTAGAAGAATTTACAATTGAGAAAGAGATGTTAAAAAGGCTATCTTCACTTAAAATAAATAAGGTACCAGGACCAGATGAAATGCATCCAAGGGTACTGAGTGAAGTGAGAGTGGAAATTGCAGGGGCACTAGTGATGATCTTCAAGTATTCTTTAGACACAGGGGTGGTGCCAAAGGACTGGAGAATTGTGAATGTTACACCCTGGTTCAAAAAGGGGTGCAAGGATAAAGCCAGCAACTAAACAGTTTGATTTCAGTGGCGGGCAAACTTCTGGAAACTATAGTTCAGAACAAAATCAATAATCACTTAGACAAGTGCAGGATAATTAAGGAAAGCCAGCATGGATTCATTAAGGGAAAACCATGTTTAACCAACTTGCTGGAAATTTTTTGAGGTAAGAGAAGGTTGATGCTGTTGATGTGGTATACATGGATTTTTAAAAGGCATTTGAAACAGTGCCACACAACAGACTTGTAAGCAAAATTCTAGCTCATGGAATAAAAGGAAAAACAGACATTTGGATAAGAAATTGGCCGAGTGACAGGAAACAGAGTAGTGATATATAGTTGTTTTTCAGATTGGAGGAAGGTCTACAGTGGAGTTTGCCAGGGGTCAGTTTTAGGACCGTTGCTCTTCCTGCTTTTTGTAATGATCTAGACTGTAGTGTTCAGGGCATGATTCAAAATTTGCAGATGATATGAAGATTGGAAACATTGTCAAATGTGATGAGGATAGTCTTGAACTTCAAAAGGACACAGACATGTTGGTGGATTGGGCAGACAAGCAGCAGATGCAGCTCAGTGCAGGAAATGTGAGGTGATTCATTTTGGCAGCAGGAATATGGAGAGACAGTATAAAATAAAGGGAGAAACTCTAAAGGAGGTGCAGGAACAAAGGTACCTCTGTATCCATGTACATAAGTCACTGAAGATGATAAGGCATGTTGAGAGCTCGGATAATAAAGCATATAGTATCTTGAGTTTTATTAACAGAGACATTAAGAACAAGAGTAAGGAAGTCATGTTGAACTTGTATAAGATGCTAGTTGGGCCTCATCTGGAGAACTGTGTCCAGTTCTGGGCGCCATACTTGAGGAAGGATATGAAGGTATTGGAGGGAGTACAGAGAAGATTTCACAAGAATGATTCCAGGGATAAAGAATTGTAGCTATGAGGATATTGGAGAGGTTGGGACTGTTTTCCTTGGAGAAAAAAAGGCTGAGAGGAGACTTGATAGAGGTATTCAAGATCCTGAGGGGTATGGACAGGTTAAAGAGTGAGAAGCTCAAGAGAGCATCAAAAACTATAAAGCACAGATTCAAAATTCAAAATAATTGGTAAAAGGAGTAAAAGTGATGTGAGAAAAAAATTTTCACCCAGAGGGTGATTGGAGTCTAGAATGAACTTCCTGAGAGGGTGGTGTAGGCAGGTTTGATCAAGGTATTCAAAAGGCAATTGGATTGCTACCTGAAAAGGGAGAACGTGCAGGGTTACGGGAATAAGGCAGGGGACTGGGACTAGGTAGAATGCTCTTTCAGAGAGCCATTGCAGACTGGAAGGGCTGAAAGCCCTCCTTCTGCACTGTAAAGATTCAGTGATCTGAAGGAGCTGACTTTACTCTGGTTGAACATGATGCTCCAGTATCTCACATAGGATACATTCTTCTCATGCAAGTCTAGGCAAATGAGTACGGGAAGGCTTTCAACCACAGTTGGCATCACAGCCAATTCCTAAGCAATTTTCACCAGATGCCCATGCATGCAAACTCCAGCAAGGTTACTGAATACTACTGAAGGGCAGGGATCTTGAACGGTATTTCTTTTCCTTCAATCCATAGTCAATGAGACCATTTGTAACTTAGCATAGAATGAGGATCTCATCTAGGACTTTCAATCTGTGTGTACACTATCGCAATGTGTTTGCCAATGAACCACGAGTGGAGTTAGTAAGCATTTTGGAGATCATGTTAAGGAAGGTGTGCTTGCATCTATGATACCCTCCCAATGTTGTTGTGTTACTGATCACAGCTGCATCTCCTAGTAAATACACCAAGCAGAGGCCAGTTGATTCTCCTCACACCTTTTAAATCCTCTCTAGGTCCATAAATGCATCAACATCACCAACCAACTTTGCATCAATCTCTCACTATTCCCTACTCAAGGTCACTCAGTCCCATTTTCACCCCACTGAAAGTACTCTCCCTGGTTAAAGTCAATGCTATCCTGTGTGACTGTGACCATCATTTCCTTTTGTTCTTCCTGAACTCCTACAGCCTTCAATTTGGTTGACCACTCCATCCCCTCTCCTGGGTGGTCTAATGCCATAAAAAGGTTACATTCCAACATGTCACGATATAGCCATCTACATTGGCTGCTTTTCCTCCATAATCATCCTGGCTGGCTCAAAATTTCATCCCTGGCCCCCGCATACTCCTCGCTGCCTCTAAAATATATCATCGATCAGATAAGGTGAGCTCCCTTATGTATGCTTACACAACCCAGCTTTACCTTTCCATCACCACTCTCTGCTTTGCTATCCAACTGCCTGCATTACAAAAATTTGTGGATAAGCTCGAACTTCCTCCAAGTAAACCTCATCAAGATCAAAGCTTTACTATTTATCTTCAATAGAAATGAACATCAGGTAGGTGTATCGAAGGGGCAGCAATCCACTGCCATCTATTTTGTGCCCCTGCCATAGTTCAACTTCACCCTCCATAAATGTTCTTGAGTACAGTCAGAAAATGCCAATGTTAGATACTTGTATTATCAATCATCCTTTTGTACTTCTCAATACAGGAAGCGTGGTATGGCTGCAGGGCCACCACTGCAATAAACGCTGACAAAGTTGGAAATACTCAGCAGATCTGGCAGCATATCTGGAGTAGGAAACCTAATTAAAGTTTCAGGTTGATGACCCTTTTGTCTGTTCTGACCTGCTGAAGGTTCCCAGCGTTTTCTGTTTTTATTTCAGATATCCAGCATCTGCAGTATTTTGCTTTTGTGCCACCATTGGAATATTGAAAATGACTTGTTGACAGCTAGTATAAACTCACCTTCAGCTCATAAGGGGGGTCACAATCACAAATCAATTCCAAATGAATGATGAATATATTTTAGAACCCTATTATTTTTTTCTGTCTATTCCTCAATATTTTGGTATGAGCTAATCTGGTAACATTATCAGCATAAACTGTCTGCGAGCAGTTATTAGTCTTCAGTTTAATGGAGATGAATTAACAAGTGTGGTTAGAATTAACAAGATTATTAAAAGTACCTGGAGTCTCCTGTCCCCTGTCCTAATTTTACCCCTTCTCTCCAGAAAGAGCAAGCACTTGTTTCGGTTTGATTATACAATCAGTCGCCAGCATCTCGACAATGCAATTATTCATCATGGATGAGTCAAGAGCGTGAAAGTCGCCAAACTATTCAATGCAAAGAGGAAAATACTGAGTATGATGCTGTCATAATTAGACACAGAATGCTTGTACGTTCTTCTGGAGGCAATGAATATTGGAAATCTGTTTTTTTTTTCACTGCCTAGCCAGGGGCCCTGAAGCCAATTGTAAACCCTGTACTCACTGGCCTACAGTACTTCCTATTCCTGCAGTGCCTCAATTTTAAAATTGTCATCCTTGATTTCAAATCACTCGTGGCCTTACCCCTCCTTATCTCTACAATCTCTTCCAAGCCTACATCCCTCAGAGGTGGCAGTGCTCCTCTAATTATGGCCCCGGGAAACAATCCTGATTTTCATCACTCTATCATGATAGTGCAGTCAGCTGCATAGGTCATAACAGCTCTGGAATTCCTTCCCCAAATCTCTCCTCCTCTCCTTTAAGACACCCCTTAAAACCTACTTCCTTGACCAAGCTTTCAGTCAGCTATCCCAATGTCTTTTTATGTGGCTCAGTGATATCTTTTTCTGATAATGCTGCTGTGAAGCACAAATAAAAGTTGTTGTTGGCTACTGTTGCTTGAGTTGAGGTCAGAGAATGAACCCTGCAATTTCTCCATTTGGATTAGAACAACATGGGCAGGGCCTCGACCCATACAGCCAACCTTAATGTTTAATGTCGAAAAAGTGCAATACATTGCCTTATTTGGCATCCTTAATGACCTCTAGATGTTCCAACATACCTTACAGCCAATGAAATAATTTTGAAGTGCAGTCACTGTACTAATAATGTAAGAAACGTGCGCACAGGAGGCTCCCACAAACAGCAATAAGATAATGACCAAATAATGTATTTTAATGATGTTGGCTGGTGGCAGCACTGAGGGGAACTCCTGTCCTTCTTCATAAAGTGTTACTGGATCTTTTGTGTCTAACTTAGAGGCCAGATGGAGTCTCAGCTTAACACCTAATCTAAGTGATAGCACCATCGAAGTGATTTTTACCCATTTCCATGTGGCCTGCACCTCACCTTTGTGTGGTCTTCAACCACATTTACAAAATCTGAATAAAGTGAGTAGTTTCCATTCCTGAGACTGCTGTAAAACATGTAACATGTGCCATTCTCTGGCTCTGTATTATATTTCCAACCAATTCTCCAAGGCTCCTAATTGACTTTAGGGGCATCATCTGTAGTTCACAATTTCCTTGGATTCCGCTTCCTGCTTTCTTCAACAATTCCCAACCCTCATTACTCTTTACTTCCCTGTTGCTTTGAAAACATTTCTGCTAGACCATGAGGTTAGCTCTAATCTCTTTATCTAGCTACTAACTTTGCTAGATTTCTCCACTTTTTCATAGAGGCTTTCTACTTTCTTTAAGAGGATTTGTTTTTCTTCTGTTTTATTTTCTAGCTCTGCTTCTCACTTGATCCTCCCTTCAGCCTCTGCTCAAAGCTCCAAGCGTAGCTTTTTTCACAAAACAGAGCTGGTGAAATTCATTACTGGCTAAATACTCAGCTATAGTGCATCAACACTAAACAACTTATTTCTGTTTTGTCATTTCATTCACAACTCTAAAGTAAGTCTTCCTAAAGTTCGCTCTTTTAAAAACTATCCAAATAATCAACAAAATCTATGGAAATTAAGCGTAACATAAATTAAATAAAACAGACAAATAAATGCAAAAAGGACTGTGGCTGGGAGAGTTTACTAGTGATTTTAAAAAAAATCACATCATGTACCCTTTGAGGGAAATTTAGTATTATTGGCATAAAATCACAGGGACTGATAATGAAATGGCAGAAATATTGAATAATTATTTTGTCTCAGTATTTACCAAAGAGATGCATTAAGTGGTCATGATATTGGGAGATGAGATTAGTAATGAGATAACTGCATTTAAAATAAAAAGAGAACCACCAATAAATTTAATCCTCGGCCCAACCATCTTCAGCTGCTTCATCAAAGAATTTTTAAAAATTAATCAAACTCAAAGATGATAAAAACCCCTGGAATGGACAAATTGCACCAATGCGTTTTAGACAAATCTAGGGAAGAGATAAGAGAGCATTACAAGTATTCAATAATTTGTGTGAAAAAGGTATAGAGCCAGAGGTCTGGTAGATAGCTAATGTTATACCCATACTTAAGAAGGAAGATAGAATATGTCCAACTATAGGCCTTAACATCAGTAATTGGAAAAGCAATGGAATCCAACTAAAGGAGAAAATAGAACATCTAGAAACCAAACATATAATAATGAATAGTCAGTATAGATTTCAAAAGGGAGAGTCTTGCTTTATAAAACTCCTTGAATTCTTTGAAAAGGTAAGAAAAAGAACAGGTATTGCTATGGGTACCCGCATGGGTCCTAGCTATGCCTGCCTTTTGCACGATATGTCAAACACTGTATTTCTTGTCCCAAACCTACTCAACTCTTTTTCCGGAACATTGATGACTGCACTGGTGCTCTGCCTTGTTCTTGCCCTGAACTGGAAAACTTTTGTCTTTGCTTCCAATTTCCACCTCTCTCTCAGTTTCACATGGATCATCTCCGGCTCTTCCCTTTCCTTCCTAGTATTCTCTGTCTCCATTTCTGGTGATAGGCTATCAACTAATACTCATGATAAGCCCACAGACTCCCACAGCTACCTCGACTACACTACCTCATACATTACAGCCTATCATGGTGTCATGTGGCACTACCGCCATGCGAAATGGGATAGATTTCGAATGATCTAGCAACTTAAGACTAGGCATCCAAAAGGCATTGTGGGCCATCAGCAGCATAATTGCATACAACCACAATCTGTAACCTCATGGCTTGACATATCTCCCACTCTACCATTATCATCAAGCCAGGGGATCAACCCTGGTTCATTGAAGAGTGCAGCAGGGCATGCCAAGTGCAGCACCAGGCATATGTAAAAATGAGGTGTCAACTTGATGAAGCTACAACACAGGACTACTTGCATACCAAACAGCAGAAGCAGCTTGGGTTAGACAGAGCTAAACGATGCCAAAACCAATGGACCAGATTTAAGCTCTGCAGTTCTGCCACATCCAGTCGTGAATGGCAGTGGACAGTTAAACAATTCACTGGAGGAGGCAGCTCCACAAATAGCCCCATCCTCAATGATGGGGGAGCCCAGCACTTCAGTGCAAAACACAAGGCTGAATCATTTACAACAATCTTCAGTCAGAAGTTCCAAGTAGATGATCCATCTTGGCCTCCTGCTAAGGTCCCCAGCATCACAGGTGCCAGTCTTCAGCCAATTGAATTCAGCCGATTCAATTCACTCCATATGATATCAAGAAAGGGCTGAAGCCACTGGATATGGCAAAGTCTATGGACCTGACAGCATTCAGGCAATTGAAGACTTATGCTCCAGAACTAGCCGTGCTGCTAGCCAAGCTGTTCCAGTACAGCTAACACACTGGTGTCTACTCGGCAATGTGGAAAATTGCCCAGGAATGTTCAGTCCACATTCTCTCATGCCTCTTGAGGACCAACATTCACTATATCTACTCTTTTCCTGTTTTAAGTATCTGTAGAAACTCTCGCTATCTGTTTTTACATTTCTAACTAGCTTCCTCTCACTCTAATTTATTTCTCCCGATTAACTTTTTAGTCATCCTCTGCTATTCTTTATATTCTGACCAATAATCTGACATGCCTCTCATCTTTGCGCAGTTATATGCTTTTTCTATAAGTCTGATGCTTTCCCTAACTTCTTTCATTAACCATGGATGGTAGATCCTCCCTTTAGAATTTTTCTTATAGTAGGAATAGACTTATTCTGTGTATTCTGAAATATCCCCTTAAAGGTCTGCCACTGCTTCTCTATCGATCTATCCTCTAGCCTAGTATCCCAGTTATCAACTGGCTCAGCTTTCATACCCACATAGTTGCCCTTATTTAAGTTTAAAATACTAGTTTTAGACCACTTTTCTCCCTTTCAAATGGGATGTAAAATTCAATCATATTGTGGTCGTTGTTACTTAGGGGTGCCTTTACTTTAATTAATTAATCCTGTCATATTAAACAACACCAAGTCTAATACAACCTGCTCTCTGGCTGGTTCCAGGACATGCTGCTCTAAGAAACCAACTCGAAAGTATTCTATGAACTCCCCAGCCAGGCTACTACTGCCAATCTGATTTTTCCAGTTTATATGTAGATTAATGTCACCCATGATTATTGCCGTCCCTCTATCATAGGTGCTCAATATTTCTTCTGTATACTTTATCCTACATTGTGGTTACTGTTAGTGGGCCTGTAGACCACTCCCACTAGTGACTTATTTCCCCCACTATTCCTCATCTCCACCCAAACCAATTCTACACCTTCATCTCCTGAACCAAGGTCATCTCTAGCTATTGCACAATGATTACCATGATTAACAGTGCTACCCCTCCACCTTTACCTAGCTTCCTATTCTTCTTGAAGGTCATATATCCCTCAATATTCAGGATCCAATCCATGTCATCCTGCAGCCATGTCTCTGTAATGGATCATCAAATCATATTTATTTATTTCAAAATGAGCTATCAATTTGTTTACTTTGTTATGAATTCTACATGCATTCAGATACAGAGCCTTTAAGTTTAGTCTTTTTGTCATCTTTGTAATATCTAGTCTTGATTCTTTGTGCATTCTCAGGTTTATCTCTCTGTCCATTCCTGCCATTTTCCGACCCTCATTTACCATATTACTATTTTCCTTTATCTTGTCTCTACTCTTTGATATACCACATCTTTCCACATTTGATCCTTTGCCCCACAATTTAGTTTAAAATTCTCTCTAGTTCCCTAGTTTTGCAGTTCATAAGAACACTGGTCCCAGCACGGTTCAGGTGTAGACTATCCCAACGGTACAGTCCCCGCTTTCCCCAAAGCTGGTGCCAGTGCGCCACAAACCAGAACCCACTTCTCCCACACCAGTCTTTGAGCCACGTATTCATCTTTCTAATTTTATGCACTCAATGTCAATTTGCACACGGCTCAGGTAATAATCCAGAGATTATAGCCTTTGAGGTTCTGCTTTTCAATGTAATGCCTAGCTCCTCATAATCTCTACGCAGAACTGCTTTCTTAGTTCTATCTATGCTGTTGGTATCTACATGGGCCATGACAACTGGCTCCTCTCATCCTCCCCCTTCCACTGCAGGTTCCTCTCCAACCCTGAGCAGATGTCCTGACCCTGGCACTGGGCAGGCAACACAGCCGTCTGGACTCTTGCTCTTTTCTGCGGAGAACAGTGCCAATATACTGTTCCCTGCTACCCCTACGATCCTTTTGCTCCCACCGCTTAAATGACTTCTTGTGCCACGGTGCCATGGTCAATTTTCTCATCCACCTTGCAGCACCCGCTCTAATCCAAACAAGCTGAGTGAACCTCAAACCTACTGGACAATTGCTGAGGCTCACACTCCTGCCCTCTGGGTCCCATTGCCTGCCTCACACCCTCCTACCCCTAACCACTGACAAAATCAGAAGACCCTATCCTAAGTGGTGTGACTTCCTCCTGGTACAAAGCATCAGGTAAATTTCCCCCTCCCTGATGCGTTACTGAGTCTGCAGCTCAGCCTCCAGCTTAGTGACTCTGAGCCAAAGTTCCTCAAGCTGCAAACACTTACTGCAGACGTGTTTGCCCTGGATCACAATGAACTCCCACATGCTGTAGCCTTGTCACATCACTTGTCCTGCCATCCTTAATGTGTTTTAATTCATTACTTAATTATATTAATCACTTACTTATATTACTTTTTTATATGTTTTATTAACTTTACCACCAATTTGTGTACTATTTTAAACTTAGGGGTAAAATAGAGCTTACTCACTTACCAGGTACTCACTAAACAGTAATGGAGTAAGTACCAATTCCTACAGGGTCAGGAAGATAGACAAAGGAAATGACCACCTCCTCCCCTGTCTCATTAAACTCCCCCATTCACCAAATTCCAAGTCTGCACTCAGTTTCCTCAGCTGCACTCGGTTTGCCTTGTCTGCACGAAAGAACTGGGGTTACAGTAACCAGTTAGCTAATTAACTACTCAGCTCCCGCAGCTGAGAATCAGTTTACCCTGTCTAAACTGCACAAAAGAACTTAGCCTGCTTACACAGTACTTTCCAGTTACTGCTAATTAGAGACTAGATTAGATTTTAAGAGCAACATTTAAGAACAAAATTAATACTTTAAACTGCCCCACTCACCAAACTCCAAGACTGCACTCAGTTTCCTCAGCTGCACTCCGTTTGCCCAGCTCAGGGATGGTGTAGTGTATGAATCAAACTTTAAAAACTACTATATCAAAATGAATTGCAAGCATAGGGAATAATTGAGTAGATGTACTCCCAGCACCACTGATGAGGCTACAGGCCACTCCTAACCGAGCTAATGGCCGGAAGGGCTGTGAGACTGCCTGAAAGACTTATAACTGGGAAAAGTGAAACGGGACCCTGAGAGACAGAATTTATTTAACAATTATTCATTCATGGGATGTGGGCTTCGCTGGCTGGACCAGCATTTATTGCCCACCCCTAGTTGCTCTTGAGAAGGTGGGCTGCCTTCTTGAGCCGCTGCAGTCCATGTGGTGTAGGTATACCCACAGTGCTGTTAGGCAGGGAGCTCTAGGATTTTGACCCAGCGACAGTGAAGGAGCGGCGATATATTTCCAAGTCAGGATGGTGAGTAACTTGGAGGGGATCTTTTGTGTTGTTCCCATCTATGTGCTGCCCTTGTCCTTCTAGATGGTAGCGGTCATGGGTTTGGAACGTGCTGTCAAAGGAGCCTTGGTGAATTCCTGTGAATTAGCCATGATTGAATGGCGGAGCAGACTCGATGGGCTGATTGGCCTAATTCCTGCTCCTATGTCTTATGGTCTTATGAATTACATGCTATATGATGGAACTCCGCAAGCAGCTCCAAGGAATAAAAGCAGATGTGAAGCAGTGGCAAGAAGTTGCTGACAGTGATAGACAGGGACCCAAGCTTAAGCCGCCTGAGTTCCCAGAGGTAGGTGTCAGAGTAATGGTAAAGGTAGTGCCATCTAAAGCAGGGCTATCGCCCCACTGGAAAGGACCCTATACGGTCCTTTTTTTAATTCGCTCATGGGATGTGGGCATCGCTGGCTAGGCCAGCATTTATTACCCATCTCTAATTCTCTGGAATACTAGTCCAGTGACAATACCACTATGTCACTGCCTCTTCCCTGATGACTAGCCATACATGTGCATGTTTAGATATGCCTGGGCAGGGTCGGGGAGTATATGCAAACACTGCGCAAGTTAAACCGTATGACTCACTTTCTGTTTCTGCCAACAGGAGGGCTAGCAGCAGGTCTCTTACATTATTTTGTTTTAGGTAAACACTGGAGCAATGGTAGCCAGGTGGACAACAGTGAAAATGATTGCCCTCCTGACAACTGCAGCAGCATGGGACTGTGCACATTAATCGGAGCACCTGCCTGCATCCTGGGCAATAGAAAGGAAAATTGATAAAGAAACTCAATATGTGGATCTCAGATATGATTACTTCATGTTCGCATGCAACCTGCACAGTCATAGTCCCCATGGGACCAAACTCAGGTACAGCTAAGGATATCAAAAATTTCTTTAAATTGACCTGGCTTGACACCAAGCCTGAGGAACCCCAGATGCAACAAGGCCGCAGGTACGGGCAGCCCAATTGGATGGTTCTCATATCCCAGGCATGCGAGGATATATTTCATGGAACTTGACAGGGAGCAGGGTTAATGATGTATGATATGCCCAATTGTAAATTAACGGGGGAACATTCAGGAGGAGCCAAAGTCTCTCTCAGCATTACCTCAGACGGGTCAGTGGACATAAAGGGCTTGTACAACAGTGACTCTGGTCTAGGAAAGTACCATGACAAGTGCAAAGGAAGCTGTGCCAGGAATGGACGGTCCTAACCAGTTGAGATACAATCCGGATGGACCAACTTGACCCCATTCATATGGGAGCCAAGACTTGAAGGACAATATTGCCAAGAATTGTGTACTCATGTTATTAACCAGTTAGGATGTACTGATGTAAGATACTGTGCTGCCCTGATGACAGCATGATTAGGATAGGGAATCCAAATATGTTGTTGCATGACATTACCATAGTCACTTTAGTGGTGACATATAATCTAAGTAGCATAAGCCCAGTGCTAAAGGTTGATTATAGTGATCACCTGAGATCAGTTGCTTGGGTAGAGCACAAGTTACAGCAGCTAATCAGCGATCATCAGAAGTGCATAGCGCCTGAAGTAGGAAGCTCCAGGAGCAGGTAAAGATGAAGCATATTTGGGGATGTGGTTGCCTATTTGATAGTGCCAATGCAATCCTAAATTCAGGGCAAATCTCCAGTATAAATGATTACACCTTGTGGGTGGTGCAAGAGAGCGCTAAAGGCCTGTAATTTGCAGTCCAAGGGACGGAATATGCATTCACAGCCACAGATCTGCGAGGAACAGGGTTAGTAAAAAGGTTAACTCTGTTGGGAGAAGCTACAATGAATTCAATTGATTCACAGTTCAAGGAACAGGCCTGTGATCTACTGGCTCAAGACTTAGTTCGCAATGTAGAATTGGATACTGAGGACAGTCAATTCGGTATCGTGCCCAGACATGCACTAGGGAGGTTAGTGGTCTGAGTTTGATTAATTTGGAACCAGGTAGAGAAGAATTACTAGTAACGCGAACCAACTAGTGGTGGTAGGGAAAACAAGCTCAATTTTTGGCTGGTAATGCCACAGGCACCAAGGATGGTACATATCCATGGCGATGTCGAACAGAATCTCTGGGAGTGGTTGAGACTGAATCGGTATATAGGGTGGGCTCACATGGATAAGTGACAAGGTACTAATAGCACCTTGCTCATGACCATGGACGAGCGCTGTACTGAATCACATTACAGTGTGCACATGTAACTCTTTAAGATGTATAGATGGCAATTCTGTGGCAGTGGTTACGGTTGAGCCCATACATGGTGCTCTCAAGGCAGTTCAGGTGTCCCCCAACCCAGTGGTGTTTCCTGATTGATGAGAAGAGTTACCTCTATGGAGGATTGGTATTTGCCAATCACATGTTCTGTCTCCAAGTTACAGGCTCATTCAACTTGGGAGGCTTTCACCTGGCAGGAAGGACCCTGGCAGGTCTGGTCTTTGGCCCTTGGTGGGATGATAAGCTGAACGCAGATGGTGCACTCAGAAAGGTGGCCCAAGAAGCAGTCAAAAGGGCTTTGGCTACAGCCACACATCATGTTGATCAGAGTTGGGCAGGCCACCACACGAGGAAGGGTGGTGAACTTAACCAAGGCGACCGCTAAGGTATTGGGGGTCTCGGCCAGTGTCAGTACCAAGGCTGCCATATGCAATACAATTGGTGGGAAAAAGGCAGAATGGCTGCCACTGTCGCTTCAGTACTCATCTTGATCATCAGTCCATGTATTTGCTGTTACCAAAAATTGATGATTTCACATGCTGTGCAGATGGTAATGATGTTCAACTGGGGATATCAACCTTCCTGAAACCACCTCCAGAGAAGGGGAACCATCTATAGTAAATAATTTGATTCAGCATATTCCAAGCCTAGCCGGACATCACTAGAATGACTGACAAAGTTGTAAGAGAATTCCAAATTATAAATGATTTGATGCCCACAGGAGTCCAGTCGGATCACTGGGCAACTTTGTTGGCTGAGAATTCTACTAGTAGGTTGTGCCCACCTGGATCAGATACAATCTGTCCAAGGGCCAACAGGAGGGACACAATGTGGAAAGTGAAGGGTTACTAGAGTTCACACTGCTAAAGTTGTTTTTTCTCTCTGTACCTTTTCATCACAAGCTATGGGTGTGCTTATCTGTGTGTACGAAACAAATGTGATTATACAAAGGACACGTGTGATTATATATAGAAACACTTCCCAATAAGCTGCTGTATGAATAGCCCTGCTATAACTGATGGTTTTTGGGATACTTCTGTCCCCTGAAGCCTCTTCCCTTGCATGCTTGTAATAAAGGCTTTGACTTCAGTTTACTCCAGACTCCTAGTGGCTTTTGTTCCACAGCAAACCTATAAGGTAAGTATCACCCTAAACATCTATTTCTGAGCTGAAAAATTAGGCAGATTCCTAATGAGAGGATAGGCCTCAACATGCATTTATTAGCTGAAAAATGAGGGGGGTGGAGGTTAACTTATACACTGGGTATAAGTCTAAACATGCATTTTGATGCCGATAAAATGGGGTCATCCTATATGCCAGGTCAATTTATATGCCCCAATCTATGGTAAATTGGCACCATCATCACCTACTTTAGAGAGCAAGTGTGGAAGACTCAGCTGAGCAAAATCAGCAGGTACACATTAATACGATCGATGTGGATTTTACAAATGGTGTGGGCTATAAGCAAGATTAATAAAGTATTATTAAATTTCCCTGTTCATGGTACATCAGTGGTAATGCCATTTCATAACAAAGGGTGTTTACATCACATGAGAGATAACACTGACAAGCCCATTCATCACCTTAAACATCTATTCTCTCCACCACCAGCACACCATGGCTGCAATATGCACTATCTACAGGGTGCACTGCAGCAACGCTTCAAGGTTTCATTGACAGCACCACCCAAACACACAACTTCCATCAGCATGAGTACATCATCACCTCCAAATTCCTCTCCAAGTCATGTTCCATCATGGCTTGCACACATATTGCTGTTTCTTTATCGCTGTTGGGCCAAAATCCTGGAACTCCCTGCCTAATAGCACTGTGGGAGCATCTTTACCAAATGGACTGCAGCGGTTCGAGAAGAACACCCACCATCATCTTCTCAGGGTAACCACATGTGTGCAATCAATGCAACCTTGCTAGTGATGCCTATATCTCAAGAATAAATAAAATAAATTAGGGCCATTGATTTACAGGGACCAAATGAGTCAAGACCTACACAGTTGACTCTTAATGCCCTCTGAACAGGCTTTGGCCCATCAGCTTCTCTGGGCAAAGAGGTAGGCAATTAATGCAGATATGCCTGTGCCACATGCATCCTAAGAACAATTTTTTTTAAATTACAAAGAAAAATATTTCAGCCCTTCGGCTGACTAAATGGTACTGTTGCCTCCCGGGAATTTAAGACATTGCATATGCTCAAGCTACACAATCCAAATTCAGCTAATGGAGTTACCGTTCTGAACATTAATATCACATCTATGTCTGGACCAGGCTGATGCCTTTAAGTAACAACTTTAATGAAGACATCAAAAGACAGAAAAGAAATTTCAAGAGTAGACGTATCAATGCAAATTTTTTTTCATTCATTTATAGGATCTGGGTGTCACTGGCTAGACCAGCATTTATTGCCCATCCCTAATTGCCCTTGTTCAGAGCGCATTTAGGAGTCAACCATATTGCTGTGGGTGAGTCTAGGGTCACATGTAGGCCAGACTAGGTAAGGACAGCAGATACAGACTGGCCACAATTTAACTGAATGGCGGAGAAGGCTCAAAGTCCAGAACGGCCCACTCCTTTGCTATGCTCTCTTAAAAACAAGTTCCCTCAGTCTGACTAGCTTGAAACAGTTTTACCTCTCATATATCATATTCCCTTCCGAGGCTGTTAGGGCAGTAAAAATTGCAAGCAAGTCACAGAGTAGGCTTACAAGTGATGCAGTGTACAAAATTTTAAAAAGTTGGTTTTGTCTACATACAGTTCTGGTACTTAATCACAGGAATGATATTGCCCTTGACAAGATACAGAGGCAAGCATAATGTTAGATTTAGAAATCTTAATGTAGAAATCATTCTTTTTCTGGGGGTGGGGGGGGGGAAGAAAAGACAAACTTGAAAATGACCCAAAATTTTCAAGATTACGAAGGGCAGGACAGATTTGATTGAGGCAACCATTCATAAAGTAAGTATACTTCAAATACCCGAGGGCACAGGTTATCAATTAGGAATTGAGAAGAATGGAAATCAAGAAAAACATTTAACAGATGGTTATCATTGAAGGTCATTGAAATGTACACGGTTGTTGATTTTCAAATCTTTCAAGAAAGATTTGAGCACTATGGTGCAGAAGCAAGCAGATAGGGTTAAGCTATGAAAAAAGGACTTAATGGATGTTTTCTGTTTCAAAAAGTTCATATGTGAACTGTATATCTCTACTTACAGATCCTAACTTCCTGTTTGCTTTGGGAATTCCTGATATGCCAAAAATCAGACAATGTTTAGATAACGTGCAAACCCAAATTCTGATGTATCTTACTAAATGTTCTCCTCATTTGATTGTGTGGTCACTCTTAATTCAAAGGATTATCAGTGCTGACCAACAGTAAAATTCTGAACATCATCATTGTTCCAATTATCTCTTCTCCTCCCCTGAAGGCACTCCCTTTTCCTCAGGTACAGTTCCACAATCAGACTTCCAGTACCCATGCAAAAAAAACATATGTTATGCACAAGCCTAAATATTGGTATTTGACCATGGAGCAAACAGGTGGAGAGAAAACTTATAGCTAAACACAATTCGATCCTCACTTGACAAACATGCATTTCTAGCAGGGATTGCTGGATAGTGATCAGGGATGGGAACTCTGGCTGCTTTTTCCCTTTAGCAACTCAATTGTTAGCCCAAGTAGCTCTGCAAAGACCCTCTGGCAATGAATCAAATGTACAACTTCACTCTGAATAGTCACAGGAACTTTAGCTGCATTTTTCCTCCACACACTGTATGATTTTCTTTCCGAAAGTCAAATTTTAGAATATCTACAACACCTTATCCTCATCAACAAACTAGATTACATATCCAAAATAATTCCAATCCATTCTGATGCACTGTCGCCTGCCGGACGATGGCTGGATCAAAATATACATTGAACTTAGCAATCTAGGGCAATGGTTCTGAAGCATTTTTTTATCGGAGGGCCCCTTTTCAAATGGACTAGGGATCACAGACCCTCCTATCGAAATTATAACAACATTATAATATTCATAATATGAAGTTGCTGCACTTAAAGATTATTTTAACAATGTTTTTAAGAAATCATGTATTTACTTACAGATATCAGTGAGATGGGGGTGCTTGGTTGTCACTGCAGAGTCTGTCTAGCCTTGGTATGGTGTTTTCTGTGTCACATTCGCCCACCATCACCCACCCCCCCACCATTCCAGCATGTGCCAAGCCTGCTTCTGGCTGTGGCTTACACAGCCAGAAGCTTATTTGTGACCATAGTGCCATGGGCAGTCACCCACCTATAACGCCAGCCCTGCGGGGTGAGCATGTTCACAGTACTTCGCAGACCCTCCTGCATAGTCTCTAAAGACTCCCAGGAGTCCATGGTCCCAGTTTGAGAATCACTGATGCAGAGAACATCAATGCAGGAATGTGAGTCTACAGCCTGACTGGAGTAAACTACAGATTCCAAGCAAGTGTTGGATGATTATTGTCCTCCCATTTCCTGGTGACACTACAAGTCTTCCTAATTACACTGGACAATGTCATTAAATGAAGCTGAACTATCCATTATTCTGCAAGCGGCACAGACAGCTAAAAAATAGCACTTTGATTTTGGACCACAACTTTTAGCTCAATAACGAAACAAGTCATTTGGCACTTTGTTAATAACAGATTGAAATCAGTCCAATTATAATTCAGCTGGAGGCTTGGCCTAAATAGCCAAGTGGTTATGGTACTGGGCTTGTAACCCCAAGATCAAGAGTTCAAAGCTTGGCCTAAATAGCCAAGTGGTTATGGTACTGGGCTTGTAACCCCAAGATCAAGAGTTCAAATCTCACAATGGCAAACTATGAAACAATGTAACTTCATCTGAAACAGATGGAAACAGGTTTACTCAAAAGAGTATCAAGAGTTCAAATCTCACAATGGCAAACTATGAAATAATGTAACTTCATCTGAATAGGAACAGATGGAAATGTGTTTGTACTCGAAAGAGTTATAACTCAGCTGGACACGGTGTCTGCCGGCACTCTCGAGGCCTTCCGTGCTCGGTGGACACCACGGGGACTTGGTGCTTTATTGACCCCTTTAATCACATTTTGGTTTTAAGTTTGTAAGTTTCCTTTAAACTTTGTTCTTGGTTTTACAGCTGACCTGAATTAGGGGCTGTGCCTGATTTATCCCAATTTTGTTAATTTAGTTTAATTGTTTGACTCAACAAAGAGTTATAACTCAGCTGGACCCAATATTTCATTGCCTTTGTTTGAACTTTAGCAGGTGGTCAAATATTGAATTATTAAAAGTAAGTCTGGCTTATTTGGTAATTGCATTGAATGCTATGGTGTTGAGCCATGCAGATTGAAATGCCTAAGCTCAATTTTCTGCACTACAGCGACTACACTCCATAGGATTCTTCATTGGCTGTAAAGTGCTTTGAGGCATCTGTTGGTCATGAAAAGTGCCATATAAATGCAAGTCTTTCTTTTCTTTCTGGCCTGCGCTGAGATAGCTGATCTTGATCAGGGCAACACTTGGGACCTTACAATTGGTCTCAGTTGGGCTAGGGAGAGAGGAAGCAAAGTCAGCTAAGAATCCCACTACTGATTTCTCTTGCTTAACTTGCTCAGAAGTGTGCATTGTTAGGCACTGGACAAGTAAAAAAAAGACTCGCTTTTATATAGCGCTTTTCCTTATCACCGTACATCTCAAAGCACTTTACAGCCAATTAAGTACTTTTGAAGTGTAGTTATTGTTGTAATGTAGGAACAGGATTGGGCTTGGAAGTGATGCCCTCAGAGGTCAAAGAGCCAACAGGCACTTACACTTGCACAGGCACTCTAGACTTACATGAGAAATATTCACTTTGCAAAGTATTGGTGGGGGAAGTGGGCAGGTTCCGCCTGAGAGAGTCAGAACCTTCAGGAGTGATGGGGAGAAAATTGTTAGGAAAACAAAACCAACAGAGTTGAAATTAATAAAGTGAAATAAATAAATCCAGTCAGTCATTCTTATCACTCTCCATGTCTCAAAGTAAAATGAAATGTACAGATTCAGGGCACAGCAGTTACTTACTATAATAAGCCATGACTTAATGGGACCTAGGACTTCCTGGGTATTAAGAGCCTCTGCATAAAACATCTTGGAACTGAGTCTCTGTTAGATTTCAACACATCTGGCCAAACCAGCGCGAACTTTTCCAATGGTTTAAGATTCAATTTGGCTTTGCCCATAAACCTGGTCACTCCCACAGATAACTTGCGAGTTTTTGTTGATTGTGCTGGTTTGTGAAAGCTCTTCAAATTATGCTAATTCTCTTGGGTGCACAGGCATTAGTAGGCACATTTTAAAAGCTGCTATATATGAAAAAGTATTTAATTTACAAAGAAACTGACCAGTGTACACCAATGAAATTAATAAATGGTTCAGTATAGTTTTTTCTAAGTCATTTCAGTGAATTAAAATCAGATTACTCACAAGTGAAGGAACAGGCACTTACGGTTTTTGTGATAAACCGACTATGAATGAAACTGCAAATGCTGAAAAAGCTCAGGATGTTTGGCAGCATCTTTGGAGAGAGAAACAAAGTTAATGGCTCAAATCCATATGACTCTTCTTTAGAGCAGACTCTTCAGGCTCTGAAGAGTCATATGGACTTGAAACGTTAACTCTGTTTCTTGTCACAAAACTATCATATTTTTCATAATATCATTGTGGGATATTGTAAAGTAGGTTTGTGTGTGTGTGGTTGTGTGTGTGGCTGATTTAATTAAATCAGAGATGGATAGACTGCAAGATCTAAATTATCAAAAGAGTTAGGTGTAAAAAGGCATTTGAAATGCTAATGAGTGAGCTACTACTAGTAAAGTCAGCAGATAGGGTGTGAATGAAATTTGCATTTTTAGCTAAGGGGAAAAGTTGTTGGATTTTCAAAGTGGCATGATAAGGTTTTACGACTGGCAAGATAAATAGGGCAAGGTTATTCCATTGATTTTTTTTCCCAAAAAATGTTGACCATAATGACAACATAAAGGATTTTTATATTAAGGGAAAAGCAAATTCCAAAGACATGGGGAAATAATGGGATTTACAAATCAAAGAAGGAGAAATATATTTAAAGAAGGATGGAGTGTGGGGTGTGGCCGTGTGAGATCTGAAAGGTATGCTGTGTGAAACAGCCTCTAGAGGGAAAAGCCTTTAGCCACTTTACAGAAGTCTGCTGTTCCAGTAACCAAAGTTATGTTAAAAACCTTTGGAATTCCACTATCTAGCGGATGCTTGTGGTAACCTTGATGGATTATCTCTATAAATTTAAAATTTATTTTGGACTTTTGCCTTAAAGGGGGTGTGTAGTTGGGAGTCTGGTTAATTAGGAATTTTTGGAATGGTTATAATATTAAGTAACTGCGTAACTGTAAACTTGTGTATGTGTTTCACTATTTTCTTTTGTTAATGTTTTAATTTAATTTTTAAAATCTCTAAAGGTGCTAGTGGATTCATTACTTCTGAATTCTGTGCACAAACCTTCTTGTAATAAATACAAATTGCAAAACAGTTGTCATAGCGTGGCCAAGTTTCCCTTGTGGGTTTGGTCAGCCTGGCAAATATTACCTGCTGTATCATAACACTGTCTCTCCACAGGTGCTGCCAGACCTGCTGGGCAGAATTTCATGTTTGTCGGGCAGGCGGGCCCGACCCATACGGCGGTGGGCACGTAGCTGATCTTCGCTGGCGAAATGGGCTGCGCCACCATTTTGCGTGAGTGGGCCAATTAAGGCCCACCCAGCGTGTTGCAGACTCCGGGTACAGCGAGAATTTCAAATGTGCGTTGGGCGTGTACAGACCACTGGTTTCATTGGGGAACTGGCAGTTTTTATAAAGAAAGACCAGGCAGCCTCCTTTAGGCTGTTCACCATGGCCAGCGACCAATCTGCATAGCGGGCTCTAGAGGAGGGCAGGGCAGAGGAGGAGGGGGCAGGCTGTCAATGTGCCCCTCGGATCTCTGATGCCTGCCTTGCTGCCCTCCTCGAAGAGGTGTCACGTCGTTGGGAGGTGTTGTTTCCCAAGGATAGAAGGAGGAAGGCCCCCTACGTTACCAAGCAGGCATGGCAGGAGGTGGCGGAGGTAGTGAGCTCTCAAGATGCTATGCAGCGCACAGGAACTCAGTGCCACAAACGCTTCAATGATTTGTTGCGCTCTGGAAGGGTGAATACCATGTCGGCCTTGGCCATTTAACCCAGCAGGTAGCCTTAGCCTTTCAGGCCCCCTCCCCACCCCCCACATCACTTCTTAGGGTCATTACTGCATGGAGCATTTGGTGCACGCTGGGTGGGCAAACAGATAGTGACCATGCTTATATCAACCTTAGTGGTTGAGGAGAAGATGGGTTCTCCCCGCAGCATATGTTGGTGTTTGATGCATTTAAGTAGTCTGGGGGCAACCTGCAGGGGAGGCAGCTAGGCACATACTCAGAACTCCAACACATGTCTTATTGATGGTGATGAGATGGTGGAAGGGGAGCCTCAAGGTGTCGTGGCCAAGAGCGATCTGCTGGCCTCGGCACCGTACCTAGTTGCGCCTCCTTGCCATGGGCGCTAAGACGCATGTGTTATTCAAAGTGATGGCCGCCAAATGTGTCCAAGGTGGCCGCTGGGGGAGGGGGTTGGGAGCAGCTGTACTATCTTCTGGTGACTGCTCATCAGTAGTGTGGGTGGGAGCTGCTGGAGGCCTCAGATGGGTCACTGTAGTTGGGGTGCTGTGTGTGCGTGCAGACTACATGAGCAATCAGCCCCAATAAATGCTCTTCTCTGTTCTGCAGGCAAAAACAGAACACAATAGCCGGGAGTGTTTGCGGACTGGTGGTGGGCACGCTGTGCTGCAGCATGTCACCACCTTTGAGGAGCAGGCCATGGAGTTGGGGAAGAGGCAGCGGCCAGGTCAGCAGGTGTCGGTGAGGCTGGGGTGCAGCGGCCAGTTATTTGAGGCCCACAGTCCCATCCACTCTGTCTCCCCACCATCCAAAGCACTGATGATTGCTGCAATCGTTAATATAGCAACACTGCTCATTCACAGACTGATATAGTCAGATGTGTGGGTCATACACAAAGGTCCCTCGGCCCTTTGAGGATGCTCATCTCTAGCACCTTCCAAAGTCGCCTTATCCCATTTGTGACCACTTTCCCCATGGCCTAACATGCCATGGCATCGCTGCTGCTCATCCAAAGACTTACTGCATCTTAGGAGGGTTTGTACCTCCACCACCCTTTCAGCCACTGTGTCCCACATTACTCTGTCGAAGAGGTCCTCAGCACCTCACCTCTCAACCTCAATGCACTCAACTTAAATAAATGCCACCACGTTAGTTATCCCTGCGCCAAGGGGAAATGTTGCCTTCTGTCCACCCACTGTATGCCCCTCACAATGGTATGAAGACCAATAATATGACCTGTCAATCTCCTGTGCTCCACAGGAAATGTCGCAAGTGTATGCAATGTTTCCTCATAACTCCAACTCTCCAGGCCAGCATGCATCCAGGTCAGGAACCTGTGCACTCTCCCCACTCTAATGCCATCCCTCCCATGAAGCGCAGGTCACAACTGAATGCAGAAGTGTAGCTGTGGCCTCGACAGCGTTTTCTGCATTTGCAACATGACTTCCCTTTTCCTACATTCTATTCCTTGGCTAATAAAGGCAAGTCTGGCTTTGACCTTGTTAAATGCCTTATGTTCCTGTTCTGCGACCTTAATGGGTCTGCCCAGCAAGGTCCCTGTAATCGTCGTGACTTTCCATGGTCATGAATACTCATGTATTCCCGTACCTTGTCTGTCTTGCCCCCTGCTTAACCACACACTTATCCACATAACATTCCATGTGGCATTCCCTAGGCCATCTGATCAGCCTGTCTGTATGTGTGTGTAATGTTTGGGCCTCCTCTTGACTATTTACCACCCCACCAATGTTGGCCTCCTTAGGTTCTTGAAGGTTTTGCGCATTATGAGCCTGGGGCGGTGGGGGGGAAAGGGATGAATGGTGTTACTGACTGAACGCTAATTGATGCACTGTCCTTGTTGTTAATTTCAGCTCACCACCGCATGGCCGCCAGCACCAAGTGCAGAGCCCCCCTCCACACCTGAGGGGCGTCACTTGCAACTTGTGTCACATCACTTCAGCGAGCCAGGTACCAGCGCAGCGACTACCACATCGGTGGGGATTATAACATTGGCTAGTGTCCTGGGGCACAGTGGATAGAGTACTTCACAATCGCTGGAGCAGATAGCACGGACAGAGTGTGCCGATGGCGCCAGCAGCCGGAGGTCTGCAGGGGACCAGGCACATGCTGAGTTGGGCAGTGATGATGTGCTTCTGGAGATGTCTGCCATGCAGCAGCTGCAGGACGAGTGGCAGGGTGCGCGGGCGCATCTGGCAGAGTTACATGAGGGCGTGCTTCACTTGGTCTCTGTGGTTGAGGAATCCAGGCAGAGTGTCAGTGATGGCATGAACCTCAGGAAGCTTCCGGCTTCCTCCATTGAGAGATTGGCGACTCTCATGGAGAGGGGCTTCCAACAGATTGATAATCATCTGATTGGGTTACGCTCTGACCTGCAAGCCCTCACAGCGCTAATGGCCACAGGTGGTCATTGGCAACGTGGGAGATGTTCTGGGCACCAAGTGTCCCAGCTCGATGCCCATCCATCTGCGGTGAGCAGGGAGGTCCAATGTGACCTCACGATGGCACAACAGCTGCCTGTCATCGCTGCGAGTTCCTCTCAGGGCGCTCCGGATGAGGGCAGCAGTTCCTCCGCCCCTCTGCCAGTGACCGTTGCATCCGGTGAAGCTGCAACAACTGGGGAGGTGCCAGTTCTGGAACTGGCCACTCCCACCCAGGCTCCATGGGCTAGACGACGGCAGCCAAAGTCATCAAGGCCAACAGGACAGCCAGTCAGCAGGCTGTCTCACAAGCCACTCCAAGCGCTGGGGCGGCACCAAGACATAGCACCTGCAAAGGTAAGCATAAAGCATGTTAGGCACTCCATGGGTTTGTCACTGACGATTTTGTGTTGGCCTTAGATTAGGGAATGTTTGATTCTCTGTTCTTGGATGGCGGAGAGGCGTCATGAGCCACCTTCTGAGGGGATAGCCCTTATCATCCACCAGCCAACCATCCAGCCGAGGCGGAGCACTGAACAGCCCCGGCACCTTGGAGTGTCTGAGGATATATGGGTTCTGACATCTCCACTGGAGGCAGCTCCTCTGAGGAGGAAGGGAGGGCTAGAATAAGGAGGAGGCCAGGAGTGGACAATCAGCCTCCAGGGGAGCCACCTTTGGGAAGCCAGGCGCAGGCACAAGGGGCGCAGAGCCAAGAGGTTGTCCAAAGCGGAAGGGGCCGCAGAAGACGCCACTAACCTGCGGCCAGGGTATACAGGCGGTGAAGCAGCTACCTCAACATGACTGAGGTGCAATGCCGAAGGAGTCAGAGCGACGTTGATTCATTTTTTTGGTGGCAATAAAGTCCACATTTGTGACCTTGGTTGGGGACGTCTCCTTTGTGTTGCATTTGTCTGTTTCATAGACATATCATGAGTGTCTGAGTGGACATTAATGTTTACTAAGCCCTTAGTTGCAGCTGATGAGGTAGAAGATGTAACACCTAAGTGCCACGTGTGGAAGCGCCAGGCAATGCTGGTCCTGCAGATCCATGTGTGTGGAGCTAGCTGAAGGTTTGTTGGATTAAAGTGTCCTGGATGTCCCTGCCTCCTTGGCATAGTAGTGGGTCGGGGTGCTGCCCCTCATCATTGCCCTGTGCTTCCTCATCCTCTGAGCCACTGCTGGATACACCATGTGCAGCCTCATCCACTGTGTCAAGGTCTTCATCGTCAACTACATCCCCCTTTTCCAGCGCAAGATTTTGCAGAGTGCAGCATGCTACCACTATCACAGAGACGCGATCTGGGGGGTACTGGAGTGCGCCCCCTGAACAGTCCAGGCATCGGAAGCGCAACTTGAGAAGACCGATGGCTCTCTCCACCACAGCCCTTGTGGTGCTGTGGCTCCTATTGTAGCGCTCCTCAGCTTCTGTTCTTGGATGGCGGAGAGGCGTCATGAGTCACTTTCTAAGGGGATAGCCCTTATCACCCACCAGCCAACCATCCAGCCAAGCCGGAGCACTGAAGAGCCCCGGCACCTAGGAGTGTCTGATGATGTAGGTGTCATGGGAGGTGCCTGGGTACCTTGCATAGACTTGTAGAATCAGCATCCTGTGATCACACACTACCTGCACGTTCATGGAGCGGAAGCTCTTCCTGTTGACGAAGGCACCGGGCTCACCTGCTGGCGCCTTGATGGCCACACATGTGCAGTCTATAGCACCCTGGACGTGGGGAAGACTGCGAAGCCTCTGGCTCGCTATGCCTGACTTGCCTGGTCGCAGCGGAAGTGGATGAAGGTCAATGCACGTCTGAACAGAACGTCTGTAACCTGCTTGACACAAGTGTGGACAGCTGATTGGGAGACACCGCAAAGATCACCCACCGAGCCCTGGAAGGAGCCAGATGCATAGAAGTGGAGGGCAACTCTGTGACCTTCAGAGCCGCTGGCAAGGGGTGTCCACCCACACAGTTAGGGGAGATCTCAGGACCAATCATCTGACAAATATAGTTCACTGTCCCCCTTGACAGTCGGACACTCCTTCGGCACTGTACCTCAGTCATATTGAGGTAGCTGCTTCGCCGCCTGTATACCCTGGCAGCAGGATAGTGGCGTCTTCTGCGGCCCCTTCTGCCTTGGACAACCTCTTGGCCCTGTGCCCCTAGTGCCTGCGCCTGGCCTCCCAAAGGTGGCTCCCTTGGAGGCTGATTGTCCACTCCTGGCCTCCTCCTTATTCTAGCCCTCCCTTCCTCCTCAGAGGAGCTGCCTCCAGTGGATATGACAGAACCCATACCCCCAGGCTAAATGGAGGCCTCCAGAAAGCTGCAGGCCCGATAAAGATTACTGTCTGCAGACTGGTGAGCTGAAGCTTCAAATTACAGAGAAAGCTGTTGGAAATCGATCTGAACTGCTAACAATCACACTGGCAAGTTTAAAACACTTTCTGAAATAAATACTTCAGATAGAACATTAACAACCCCTCTGAGCCCACATATCCCACCTGTGGATGAGGTTTGTTAAAAAGTCACTTACCCATCTGCCCGTTGCGCACGTGCAGCAAACCGAAGATCGCACGGGCGCCTCAAAATCAGCGTCAATTGCCGAGTTAAGGGCCTTAACAAGGCCTTTAATTAAGGCAGGTGTGCGTTGCGCTTCATCGCGCACCTGCCCAGCTAAATATCGAGATGGCGCACGCTGAAGTCGGCGTGCTCACCCGACGTCAGTGCGTGACATTTTAAGCGCTGACATGCGGGGTCCACCAACCGCATGTCATACATAAAATTCTGCCCACTGAGTTTTTCCAGCATTTTCTGCTTTTAATTCATTCAGATTCCCAGCATCCGCAGTATTTTGCTTTCATGAATAAAACTTCGATGGTTTACCAGTCTCACAAAACAACCTCCAAAGAAAACCCACTTGGTCAGAACATACAAGAAAACTACTTGGCAACAACTCCCTCATAGATTTTTAACTAAAAAATTCCAGTAATATTACCCCAAGGTGAAACTGCTGGTTTGACTGGATGGCGGGTTCAGATTTCACACCTTCTCTCAGTACTAGTAAAGCAACATTTCACTTGCACTTCCTTCAATTTAATCTACTGCATTCGCTGCTCCCAATGCGGTTTCCTCTACATTGGAGAGACCAAACACAGACTGGGTGACCGCTTTGCGGAACACCTTCGGTCTGTCCGCAAGGATGACCCAGACCTCCCTGTCACTTGCCATTTCAATACTCCACCCTGTTCTTATGCCCACATGTCCGTCCTTGGCCTGCTGCATTTTCCAGTTAAGCTCAACGAAATCTGAAGGAACAGCACCTCATCTTCCGACTAGCCACTTTACAGCCTTCTGGACTGAATATTGAGTTCAACAATTTTAGATCATGAACTCTCTCCTCCATCCCCATCTTTCCAATAATTTATATCGATTTTTCTTTTCCCACCTATTTTCATTATTTTTAAATGTATTTCCATCCATTGTTTTATCTCTGCCTTTTAGTCTATTTCGATCCCTTCCCCCTACCCCACCCCCACTAGGGCTATCTGTACCTTTATTATCACATTCCTTAGATAATATCACCAGCTTCAACACCTCTTTGTTCTTTTGTCTATGACATCTTTTGGTTATCTCCACCTATCACTGGCCCTCTATCCAGCTCTACCTGTCCCACCCCCCTTAAACCAGCTTATATTTTACCTCTTTTCTATTTTTCCTTTGTTCTGTTGAAGAGTCATACAGACCCGAAACGTTAACTGTGTTCCTCTCTGCCGATGCTGCCAGACCTGCTGAGTTTTTCCAGGTATTTTTGTTTTTGTTTTGGATTTCCAGCATCCGCAGTTTTTTGCTTTTAACATTCAGATTATGTCGTCATTATCCCATTTATGTCTGTGGGAACTTGTTGGGCACAAATGGACTGCTATCTATCCCTACACTAAACAGCAACTACACTTCAGGAATACTTAATAGCTGCAATGTACTTTGGGACATCCTGAGGTCATCAAGAGCGATGTAACTACAAGTCTTTCTTTCACTACAGTGCAAATTCCAACAGATTAATATTTAAAATGATCCACTGACTCAATGTAAACATCATGAAAGTTCATGCTCTTTACATTTACAGTGTATTTTGAAGGTTTTATTTATTTTATTTCAGCAAGTTCAGGAAGCAGAATTAAAGTGACATAAACTAGAATTATATCAAACTGAAAGATTTCTTTTGACATATACACCTGAAAGCGGAGTTGCTTTGGCTTTCAATGATAAAAGAAATCATACTATGCAGCTGTAATCCTCTCAAAGCCTTCGATGGACTCCATTGGTTTAATGAATTCTTCGTTCTTGGAGTATTGATTAGACAGATGGAAAACAGCAATGAAAAGCTAAGTATGGAGCTTTAATAAAATGAGAAACATAAATGTTGGAAATCTGAAATAAAGGCAGGAGAAATGGGAACAGCACAGAAAGTCAGTCAGCATCTGAAATGAGAGAGTAGATTCCACATTCACCAAGGCCCCTTAGACAGCTACTTCCAAACCTGTGACCTCTACCACTGAGAAGGACAAGGGCAACAGATGCATGGGAACACCACCACCTGCAAGTTCCCCTCCAAGTCACACCCCATCCTGACTTGGAACTATATCGCCCATTCCTGCCACTGGATTGAAATCCTGGAACTCCCTCCCTAACAGCATTGTGGGTGTTCCTACAATACCTGGACTGCAGCGGTTCAAGGAGATGACTCACCACCACCTTCTTAAGGACAATTAGGGATGGGCAATAAATGCTGACCTAGCCAGCGACACCCACATCCCATGAATGAATAACAAAAAACATTGTGGGGGGATGCCCGTTGAAATATTAACATGCCTTACTCCTTCAGAAGCTAACGAGCCTACTGTACTCTAAAGTAGGAAAAGAAATCACCAGTAAACAGCCTTCTGAAGTCCTGGGGACATGCAAGTTGTATACAGCAGGGACTAAAACTCTCAGGAACGCAATCTATCTACATTAACAATCTTATTACAGCATGCGTTTCCTGCACAGCTATCTTGACTTCTGGTGGGATTGTGCAATTGCAACATGACAAGATTATATACGTGTTAGCTGTCTCATCTCTGAGTCAGGAGGTTATGGATCCAAACTCCTCTCCAGAAACTTGAGGACAACCTAGGATGGAATTTCAATATGGTACTGAGGGTGTGATGTACTGACAAAGGCGTAATTTTTTGAATGAATTGTTAAACTTAAACCTCATTTGCCCTATCAGGTGTGCACAAACGATTCCATGCCGTTTTTCAAAGAAGTTGTCAAGCTATCTTCCCCAATTAATCTTACTGCTGTTTGTAGGACCTTACTACATCTTCCTGCATTACAACACCGACATTTAAGAAAAAATCTCAATAGCTGTGAAGTACTTTGGGACATCCTTGGATCATAAAAGGCAATATACAAATGCAAGTTCTTCTTTTTAGTTGACATTATAAATATAATAATAAAAACAACATGCAAGACTTTACAATGGGGACTGAAATATGTCTATGTGCCTTCTCAATCTGAGTTTCTTAAACACACTCGATTGTGACTTCCCATGTATAGTGCCACAGGAGATCAACGCGAATAAATTAAGGAGTTAGCCCTCTGCAGTACTTGACAACTTTATTGTACTTTTTACAGAGAATTACATAACTTTCTATTTCTTTTTCCCTTGTGTGCTTAGCTAATTTTCACTTAAATGCATCTTAAATGCTATTTTGCTCAACTATTCCATGTGGTAGCAAGTTCCACATTCTAACCCAGGCTTGTCTAACCTGCAGCCGGCCTCCAAAGCCCCTCTATGCAGGCCCAACAGCCAGTTTTCAAAATGCTGTTAAACAGGTAAGTTGGAATGCAAGATTCTGCAAGGAACTACTCCTCAATCACAGACCATTCCTCTCCCAGCCATAGTGAAGCAACAGTGATATATTTCCATGTCAGGATGGTGAGTGGTTTGGAGGGGAACTTCCAGGTGGTGGCTGCCCTTGTCCTGCTAGATGGTAGTGATCATGGGTTTGGAAGGTGCTGTCTAAGGAGCCTTGGTGAGTTTCTGCATTGCATCTTGTAGATGGTACACACTGCTGCTACTGTGCGTCGGTGGTGGAGGGAGTGAATGTGTGTGGAAGGGGTGCCAATCAAGCGGGCTGCTTTGTTGCTTTCTTCTGGATGGTGTCAAGCTTCTTGAGTGTTGTTGGAGCTGCACTCATCCAGGCAAGCGGAGAGTATTCCATCAGCCTCCTGACTTGTTGCCTTGCAGATGGTGGACACGCTTTGGGGAGTCAGGAAGGGAGTTACCTGCCACAGAGTTCCTAGCCACTGATGTGCTCTTGTAGCCACAATATTTCTATGGTTAGTCCAGTTCAGATCCTGGTCAATGGTAACCCCCAGGATTACCTGGGAAGGGGGAATTCAGTGATAGTAATGCCATTGAATGACAAGGGACAATGGCTAGATTCTCTCTTGCTGGAGATGGTCATTGTCTGACACTTGTGCGGTGTGAATGTTACATGACACTTGTCAGCACAAGCCTGGATATTGTCCGGGGGAGTGAGTGAGCGAGGCGGAGCGAGTGAGTGAGCGAGAGTGAGTGAGCGAGGGGGAGTGAGCGAGGGGGAGTGAGCGAGGGGGAGTGAGCGAGGGGGAGTGAGCGAGGGGGAGTGAGCGAGGGGGAGTGAGCGAGGGGGAGTGAGCGAGGGGGAGTGAGCGAGGGGGAGTGAGCGAGGGGGAGTGATTGAGGGAGAGTGAGGGGGATTGAGTGAGTGAGGGGGAGTGAGTGAGTGAGGGGGAGTGAGTGAGCGAGGGGGTAAGTGACTGAAGGGGTAAGTGAGCAAGGGGAGTGAGCAAATGTGGGAGAGGAGTGAGTGAGTGAGTGGGGAGTGAGTGAGAGAGTGAGTGTGGGAGGGAGCACATGGGGGGAAGTGCAAGGGTAGATGTGTGTGTGTGGCGAGGATCGTGTAAGTGAGTGGGGAGTGAGTAATGTGGGGAGTGAAAGAACCTGTGTGTGTGTGTGTGTGTATGTGTGTGTGTATGAGAGAGAGAGAGCGTGAGAGCAAGCGAACGTGTGTGCTCTCCCTCTCGTGCTCTCTCCCTCGTGCTCCCCCTCTCATGCTTCACACACACGCTCTGGGTGAGATTTTCCCCTCCTTGCAACAATGCAACATTGGGCATGAGAAACGGCGTTCTACCCGCCAGCAGCAATGGCTGGTTTTTGTGCTGTATTGCCCACTCCCTATCATACTAATTATGCATGCACAGGAAGCAAGCTGGATCGCAGGCAGGCAGCCACTGATTCACTTGCCCCGCTGTAAGCTCACTGCTTCCTCACTCAGGGCACCATATTTAAACAGCACCTGTGCAGAGATTTGACGATGTCTGCAGCCCAGGACTGCCAAAGATGAGAGAGATGGGCCCAAAAGGGAAGAAGACAGTGGCACCCAAATTCAATGTCGCCTCCCTAGAATGCCCAGTGGACGCAGTCGAATCCCGCCGCAATATCTTCTATCCTCGGGATGGCCTGAGGAGGTCCATAAACCTCACTCTCTGGCTTGGTAGGTGGTGGCAGCAGTGGTCCATCACACAAAGTAGGATGAGGATGAATGACCTCATGTCATCTATGCCTCCAGGGTAAGTTAACCATCTCATCACTCTAAACTCTAATGCTCACCAGCCCATCAAACATTCACTGGCATCTCACGTGCAAGAGAGAGGAGGGCGCGAGGGAGAGGGAGAGGGAGGGTGTGAGAGAGGGAGGGCCCGAGAGAACGAGGAGGGCACAAGAGAGGGCGCGAGAGAGGGAGGGCACAATGGCGCACGCGAGTCGGAGGGTGCGATGGCGCACGCGAGTCGGAGGGCGCGATTGCGCACGCGAGTCGGAGGGCGCGATGGCACACGCGAGTCGGAGGGTGCGATGGCGCACACGAGTCGGAGGGCACGATGGCGCACACGAGTCGGAGGGCACGATGGCGCACGCGAGTCAGAAGGCGCGATGGCGCACGCGAGTCGGAAGGCGCGATGGCGTGCGCGAGTCGGAGGGCGCGATGGCGCACGTGAGTCGGAGGGCGCGATGGCGCACGCGAGTCGGAGGGCGCGATGGCGATCAGGAGTTGGAGGGCGCGATGGCACACGCGAGTCGGAGGGCACAATGGCGCACGCGAGTCGGAGGGCGCGATGGCGCACACGAGTCGGAGAGCGCGATGGCGCGCAGGAGTCGGAGGGCGCGATAGCGAGCAGGAGTCGGAGGGCGCGATAGCGAGCAGGAGTCGGAGGGCGCGATGGTGAGCAGGAGTTGGAGGGCGCGATGTCGCACGTGAGTCGGAAGGCGCGATGGCGCACGCGAGTCGGAGGGCGCGATGGCGAGCAGGAGTCGGAGGGCGCAATGGCGAGCAGGAGTCGGAGGGCGCAATGGCGAGCAGGAGTCGGAGGGCGCAATGGCGAGCAGGAGTCGGAGGGCGCAATGGCGAGCAGGAGTCAGAGGGCGCAATGGCACACGTGAAGGAGGGAGGGCAGGCGCCTGAAGGAGAGGGCGGGTGGGCACACAAGGGTGGGTGTCTGAGGGAGGGTGCATAAGTGGAAGTGTGTGTGTGCAGGGGGAATGAAAAAGAGTGTGTGAGATACACAGAGACAGAGAGAGAGAGACAGTGTGAGTGAGGGAAAGTGCATGTCTGCCCTACTCCCAGTCTCAAGTTTTTCACTCACTCTCGCCACCATGCACCAACATAAGCTCCATGAGCAAATATAGGAAAGATAAGGTTTGCCACAAAGTTAAACTGAATTTTTTTTATATGGTATTAAAGGAAACAACTTGCTGAGCAAAAATAAAGCAATGTCAAAGCAATAAATTGGTAAGTTAAAAAAGAGTAATTAATAAAAATGACCAGAGTGTGAGAGGGTCAGAAACAAAAACAAAAATAGCTGAAAAAACTCAGCAGGTCTGACAGCATCTGCGGAGGGAAAGACATTTAACGTTTCGAGTCCGTATGACTCTTCATTAGAACTAAGAAATATAGAAATGAGGTGAAATATAAGCTGGTTGAGGGGGTGGGACAGGTACAGCTGGATAGAGGGCCAGTGATAGGTGGAGGCAAAGAAGAGATTGCCAAAGATGTCATAGGTAAAAGTGGTGATATTATCTAAGGAATGTGCTACGGTGACATTAAGGGTAGAAAGCAGGACGAGCAAGTGACAGATAGCCCTAGTGGGGGTGGGGTGGGGAGAAGGGATCGAAATAGGCTAAAAGGTAGAGATAAAACAATGGATGGAAATATATTTTCTTAAAAATGGAAATAGGTGCGAGAAGATAAATATATACAAAAAAAAGGAAAATTATAAATTATTGGAAAAGGGGGGATCGGAAAGGGGGTGGGGATGGAGGAGAGAGTTCATGATCTGAAGTTGTTAAACTCAATATTAAGTCCAGAAGGCTGTAAAGTGCCTAGTCGGAAGATGAGGTGCTGTTCCTCCAGTTTGCGTTGAGCTTCACTGGAACAATGCAGCAAGCCAAGGACGGACATGTGGGCATGAGAACAGGGTGGTGTGTTGAAATAGCAAGCGACAGGGAGGTCTGGGTTATGCTTGTGGACAGACTGAAGGTGTTCCGCAAAGCGGTCACCCAGTCTGTGTTTGGTCTCTCCAATGCAGAGACCGCATTGGGAGCAATGAATGCAGTGGACTAAATTGAGGGAAGTGCAAGTGAAATGCTTCTTCACTTGAGAGGATTGTTTGGGCCCTTGGACAGTGAGGAGGGGGGAAGTAAAGGGGCAGGTGTTGCACCTTCTGCGGTTGCATGGGAAGGTGCCATGGGAGGGGGTTGAGGTGTAGGGGGTGATGGAGGAGTGGACCAGGGTGTCCCAGAGGTAATGATCGCTGTGGAAAGCCGCCAGGGGGGTTGAAGGGAAGGTGTGTTTGGTGGTGGCATCATGCTGGAGTTGGCAGAGATGGCGGAGGATGATCCTTTGAATGCGGGGGTTGGTGGGATGATAAGTGAGGACAAGGGAGACTCTAGTATGGTTCTGGGAGGGAGAGGAAGGTGTGAGGGCGGATGCACAGGAGATGGGCCAGACACCGTTGAGGGCCCTGTCAACCAGTGTGGGTGGAAAGCCACTGGTTTTTTTGAGAGGGTCAGTGTGTGTTCTCAGCTCACTCCGAGTCTCAGGGTGCTCACTTACTCACACACTCACCCATGGTGAGTGTGGGTGTAAGCACGTGTCATGTGGTGGTCAGACTGAGCGAGAAACCAGAGACTGAGACTAAAGTAGACACACACTCACCTTGACCCTTACCCTCTCACTCCCACACCAATGCACTCAGTCGCTCACTCCCATACACATTCACGCACCAACCAGCCTATTCCCCACGCCAGCCTCTTTCCCACACCCGGAGCAGCTACTTGCAGAATCTTCCAGTCCAACTTACCTTTTGACCAGCATTTTGAAAACTGGCTCAAGGGGAGCGGCTTTGGGGGCCGGATGTGGCCCATGGGCTGCCAGGTAGACAGACCTCATCTAGTATCATTGCCCTTTGTAAAAGAGAATTCCAAATGTCTGGCAGCTTTTGCACATAATACTGTTTCCAAATTTCACTCCTGAATGTGGCCATCTGCCCTAATACAGCCTTGTGGCTTGGAGTCCAATTTTACTTCTTAATGCTTAGGTGAAGCACCTCAGTAAGTTTTATTATATTTAAAGCTCCACATGAATACAAGTTGTTGTCGATCTTACTGAAAGGTCAGACTCTAATTTTTAGACTTTGTCACCTACTCCCCAACCAGCTGAAATATTCCTATCTACCTTATGTGCTCTTCTTACCACCTTGAAAACTTAGATCAAACCACGCATAAACTTCGAAGCTCCAGCAGGTACAACCTCAGTTTGTGTAATCTCTCCTCGGAGGTTAACCCTTGGAGTCCAGGGCTTGGATTTGCATGGAGTTGTGCAGACTCCAAAATGGCAGACAAACCCCAGATCCAGAAGTCCCAACCCCATTTAGGGCAGATCCCATTTTCACCAGTAGGGGAAAGGGGGTGGGACATGATTCACCAAGGAATCATTGAACTCAAGAGGGCTAATTTGAATCTGCTGCTGAGTTCAAACCGACCCCATTTTCACTGTAACAAGGACCTTAACACACAATGTAGGAGTTACAAATTTTTAGAGTAGTCGTAAATGATCTTGAAGGGTGGATAATGTCTGTAGGATTGTCAAGCTGTGAAGTCATTTAAATTCCCAGCTATTAAAAATTAATTGCCTGTGTCAGTAAGAGTTGAAAAAAAATCTGTTGTAGCAATTGCAATAGCCTTTGGGGTCATCTCAACAACAGCTATCATTATGTCATTATGATAGCATGGCTGCTTTCTACAACCTATCATTATCTCAATAGGGGGATCCTAAATTCACAGCTTGATTTGCAGCTCAGAGAGACTATTAAAGGATTAGCTCTCTTTGATGTGGGGCTATGAATACAAATCTGTTTTCGTAAGGGATTAAGTGTTTGAGGGGATTGAAATGTTTTGAATGAGCTTTCATGAATGGGAGTGTTTTTATTTTAATATAGTGAGAGTGTAATAGATAATTAGAACTTCATTGTATTTCATCTCAACATGATCTTTGAGGTAAGCCCATGCTGGATACTGGGTGAGTTGGCATGGATAGTATAAGGGTAAAGGGTGCTGGGTGCATTGGAATAAGTTGGCATTAAGCTGACATGAGAGATATAAAGGGCCACAGTGGGCCCAACTCTATCCTACATCCACCCCTCCTGGGGCAAAGATCCCGCTATTCAGATGAGTTTCCCCAGAGGTGGGTGCGGTGAGCCAAGAGATTTCCCAACTCGCTCTAACCAACTCGGGAGCAAAAATCCAGGCCCAGATATCATTCTGCACACCCTCCAAGGCCAATGAATTTTTCCGGAGATGTGGTGTCCAGAACTCCGTTGTTATCTAACCATGGCTTTGTAGAACTGACACAAACTTCTACACCACCCTCCCACTCCCCCCTTGTATTGTAACATTCCACTAGCTCTTTTCATAGAGTCATAAAGTTATACAGCACAGAAACAGGCCCTTCAGCCCATCGTGCCGGCCATCAAGCACATATCTATTCTAATCCTATTTTCCAGCACTTGGCCCTTAGCCCTCTATGCTACGGCGTTTCAAGTGCTCATCTAAATACTTCTTAAATGTTGTGAGGGTTCCTGCCTCTACCACCCCCTCAGGCAGTGTTCCAGATTCCAACCTCCCTCAGGTGAAAAAGGTTTTCCTCAAATCCTCTCTAAACCTCCTGTCTCTTCTCTGCACTCTCTCCAGTGCTTCACATGAGCATTATCAAACAAAATTTGATACTGAGCCATATAGGGAGATATTAGGACAGATGGCCTAAAGCTTGGTCAAAGAGGTAGGTTGTAAGGAATGCCTCAAAAGGAGAGAGGCAGAAAGATGGAGAGGTTTAGGGAGGAAATGCCAGAGCTTAGGGCCCAGGCAACTGAAGACACAACCACCAATGGTGAAGTAATTAAAAATCAGAGATGTGCAAAAAGTCAGAACTGGAGGAATGCAGATATCTCAGGGGATTGTAGAGCTGGTGGAGATTAGAGATTGAGAGGGGTGAGGCCAAGGACAGACTTGGAAACAAGGATGAAAATTTTAAAACTCAGTCAATGCCAGACCGAGAACCAATGTAGGTCAATGAGCACAGGGGTGATGGTGAAGATAGGATACAGACAGCAGCATTTTGGATGAACTCAAGTTTTTGCAGGGTGGAAACTGGAAGGCCGACCAGCAGTGTGTCGAAATAGTCAAGTCTAGAAGCAAAAAAGGCACGGACATCAGCAGGTGAGCTGAGGCGGGGACGGAGTATTTAGCCACCTTTAGGGTATATTTTAAAAAGACTTAACACCTGCCATTAACAGGCAATTAATGGAAATTTGTTTCCTTTTGATTGTTTTCTATAACTGCCACTGACATTTTAATTGCTCTATGTACTTGGATCCTACCTCCCTCCCCACCCCCCTGCAAAGTCTGTGCAGACCTCCACTGTCTGTAACTTTTCGCCATCCTTTTTAAAGTGGATGACCTCGTATTTTCTTACATTGAAATCCATTTACAATAATCTTGTCCTTTCACATAATCTATAAATATCTCTTTGTAATTTGTCACAGATCTTAAAACCAGGTGACATCAATCCAAAATCAGTTGGCAAGATCAAAGATAATAAATGTTGATCACGATCAGCTAATATGGATTAGCAAAAATCGAGGCTCAAGTCACTCAAAAGGAAGACACTGGTAACTTCTGAAACAAAATAGTTGAAAACTCAATATTAAATATAAAAATGTATTTCGGAGACTTACATTCATTTGTTCCAAAGGGTAGAACAGGAGAAAAAGAGCTAAGAGTGCAGTTTAGGAAGGATTCCCAAGCCAAAATGGCAATAACAAAACCACTACACTGCTGGACCCTATAACACGTGCCAATGAACCAATTCAGTCATTCAGTCTTTTATTCAATCAATCAGTCATGAGCATTCATGCAGTCCTACAAAATGTATGTTGAGATACAAACATCTGTTGAGGCAAACATCTTTATCCAGCAGATTGCATTTGACTTGCACTGTGGTATACTCTAGATAATTTTGCTAATCATGTAAGACATACAATGACCAAAAGTAAAACTTTTCTCTCTGACCGTTTCCTTCCAGAAGTTAATTCAGTGGAATCACAGGAAATTTTAAAATCAACATCCAACAAGCCTCACCAGCAGCAATTCATTATTACATCCCAAAGATGTTCAGTGTTCAAGTCTTCATTGCTTTATGTCTGTCATTAATCTTAAACAGATATTTTTATCCAGTTCCATTTTGGTGGAGTTAACTGACACAGCATTAACTATTTTGCGAAACCTATTCTAATAAAACTGCACTCTGTAAGGAAAAAAAACTTATCACTAATCTTGCTCGAGGCTTGCCAATTTTGCACAGAAATTCTCCAGCTCTGTGATCACAGTTTAAGTTAAACAATCTTACAATTCCATTCAATACTTTAAACACTGCACAGTCCCATCCATTTAACAGCCATTTCTTCATCATTCAAATGACGAAACATGCTTTCCCAGCCATACTTGAGATGAGCTAAGTATGACAGTGACCTCATGGGCCAGATAAAATTTTGATTTTCTATTCGGTAAGAATTTCAGGTGTGGATAGAGAACCACTTAAACCACATCACAGATGAAACATGCTGCCCGAGTTACAAATAACTGAAGTTTCCTCTAGTTGTGACCAACACCAAGGGTCTGGACTTTTTCATAGAATCATAAAATGAATACAGCACAGAAGATAATCATAAATAAAAACAGGAAATGCTGGAAGAACTCAGCAAGTCTGGCAACATCTGTGGAGAGAGAAACAGTCAATGTTTCTGGTCCATATGATTTCCAGTATCCACAGTATTTTGCTTTTATCTTACAGAAGATCATCATTTGGCCTGTCATGTCTGTGCTGGTTCTAACAGCAATTCAGCTTGTCCCACTACCCTGCCTTTTTCCATCTCACTGCAATTTTTTTTCTCTTCAGGTTATTACTCAATTCTGTTTTTTTCTACAAGTTTAAAATTAATTTCCACAGGAAAAGGAGTTTGAACCATTATGCAGTTGAAGATTCAAATTCTATGCTCTTAATTAAATACTTTGGTTGTGGATTTGATCTGTTCAAAAATAATCAAGATCAACAGCCAAGCCATTCAGGAATCCAGTTCTGATTGCCACACGTCTCTAATGGGAGCAAGTCTAAGAACTTAATCCCAGAAATCTTGGAGGGAATGGAAACTTCAGCAGTATCATAAAACACAAGGTCATGACTCAGAACTTGGCACAAAGCAACAAGACTCAGGAAGTTGCAGTGGTCCATCTTGATCTGGAAGCTCATTCTGTAAAATGTCAGTGTGCCCCACTTCACTGTGTCAGAAACAGAGTGCCAGAGCTCAGAGCATGATCACTATGGAGCATCAAGAAATTAAAGCTTAATATGTCTGCAGCTGACAATCTAGGAAAAAAATTATATGGGCATTTTAAAAAGTTGAAGATGGGAAAAACATCTTTTAACTGATAGTCAAGAACTATATAATCGTAGTATTAAGAGTCAGCTTCAACTCAGCGGTAACACTCTCGTCTGCGTTGGAAAATTGTGGGCTCAAATCCCACTTCAGAGATGAGCATATTATGTAGGCCCAGACTTCAGTGCATTACTGAGTGAGTGCTAGTGTTCAAAGTGCTCATTTCTGAATGTCTGTAGTTGTGCTTAAACAGATATTTTTCATCCAATTCCATTTTGGTGGAGTTAATTGACATAGCATTAAACATTTTTGATAAATCTATTCACATATAACTGTAATCTGTTCAGTGCTATCTTTTGGCTGTACACCAATACATTGTTTGTCACGTAAGGAGATATTAGGAGAGGTAACCCAAAGCTTGGCCAAAAAGTTAGCTTTTAAGGAGCATCTTAAAAGAAAGAGAGAGAGAGAGGCAGAGAAGTTTAAGTGGGAAATTCAGTGTTTAAGGCCTAAGCAGCTGAAAAGAAGGGTGGAGAGAAGGAAATTGGAGATGTGCAGAATGGCAGGATTGGATGAGTGCAAAGATCTGAGGGTTGTAGGGCTGGAGGAGGTTCCATAGATAGGGAGGGACAAGGCCACGGAGCAATTTTAAAATCAAGGCATTGCTTTACTAGGAGCCAATGTGGGTCAGCGGGCATAAGGGTGATGGGAAAATGGGACTTGGTCCAAGTTATGATAGAGTTCCGATGAGCTCAATTTAAGGGCTGTGCGAGTTGGGAGGCTAGCCAGGAAAGCATTGGAATAGTGAAGTCTAGAGATAACAAAAGCATCAATAATTCTTTCAGCAGCACATGAGCTGAGTTGGGAGTGGATACAAGTGGCAATATTACAGAGGTGGAATCAGGTTGTGATGGAGATTGGGAGCTCAGGTCAGGGTCAAATCAAACTCCAAGATAACAAACAGGTTCAGCTTCAGATAGTGGCCAGAGAGAGGGATAGATAAATACAATGGCTTTAGCCTTCCCAATATCTAATTGTCCAGACTGCTGGAGGCAGGTGGTTATGTGATAGAATCCCTGGAGCATGTGCAATTAGAATTCTGTCTAGCATGACAAGAGGATTCATTTCTCGGTAAACAAAACTGAAACTGGAGGACGTTAATCATTGTCTTTGTCAGTCCCCCTAAATGAGGAGGATGTCTGCCAGGCTTCATGATTCGTGTGTTCTCAGGTGACTTAGCAGGCCAATCCTGATGCCACGGGCTTTGGGCAGAGAGGACAAGAATTGCCCTGAAGAAGCGAGTTCTCGAGCCAAGATTCTGCTCTCCCTCTGCTTTTGTTGTAGAGAAGCGATGAAAGAGTTTATGCCATCATTTTCCAACTCTGTCGTGGTTTGTCGTATGAGGTGCTGCCACATGGCATAATTTAGGGCAAATTACTCCCATGCACCGATGCAAATTGGACCCCTTTTCGATGAGGCCTTCCCAGTGTCCTTAAAATGTTTTATCGGTCCTCCTCAAGATCAGGAGCTATCCTTAAGTTGTGAAAAGAGGATCTGCTTTAGAAGCCAATTTTGTGGCATTCAGATACAGTGTCCAGACCAAGAGAGCTGATTTCGCATGATCATGATTGCAATGCTGGGAGGAATTGGCTTTGGTGCGGATGCCGGAGTCTGTTCGCCGATCTTCTCACTTGGCTTTGCGTATCCTGCAGAGACACCATTGGTGGAAATTCTTGAGCACCCAGAGGTGCCTTCAGTGGACTGGTTTGACGAGAATGATAAAGAAATACACAAACTTCTTGGTCAGAAATGCCAAGTCTTTGTTACTTATCAAAATCACAATATATCACTGCAGAAATAAGAAGAATACTTACTACTCAAATCTGAAGCTCAGAGAACATGCATCATCACAAATAAGTGGTGGGCAGAGAAAGTCAATGAAATCCAACGCTACACAGGCCTGCATGACATGCGCAGCTTCTTTCAGGCCGCCAAGACCATCTCCAGGCCAAAGACAAATGGTCCCTCCTCCCTCTGTACACTAGGCGGCAATACTCTTCTCAAAGATGATGCAGCTTTCCAAGACTGTGAGAAGGATTCAGCAGTGCTCCTTCCAAATCAGGAGTCAACAGTATTAGGCAAAGCCATCAACACGATCCATCAGCAGCTTGGGAGATCAAATTTGAGGTACAGAAAGCTATCCAACAGTTGAAGAATATCAAGGTGTGTGGTCCAGACAACATTCCTGCAGAATTCTATAAAACTGGTGGTCATGAACTCTCACTCAAACTCTCATACCTTTTTACAAATATCTGAGAAGAGGAGGTACTGCCTCCTAACTTCACAAGGCCATTAGAGGTCAATAATAGCCAGCCAGTTATGATGGGATTTGTTCATTTCTCTGCAATGTTTTCATTCATAGACAAAATGCTCAAGTACAAAAACTAACCATTGGAAGAATGAACATCATTCACCAAAAAACATTATTCTGGTCGGAATGCAAAGAACAAGGCAGGATATCCACTTATATCTTCGAAAATGGAAAAGGTGAACAGCAGACATAGATCTTCAATTCAGTCCACAAAAGCCAACAAAGTACCAGGCTCAGGTAACTAATGCTCGGACTTTACAAAATAATTAGCTGTTTGGGCTCCTCTTGGAGTACTTCATCACATTGATGCTCCACAGATGTGTACAACTGCATTGATCTTCCTGATTCACAAGGAGACATTGGGTATGTAAAATGGGAGAACTTATTATTTGAGTTAAATTACATAGGAGAATAAAGTATGAAAGGTCACAGGAAGTAATAAATCTCACCATTGCCATTAAAACACAAAACAAGTTAAATAAAGTCCAAGATACAGAATAGAAATAGGTTGCACAAATCTCAGGAATGAGAAGCCATCTAACCAAAACCATAACCATGACAAATATTCTACAGAAACACAACAAACAGTAACACATGGAAAAGCAAGGGTTGCAGCAAGCAAAGGACATTATACGGTACATCACAACATTGTGTATTGCAGTGAACAGCTCATACAATGGTTACCTTGATCTGAAAATGACCATACCAGTGCAAGTGCAGGCTGTGTCCTCTGGTTCTACTATTCTAGACAAGGTAAAGTAGCTTGTCATGGTCTACATTATCCCATACCCTCAGAATCCTAAAAACTGCAATCATGTCACTTCTCAACCTTCCCTTTTGAGAACATGCCTGATTTACATTATTGTTCCATATAATCCGGTCTCAATATAATCCAGGCTCAATATTCTAGTTGCTTTCTTCTGTATCCTTTCAATAGCTGGAATATCCTTTCTGTATCTCAATGACCAAAACTGTACACAGTATTCTAAGCATGGATACACCAATAAATTATAAAGTGGCAGGATTAACTTGCTATTCCAGCTCAATATTAACCTTTTAATACGTCCCAACTGTCTGATATGCCTTAATCACTGGCGCGAAGCATTGATGTAATAGCTTTGATCTATTGCCAATTTATTTTTATATATTGGACAAAGGAAAGCATAAAAAACACCAAACTGTGCAACTGTGATACTCATGTACCTGCACTGAACATGGGCGTGTTTGTGACTGGAGCTGTCAACATTGGACAAATCCCAGTGAGATAATTCCAGTTGAAAGCCGTATACCCGAGATGCCAACTCACTCCAAAGACCTACAAAACAGGCATTGGAGACCATTTGGCCCTACTAGCCACTCCATCATTCAATAAGATCAGGCCTAACTTCCCCCTCCCACCCCATCCCTTGATTATCTTAACACCCAAAGGTCTATTGATCCCCAACTTGAACATATGCAGTGACTATCTACAGCCCTCTGGGTTAGAGAACTCCAAAGATGCACCACATTCTGAAATGAAGAAATTTCTCCTCAGCTCAATGTAAATGACTGACTCCTTATCTTGAGGCTGTGACCCCTTAGTCTTAGACTCCCCAGCCAGGGGAAACATCCTGCCAGCATCAACGCAGTCTAGCCCCTTGAGGATTGTATATGGTTCAATGAGATTACTCCTCATTCTTCTAAACTCTAGAGAACGTAGGCCTGGTCTACTTAATCTCTCCTCATAGTATGATACCCCCATCCCAGGAGTCAATCTAGTGAACCTTCACTACACTCTAAGACAAATACATCCTTCATTAGGCAAGGGTTTCAAAACTGTACACAGTACACCAAGTGCGGTCTCACCAAGGTCCTATATAATTGTAGTAGGACTTCCTCATTCTTATACGCCAATTCCTTTGTAAAAAAAGGCTAACATATTATCTGCTTTCCTAATTATTTGCTGTACTACATGTTAACTTTCTGTGATTTGTGTATAAGGATATCCAGGTCACTCTGAACAGCAACGTTTCCCAGTCTCTCACCTTTTAAATAACATTTTGCTTTCCTAATTTTCCTACCAAGATGATTAATTTCATATTTCTATGTCCTTGCCTACTCATGAGTGCTGTCTATATCCTTTGGCAGACTGTGTCCTCCTCATACTTACTATGCCTCTTAGCTTTGTATCGTCAGCCAACTTGGATACATTACATTTGTTTTCCACATCCAAGTCATTGACATAGATTGTAAAGAGCTGAGGCCTCAGCACTGATCCTTAAGGTACCCTAGTTACAGCCTGCCAAGCTGAAAATTACCTGTTTATACCTTTGTTCTTTTGTTCGTTAACCAATCCTCATTCCATGCTAGTCTATTACCCTCAATTCAAAGAACACTAATTTTGTGTCATAACCTCCTGTGTGGCACCTTATCAAATGCTTTTTGAAAATCCAAATATACTACTTCCACTGAACTCCCTTTATTTACCCAGCTAGTTACAATCTCAGAAAATTCTAACATAATTGTCAAACATTACTTCCCTTTCATAAATCCTTGATGACTCTGGCCAATTGTGTTATGATTTGCTAAGTGCCCTGTTACCATATCTCTAATAATAGATTCTAGCATTTTCCCTACCATTCATACCAGGCTATTTTCTCTTACTCTCCTTTGTTGAATAGCGGGGTTATATTTGCTACCTTCCAATCTGCGGGGTCTAATCCAAAACCTTGGGAGATCAAGACGAAAGCATCTACTATTTGTGTAGCCATTTTTTTTAAAACCTCAGGATATGCAATTATGCTCAGGGTATTGGTCAGATTTTAGTTCCATTAATTCCTCAATCTTTCAGATGACATTAAACTGAAGCTCCGCCTGCTTTGTCAGATGGACATATAAGATCCCATGGCATTATTTTGCAAAAGAACAGGGGAGTTATCCCTGGTGCCTTGGCTAATTTTTATCCCTCAATTACCATCATAAAAACAGATTATCTAGTTGTTATCACATTGCTGTTTGTGGGATCTTGCTGTGTGCAAATTGGCTTCTACATTCTCTACATTATAAAAGTGCTTACATTTTTAAAGTAGTTAGTTGGCCAGGAAGCACTCAGGGACACCCTGAAGTCATGAAAGGCTCTCTATAAATGCAAGTATTTTTTTCTTTTAGTACTCTTAGTTTATTAAAATAATTTGTTTAAGTTTCTTATTCTCACTGGACTGTTGGTTCCCCACTTTTTCTGGAATGTCTTTTGTGTTTTTTACCATGAAGAAAGATATAAAGAATTAGTTTGTCTCTGTCTTTTCCTTATTCCCCATTATAATTTCTCTTGTCTCTACCTGTAACTGACACGTTTCCTCTCGCTAATCTCTTCCTTTTTGCATACATATAGGAACTTATACAATCTGTTTTCTGTCTCAGGCAGTTTACTCTTATATTCTATTTTCTCTATCAATTTCTTGGTTATCCTCTACTGAATTTGAAAATCCTCCCAACCCTCAGGCTTACTAATCTTTTTGGCAGCATTACCAGCTTCTATCCTTAAATACTATCTTTGCTGTTAATACCATTTCTGCTATTAACTCATCTATTTTGTTGTGAATGCTTCCAGCCTTTAGATATAGTAACTTTAGCTTTCTCTATTTTCCCTGGTGTCACCTTAATCTCTAATACCCTCTAACTTTCATGCTCTCTGACCCTTCCCGGTCCACGCTATGTATTTTTACCTGAAAAAAAAATCACTACTCTGATGTACAGCCTTAACTTTTTTACTTAACTGCTTTTGAATTTCTTTCCTGAATACAGTTACCTCCTCCTCCATTAATTTAATACCCTGTCTATCCTCCCTAGTTCTTTACTTAGCCAGGACACCGGTCTCAGCCCAGTTTAAGTAGAGCCCATCCCAATGCAACAACTCCTTCTTTTCCCCAGAATTGATGCCAGTATCCCATGAATTGAAACCCCTGTCTCATGGATCACTCTTCCAGCCACGCATTTACCCATCTAATCGTTTATCCCTACACCAATTGGTGCTGAGCTCAGATAGCAACCTAGAGATTACCCGTCAGGTCTGCGTTTTACTTTCGACTCTAGCTCCTCAAACTCTCTCAACAGAATGTCATTCTTGGTTCCACTTATGACAAGAACTATGATAATTGAATCCTTCATCCCCCTACCCCCACTTCCAAGTTCTTCTCCAGCTATGAGGAGATGTTCTTAACCCTGGCACCAGACAGGTAACCGGTCAGAACTCACAGTCGCAGCTGAACAGTATCTATCCCCCTGACTATACTGAATCCTATCACCACCACATTCCTTTTCACTCCCCCACCTGTATGGCCTCCTGTTCCAGGATGCAAAAGCCAGTCTGCTCATCCATAACGTACTCTTTGCCCTCTTCCATAAAGGTAGCCAGGACCTTGTATCTGCTGATATGGGCAAAGGCTGAGGCTCCTTCAGCACTGGACCTTGATTGCACTTACCTGCCTGACTCTCGGTCACACTCTCCTGTCCCTAACCACCCACTAGGCCTATACTCATTGGAGTTTAGAAGAATGAGAGGTGATCTTACTGAAACATATAGGATCCCGAGGGGCTTGATAGGGTAGATACCAGGAGGATGTTTCCATTTGTGGTGGAGGCTAGAACTAGGGGACATAGTTTAAGAATTAAAGGTCTCTCCCTTTAAGGTGAAGGTGAGGAGAAATGTTTCTCTGAGGGTCGTAAGTATCTGGAATTCTCTTCGCCAGAAAGCAGTGGTATCTTCCCTATCAAGTTCTTTTTTTGTGCTGTGATGTAACTTTCCAATTTTTCTCTGGTGCCACTCAGAGAATGCCTCCACTCTGCTCCAGCCTCACCCTTTCCTCTTGCTCTGCTCTCAGCCTCACTCTTTTCTACTGTTCCACTCTCAGCCTCAGCACTTTCTCTTGCTCTCCTCTTAGCCTCATCCTTTCCTCTCACTCCACTCCTAGTGTCACCCTTTTCCACCATTCCATTCTTTGCCCTGTCCTCTGCGAATGAGCTGAGTCTAAAGCAGTAAGCTGCATGTCACAAGCCCACACAAGTCAAATGGCAATGAAGTTGCTTTCTCCTGTCACTTACTTCTTTTTCTCTCTTTCAATGTAGGATTCAGCAATGTTTTCTCTTGCTGTCCAGTAACAGAGGCAGGATGTGTAAAACCTGGATTTGCCAATACAGTTGAGAGATAGAGCACAATCTCTCAAGCGAGTCCCCTTAAAGAACAAAGCCAATGAAGTGCTTTTAAAGTGTAATCACTGTTGTAATGTAAGAAGTGCAGCAGCCAGTGTATACACAGCAAGCTTCTCACGAGAAGCAATATGATAGTGATCAGCTAACCCATTTTAGTAATCGTTGACGGATAAATATTGACCAATTGACCAGGACACTGAGGAGCACACCTGAGCTCTTTTTTGAAGTTGTGTCTTGGGATCCTTTCCATCCACCTGAAGGGACAGATATGGCCTCAGCTTAATGTCTCATCTGATAAAAAGCATTACTGAAAATGCGGGAATCCCTCAGTGCTGCATTGGAGTATAAGCCTTGATGTTTGTGTTCAATTCTTGGAATGGGATAGAAGCCACAACCTTCGGACTCAGGGGCAAAAGTGCTATCAACTGAGTCATGGCTGACACAAAAAAAATCCCTGCTGAACAGAGGGTGGGAGGAAGCTCGTTTGGAAATTATTTTTTTTTAAAATCAAGTTGAGCACACTGAAACTTACTTCAATAGATCTGTTACAGACAGGGGGTGTGTGACAAACCTGAACTCCTTTATTTTCTTGCCATTTGTCCATAAGCAGAGGTGTTTTAATTTTTGAAATAGGCTGTGGCATGTTTTCCCAAACCCTGTTTGTGAAGTCAAGTTTGACATGACTCACAACAAATTCTCTTTAGAGTTAAATCAGCAGTATAGTTTATTCATGCATTCAAACCCTGGGGATGGTTGCAACTTCATGCACACACACAAACACACAATAAGATAGGATAGTGGAGTCTTTGCAATTATGAATAATTTAATAAAGAAAGAGCTGCAGGTATGGATATCAGTTCACGTGATTGCCGGAGTCCAGAAAGCTTGAGTCCAGTGAGGGTTCCTTCATGGAGGAGTTACAGTTCAGGTAGGTTCAGCTATCTGAACCAGGAGTTGCAGAATTCCTTTAAAGTTGATGATGGCACAGTGAGAATTAAGGTGGTTATGCAGAGACTTGGTCTGTTCAGCAGGCGATTGCAGGAATCTTCCAGAGAAACAGGCTTTGAGACAAACTGGACTTGATGCAGGCTGTTGGTCAGCCTGGAGTCCTGCTGAGGTTAAACCGTAGGCTGAGTTGCAAGTCTAGTAATATAATACTAAAACTTTCCAAAGGCCAAAAGCTTAGGTCATGTGGTGCTGTTCATTAATGAGTCAGTTGCAAGCTAACAAGCAGTTTCAATGCCTCTGGTCACAAGGAGACAAGTGCTGGCAATTAGTGTGTCTGCAGGTATAATGAGTTTCGATGGCTCTGACAGATCATCTACTGGTCCCTGGTTTTGCTGATTGCAATGTGTCCTCACAAATAACAGGTGTGAGATTCCACAAGGATGAGGGTTGAGCTTTTATCCTGTAACTGCTGTTGGAAATTTCTGGAAACTATAGCCAACTTGTGAATCATGTGACCTGTAATAGGCATCTTTTGGTTTAGCGAAGTCCACTTTTTAAATAAGCAAAAAAGGTTTGATTTAAACAGTTTATGATATCTTTCATGTCTTAGGGATATGACAAAGTCAATAAAAAACAAATACTGGAGGAAGGATAATTAATCTTGTTATAAGAATTGGGGGAGGGAAGGAAACAAAACACAGGAACAGTAGAAGGCCATTCAGCCCCTTGAGCCTGTTCTACCATACAATTAGATCATGTTTGAGATACATCTTAATTCCATCAAAGCACCTTGGTTTTGTAACCATTAACATACTTATTGACGATGTGGTTTAATCCTCTACATGATTGTCTTCAGTCGGTAGCTTGGCTGGAAGATCCACAACCCATCATGTGGTTGATGTTGTGAACTTCCTTTGTAAAAAGGACAATAAGCTTGGAATGACCTTAACTATTATTACAACAGATTTTTTTAAAGTATTTTTCAGGGTTGAACATATGGTTGTGGTTATAAAGTTGATAAAAGTTAAATGTTCATGAAGTGCTTATCCAATGCATTGCTGACCTCCTCACTTAACACACTGTCATCAGATGCCATGGTTCTCTTTCTGAAAGTGTTCAGTTAACAGCAGATGTGTCGAAGGCACATGGTTAGAGCCGATTCTTTTCCCAATCTTTGCTAATGATGCTCCATCTTTGTCTGGCCTTAAATACCGGAAACATGTGGACGATATGACAGTCATTGAGTGTAGGCTGTGGGGTGGGGTCAGTGAGATTCAGGAAAATTTTGATGTCCTGAAGAATGGTGTGGGGTAAACACCCCTTTCAGACTTTCTGTCCATGACCTGTTGTTAATCTACACTGGCTACATCCATCCCTTGGTCAAATATGCTGTGCCAATGCGGCACCCTGATCTCACACATGCAGAAACCACCCAGAACGAAAGAATAGAGTGTGCGATGAAATTGGACTTAGGCCTTGAATATCAGTCGTACAACAGTGCCCTTCATGTGACATAGCTCAAAACTCCACCAACAAGGGTTAATATTTGTACTAAGTTTGTAAAATCCCTTATGTAATCTACCTAATTTCAGAACTGGTTACCCTTGCCATGCCCAGAGCAATCAAGGCAACCCAGAAGTTTGGCTAAATTCAATCCTGTAAGATGCATGACAGAAAGGTACTACTGATGCAGCCCTATTCCTTACATGCTTGAGGGCATTGATGATGTATTAAAATTTAAATATATACTTCAGTGCCTGAAATGTAGGAATAGTGTATTGGTTTGTAATTTTAACACAATTTTAATTTGATTTACCCTTTTAGAAAATATCCTGTCCACCTGCTGAATTTGTTCTTGATTTTTGTCTACATAATTTTTGAAAGAAGAGACATGCGCTCATCAGGACAATTTTCAAGAATGCCAATACAAGGGGAAAACCACAATTTATACCGTACGAGAGATAGTGCTGATTTGTTGGCAAGTAGATTCTGATTGGTAGATGCGTTGCCATGGAGAATGCACCAGTGATGGTGACTGACAGTTAACTGCCAAGCATTGTTTGAAATTTAAACCAGGCATCTTGACTCTGATTGGTTAAGGCATTGCCCTGAGGAATGAATCAGCGAACGGATGTCACTTATTTTGTTTAGCTGAAACAGGTGCAAGGTGTGTACGTGTTCTTTCTGTCTGAAAAGAACAGGGCCCTGTGTATTAATATATGTAGCTTCCAGTACACACAAATGTGCCACACTGCGAGCCCGACTGACTATCTTAAATTGGTTGTTGGCGTAATTCTTAGCAGACTGAGGATTATTTAACAAATGTTGCCCAATTGCAGAATCACATCTAATATTGGGCATGGTATTTTGGGTTTTGCAAGCAGGCTGGTTGGGTACAGTAGTAGCAGCATGAAACACCGAGCCTCATCTGTTGCTCAAATTTTTGAAATGCCTTGCCCTTCCCAGGTAATCTGAGGTGGACTGGGTACTTTTCAGGGCCAAAAGTGGCGGCCTTAGGCCCATTCATGAGTTTGCGCGATATACAGCGTGAAATGATCTGATCAGGATGCTTTTGATGTGCCCTATTTCAGCATCAAGTTTGCATAGTGAGCAAATGGCTCAGGCCTTATTTACAAGGTTGCCGATAAGACCAATCTTATAGCATGTGGAAATGTAAGAATCTAAACTGTATGTACTGACTGGAAGGTAGGCTTGTGGTAGACCGTGGTAGAGAACCCCCTAGCAGATTTCTCAACTAGTACGTCAAGCAAGGAGAGTTCATTCGACTACTCCATTTCAAAGGTGAATTTGAGCGCAGGATGGAACCCATTACGATTTGTAAGGAAATTATTACATGCAGCTGCGGATTTAGACATAGCAAACATATCATCCAGATATCAGAAGTATAGGAGATTAGGTGCTATTCCATCGAATACATTTTTCTCATGGAACCCAACAAAGATGTTTGAGAGAGCCGGGCCTAGAGGAGATCCCATGGCAACACAATCAATGACCGCCCAAAATCTGAGCAACAGGTGAAGCTAGCTGTTTATACTGCTACTATGCATTAGTAATACGAGTGATACTTGCCCCTAACAGGATGCTGCTGTCAAGCCAAAAAGACTCTATGCCTATCAAACAAATGAGTAACGTGGTATATGAACTTCAGTACCAGTGTGATGCTAGGTATGTAGGCTGTATGCCCCAAAGACTGGCGTAATGTATCAAACAGCTGTTCGCAACGGGCAAGGTACAGACCATATCCAGCCAGCCTGTGCTTGCAAAACTCAAAACACAGTGTCCAACATTAGATGTGATTCTGCAGTTGGACATTTGCTAAAAATAATCCTCAGTGTGCTAAGAATTACACTAACAACTAATTTAAGATAGTCATTTGGACTCGCAGTGTGGCGCATGTGTGTGTGCTGGAAGCTACATATATTGATACACAAGGCCCTGTTCTTTTCAGGCAGAACGAACATGTACGCGCATTGCGTTAAATAAAATAAGTGACAGCATTTGCTGACCCATTCCTCAGGGCGATGCCTTGACCAATAAGGGTTGAGCTGCCTGGTTTAAATTTCAAACAATGCTTGGTAGTTAACTGTCAGTTACCATAATGGATTCTCCATGGCAACGCCTCTACCAGAGTTCACTTACCAACCAATGAGCACTCTCTGTACACAGTATAAATTGTTGTTTTCCCTTATAATTGTGTTCTTGTGTTGTCCTGATGAGTGCATAACAAAAAGCTTCTACAAGTCTCTTTTTCAGCAATATATATGATTTTTATTTGTTTGCATGTTTTTAACCTGATTACTTGGCCTATATATTAATTTTTCAATGCAAGTTACAAAGCAATTCAGCCTTCAGGCAGCAAATGTGCTTATTGAACAAAATGCTATTATTATCCAATGAAGATTTATTAATCTCAATTTTAAAATTTACAATTGACCTGTAGCCTCAACAGTCTTTGGTGGGAGAGATTCCATGTTTGTGTGAAGAAATTTTTCCTGACATCATCCCTGAAAAGCCTACCTCCACTTTTAAGGTCCCCTTCTTCTTGACTTCCTGGTCAGAGGAAACAGTTTCTGTAATCTCTGGAAATTTTCACCTTTGATTCACCTTTATTTTTGTCTGGATCACTTAAGGATGTAACTACACTGCAACCTAAAGATAAAGCCGCAGTTCCGATCCTGGTTGGGCAATGCCAAGTTTCTGCTGCTTGGCTCCAGCTTGGCTGGCACTAATTGTTACACTCAGGATGGTGCCCTGTACTTGTCAGATTACACACTGAGCTTTCTCCTACCAGTTATAAATGTAAGTGTTTAGAGGTAGAGACTGGGGAGGGGGCTCATGATGTAAAGGAAGAATCCCTGGTCTGTCAGCTTTGATTATTATAAATTCACATCCAATCCCCCAGGGGACCCTCCTAACAAAGTTTCACACCACGTTGCATATATATTTCTCCTGGCAGTCTCATTCCTCTTCACTACAGAATCAGATTGGACTCTGACTCTGGATTTGCACTGCAAGAACAATGTTAATTTGAAGTAGAGATTACGTTTCATTGATGGTAAACTCGCAGTATAAAAATATCCAACGAAACATTCTTGCCTTTGCCTTAAAGGCAGACTTTCTGTATTGTTCAATGGATTTAGCTTGTTACAAAGTGATTTAACTTTGTCAAACAGATCAATGATGTCCCTGGTCTGTAATAAGTTGGTTTAACGGAGGCAGGAGGCAGTTTAGGAACCACATTTCACTGCAGTATTTCAGGGTTCAGGAGACATCAGCTGATCATTATCTTTAGTAGGGGGAAATACTGATAAAGAGAAATAACTACATATATTGGAAATCTAACCTAGAAGTAGAAAATGTTCAAGCACACAGTAAGGCTGCGAAGTCCAGAGAGAGGTAGGATGGCTTAATATTTTGGATCAGAACTTGCGCAAAATCCAGGTACGTGCTCTCCAATGGAAGATGAGAATAGGTTTAAATTGTAGAGGCAATAAATTTTATTCGAACACTTTTATTTGATGCACCTGGTTGTCAAATAAGTTGACAATACTCATGCATGAAGAATTATCAATAAGGTGAGGTATTGGAGAGTGATTGCTGTCTGTGTAGAACAGCAGGGTTCAGATGAGCAGAAAAGCAAGGAAGAGAGAAAAAGTCAACAAAAGGGATGAGGAGGTGCCTCTCTAATTCTTTAGTGCAATTTTAACACAAGGCTGATCTATTCAACCATAGGAAGACAAGGAAGCAACACAATTCAATAGGATAAAGAGAGCAAAAGGACAAAATGTAGCAAGACAATATAACCACCAACTTCATTCCTTCCAACACACCATGCTGGAGACATTATAATTTTGGATGTTCCATATAGAATGACAGAAACATAAAATACATTAAAAACTTGCTCAGTATAACGGATAAGTGACATTCTAACAGAGAAAGAATGTTCTTTTGTATTTCATCAACACAGACAGTGTTTGAGTTAAACCAATGTACGCGCAATCACTGTTCTTAGTATGCAATGGTTTCAGGGACATCCATTATTAATCACCACTGTCTGAGATCATTGAAATTGGTACCAAATCAAATCTGCATTTTAATTACTCATTTATATCTGAACAGGAAAAATAATTATAGCATAATTGAAAGTATTATGCACAAGTCCAATAAAGTTTAGTCTTCCCATATCCATCACTTTAAATTCTGAAACATCACTCGGCATTTCCTGGCTTCCAGATCGGGCAGATGATCTGCTCCCACATCTCTGCTAATGGTGGCCCGGTTGTGTATGAAAGGTGAATAGTGAGCATAGGGTTCCTAGTCCTCATTGGAGATATTCCTGGAGGTGTCACCACATGACTTAGCATCTCAAACTTGCCTTCTATACTCCTGCCAAAGGTCACCCAAAATACGTCTATTCTCATGGTGTGAACATCTCCCACACCAACTGGAAAGCATTCATTATGCACTTGGAGGGTTCTTCATTGTCAAACAGCCATTTTTCTCATGGTCAATATTTTTATAATTAGTAAATAAAAGTGTTCGAATAAAATTTATTGCCTCTACAATTTTCCTCTGGGTTACTTGGAGCAGGTATCCTGAAGATTAGTCTTTAATTCCTGGAGACTCCTGGGCACTCCTGGAGGATTGGGAACACTGGGTGAGATACTTTTGGTTTGCCTTCCTGCAGTGCACCACTGGGTCTCCACTTTGTGTCTTCCTGCTGCTGATAGGAATAGGAAATCATTGTTGTAGAATGGTGTATATAAGCCTACAAATGGCAGGTTGAGACAGCAAACTAGTGAGTTACATAGAAAGCTTGTATATATGACCTAGCAATGTTCATGTTAACATACTTCTGGCCATTATATCACCATCTGATTGCAACAAAAATCCTATCTGACTTTGCCCTAAATGGAACCCACAACATACACGAGGCAGTTTTCTCCCTGTATTAGCATTATAAAAGCTCACATCGCATGTGGCATTCTCATGGGTGTGGTGCATCTAAAGATATACCATGCTGTTCTGCTTTTTCAACTGCTTCATGGTTAAACACACCAAACAGTGTGGTGCTGGATACTGGATCATTCATGGCGCCTGGCTTTGATCCCCCACCTGTGCCAAGTTAAACCAGGAGACTGCAGTTGGCCGTTTTGCCCTTGGCTAATAAAGGGAAAAATCAGTTTGTGACTTAGCCCTTGAAAGTAGGGCTACTAATTGTCCAATAACTTATGTAGGGCTAGTATTTAAGGAGTTCATCTGGAGATGTTATAATCAGGACCAGGTACTAGAAGTACAATTTTGAAAACAAAATTTGCTTCTTTTTTCCAGTTCCATCAGCAAATTGTACAGCATAGGAGGCAGCAATATGACCTATCAAGCCTGTACCATTCAGTGAAAGAACAATCAAATTAGCCCTGCTCCTCCTCTTTCCCCATAACCCTGCAAATCTTTTCTTTTTCAAGTATTTATCCAATTCCCTTCACAATAATTAGTACCAAATCATAAGTTAGTATTGAATCTGCTTCCACCACTCTTTCAGGCATTGTACACTTACTTCTGTGATACTTGATGCAGAGCCATTATCTATTAAAGTCACTAACATTGTCAATATATTTTTATTAGCAAGAAAGCAAACAATGGAACTCAAGTAATGATCCCACTCCCTGTCCAGTTTTGGAAAGCAAAATGTGACAATGACAACTTATAGGGAACAAGACAGCATGTTCAAGTGACGGGGTCAACACTGGGGATTGGAAAGTGTGGCATCTAATGACTGTCTTGACTTACTGCGGACAATTTATTTCTTTTGTTATTTATTGCCAGTGGCAGGTCTTTGGCCTGCAGTCAGCAGTCCAGGATTAGGGAGTGCAATTTCCCTTGGGTTAAGTGTGCTGAGATTTTATCGACACAGACATCCACTTAAGGGGTTGCCTATTTCAGTTTTGAGAAGGATGCTACTCCTGTCAAGATATACCTGTTGGTAATAATCTTGTTCTGCAAGAGTAATTGCCCAGTTTGTATTTTTTCCATTCCTGTTCACTATGTATTGGTTTATATTTCATTAAGCAGAATTAGAATTGTTTAATTGCATATGAATAATTTAGCCATTAGAAGAACTGAGCTTCACTTGAAATTTAAGAGATGATCTGATTCTGAGGATACTGTTTATAACTCAGGCCACCAAAAATTTTATGAAAAAAATCAGCTTCTCTACTTTTACACTTTTGGGTTTAACACTAGATATTCTAATAAAGTCGACCTTGCTTCTCCTATAATCTAGAATGTATCTTCACCTGCCCAAACTGTAGGTAAAGGCCAGCGAGACCCAGAGATCAGAGAACTCTTACCACTTACATCTGCTTATTGGAATGCATCACATGCCCTCTCATGATTCATCACGTGGACTGAAAAGACACAGCATCAGACTGAGTGTGTGCTCTAAACTAATGGACCACTTGTTTAATACTAGCGGATCTACTATGGGATTGCTCACAGTGAGTCAGAGGATTCACTGTTTTATAATAATAGGGGTGTTTATGTCACATAATATCAGGGGATAACATCAGAGCCACTGAGTTACAAGCATTACATAAATAAAAATCCATTTTTATTTTATGGTATCCTGGGATTCTTATGGTGTTTTGGGGTTTGAATGGCATAATTTTGTTCATTTCATGCAAAACATAAACATGTCTTGTATCTTGTATTTTATCTTGGATAGTAATCTTTTTCTTTAGTTTTGTTGCAACTGTACTCATCAAGACAGCTAGAGAGTATTCACTGAATCAGAGAAATATAGATTGGAATATTTTCTTAATGGGGAGGCATGTTCTCCCATCCTTTGCCCCACACTATCCAGGATAAGGCAATCCACTCTGGTGTACTGTGGCTCCAGTGTGCACACTTATTGGATGCACAGCTGTGAGCCACCAAGGCTTTTTCAACAGCATCTCCTCCACCATCTAGAAGGACAAGGCAGCAGGTTCATGGGAAGGCCATCAACTCCAAGCCGCATGTTGTCCTGACTGGATATTTAACGCCATAATGGCTTGGTGGCCAAACCATCTGCCATCTAGATCCTAGGTTCTAGAATTTCCTCCCCAAACTCCTTTGCCTCTCCACTTCTCTCTCCTCTAAGACATTCCTTAAAAACCTCTTCAACCAAGCTTTTGTTCACCTGTCCTAGTGTGTCCAATGATTTTTGCTAATGCTCTTGTGAAGCACCTGGGACAATATATTTAAAGACTCTCTATAAATGTGATATCCTGTTGCTTAATGAATGGCAACATGCCTATCACTTGGTCACCCTATCACTGAATAGCACTTCCAAATCTGTATTGGCAGAGACCCATTGTGAGGAATTAAGTTGGTTTCTTTCCCTTTTGCTGCTATTAACGCTGCTTGCAATGCTGTTTTCTGGTTTCAGAAGATGCTGCAATTGATTTATTTGATGCAGCTACCTGTGCAAAAGTCTATTTTTCAAGTTTCTTGGAGGCTGCATTTCCCCTCTGCTTATTTGTGAAATGAGGGCATTTTTTTTGGTGTGTTGGGTTGGGACCCTCAGAGCTAGCATCATATGTTGGCCACGAGCAGTGAGTTGCTCTGAGGTCCACCCCACAGCCATTCAGCTGCTTTGTGGCTGAATTCCTGAGTGACAGTGAAGATGGATTATTTTTAATGCTTTTGGGAATATGGTGGTATTCTGTAAAGAGTGAGCGTGTGTGCATCCATGATTAATTAAACTGGGGGAAGGTTAGTAAAGACAGCTTGTCTGTGGGAACAGAGATAAAAAGGTAAATGCACTAGATGCATGCATTGGTAATGAAAGTCTCTGGTGAAGTGGATTTACAAGGTTGGATTTTAAAATTTGCACTAAGTGTTAGGGACGACTTTTCAGCTGTTAAATTTCAATGGGGAGTTTAGAAGTGATGAGGGATTTTACAACTTACAAAGCTTTCATAAGTAAACAAGGAAAGATTATTAAATTTTATTTGACCCAGAAGTGGAGGCAATTGAAAGATTTTTATATTGTGGAAAAGTTGAGTTCAAAGAGGTATTTGAGAACAATGGAATCTAAGATGAAAGGGAAAAACGATAATTAAGGAAAGATGTTTAGTTGAGTTGGATTGGCTGTGAGGGAGAGATGTCCTGAGGCCAGCTCCGTGCTGAGAAAAGATACGAAATCTGAAACAGCCATCCAGTCAAACCAAAAAAGTCTTTGCCTCAGAAAGCAGTTTGTTTTCTGAACTCTCTTGGATCTCCACAGCAGTGTGTAAGCGAGTGAGAAGTTTTGTGGTATACCTTTACAAAAGTAACAACAGTTTTTGCCTAGTGTAATATTACTGAATTTTTATGGTTAAAAATCTATAAGGGAGCTGTTGCCAAGTAGTTTACTTGTGTGTTCTGACCAAGTGGGATTTTTGGGGGGGGGGTGGGGATGTATTGTAAGACTGTCTAACAGTGTAACTTTAATCTTCTACACTTAAGTATTCTTCCTTCCTGTTAATAAATCTTTTAATGATAAAATAATTATAATTAATGGGATTCTATGCTTCTGGGATCAGTAATTCTTTCCCTTATTTTCAAAATACAAAAAAAGGTTATGGTCAGTAGGCACATTTCCCTCTGGGATTTGGCTTGCTCAGCAAATAACATCGGCTATGGTCATAACAGTGAAAAACCATAAGGTATGCCTCCACCTCTTTTCAAAGGAAGATGTAAAAACTGAAGTTGCTCTGAATCAGTTTCATAGCTGTCTCTGGTTTCTCTATGGTCACTTTGAAGATTATTTTGTAACCCACTGTTCTGTTCAGCCACTAAACACTGTACTTTTCCGATTCAACCTTTGGCTGTTCATCATGCTGGAAAGAACAGGTCATTGAACAGTATTTACTACAAGACTGTAATTACAGTAATTTACAAATTGCTATTCTTCACAATACATCAAAACATACACTTCCCCTGAGCTATCTCAATATAAAATTGAATTTTGCAGGTTTTACACTAGATATCCCAACATTCCCATAGTGGACTTCATATAATATGGAATGCGCTTATCTGCCATTTTCTAGTTAAACAACTGTGCGACCTAGAGATTGTAGCACAGAATCCCTGATTGTGCATACTGGCTATTGCATTGTTACCAGATAGGTGTTGCAATGTGCTTTCAACTGCCTTTAAGGGTGACGGACTGAAAACACTCCAGCAGACAAAGTACAATTTTAAACTGACTGGTTTATTTTATATAAATATTTGAATGAACAAAATACAATTTCAGCAACGAAACCCAACAATTTCCTCTACCTCCTTTTCCCTTGAAATAAATAAAAATGTTTCTCTGCTGTTGTTCTGGGTGAAAACTCATTTTCAAGCCAGCCAGCTGGATCTGTCTATAGTTATGAGCAGTGCCCGTTGGAATACCACAGGTCTAGTCTTTCTGACTCAGAAAAATATCTCCTGCCCAAGTCTATGTGTGGACAAAAGCATCTTCCATTCATAGTGATTAAAAATAAAGACCTTCTACATTGATAGCTTACAGTCTAAATCCTGAAGTCTTACCACTGTTAAAAAGCGATAACATTCAAAAACAGCACTAGGCGGTGTCAGCTGTGGACTAGTAGTAGTAGCACTCTCGCTTGAGTCAACAGGTTATGGGTTCACACCCCACTCCAGTGATTTGAGCAGATAATCTAGGCTAACACTTTATTATTAGGAAGAAGAGCACTATTGGAGGCGCTCTCTTAAAAAGCATCTGAAACGTTAACTCTGTTTCTCTCTCCAAATATGCTACCTGACCTGCTGGCTACTTCCAACATCTTCTGTTTGTACTTCTGTTAAATGGAGATCCCAGTCTTCCCACTCAGGTAGATGCAAAAGATCATACAACAGATTCGAAGAACAGGGAGTTCTTCAGTGTGTACTACCAATCTTTATCTCACAATCAATATAACTGAAAGAGATTACCATTGTTGTTGTGCATAAATTGCTTGTTGTGTTTCCTTTATTACAACACAGCCAAAAAGTATTTTGTTGGCTGTAACGCACTTTGGGACGTACTCAGGGCCTGAAAGGTGCTATAACAATGCAAGTTTGGCTTTTTTTCTTTACCATTCACACTGTAAATCGCCAATAAAATTAACTAGTGAGTGGAGATATAAGTTAAAACATGCTGTATTACTTGGAGCAAGTTGATTCTAACCCACTATCATATAGATAAGAGTCTTCAAATGCTGTATTTCAAAATGTTTGCTCACTTCTGTGGCAAAGCACTACCACGGTTATGGAGTCCATCTAGAGTCCATCTAGCCCAGTTTCTTCGTTAGCCCTGTAGACTGACTTCTGAGCTAGTTAACCACCTAAAAAACATTCTAAATAGTCTGATAATGCACAAAGCCCATTAACAAATAAACTGCATGTTCCTTAGCTGGATTAAATTCTGTCAATAACATCGGATGTCTGCTCTCAATTTAAAACAGAGATAATTAGAACATCTTAACAGCGAGATTAGGAACACTATCAAATAGCAGAACTTAATGTCTTTGCAGTGCCTCAATATTAGCATATGAAATTGGCCTATTATTTCAACAGAAATCATTGCCAAATGATTACACAATGTTCCCCACTGATATCCATTTGGACGACCCATCTAAATTTTCAGCTGCTTATCCTGGAGAAGCCAGGCCAATTTCTGGATAATGGGCCCAGGTTTTAGTTCAACAGCATTAGATCATAACCATTGCTCCCATTTTCTTAGACAGCATGTGCTCGCCATTTACACCTACTCTATCCCATCTTTTGTTTCTTTACTTGTCTCATTACTCCTTCCTTTTGCCTTGCATCATCATCCAGCTTGTCATTTAATCCCTCTTAGCCTTCACGCTATCATACATGCTTCAAGCTGTTCTTTCATCCTCCAACTCTCACCCCCATCCCAGGCCTCTATTTTCCCCTAGCTCTACAAATGTTTGAAAGCTGTTAAATAGGTAACATTTTCCAGTTATGATGAGAAGTCATCCACCTAAAACTTTAACTCTGTTTTTCTCTTCACAGATGCTGGTTAAACCGCTGTGTCCAATATTTTTATTTTTTTCCTTATGTTTACTGTGGCAAAAAATAAAATAATTTATAAACCACGTAAACAAAGAGGTGCCATTCCAGCAAAAAAAGGTGTCTCAACAATCTAACACTTGATCCCCTGATAAATTAATAGATTAAGTTACATGACAGTTTATTATATTAAATAGGAAGATTCTAGTTGCTATCACCAGTTTAGGCTGTGTTAACTGAGATCAATCAGGTCAAAAACAGCCAGGATCTTGTCTGCACCAGAAGGCATTAATGCATGGAGCTTACCAAGGGTAGGATGACCCCCATGATCAAATAACTTAATAACCATCACTATGATGTCTCACATGTGCTTTGTGTGGGACCAGATGGTTATCATCACCTGTGGCGATGTACTCCAATATGAATAGGCTTACCTTCAGGAGAGGAGGAGGAAAATAATTTGACCCCAAGAGAAAACTTCAGTTCTTGACCAACGGTTCATAACCTCAAAGCAACAGCAATTTGTGGAGCGGTGTAGTAGCTCTGAGGGTAGTTTAATGACTCAGTCTTTTCTATTATTGCTTACAAACATATGCAGCAACATTTTCGGGGTCCAATTTACCCTTTTCCACTTGCACCAGGAACCGAGGGTGGTAACTGATATGTAACTACTTTTTTAATTATCAGGGCACACAGAAATTGCTCTTATTTTTCCCCAAAAATTTGGGTCCCTAGTCTGATCCCACATCAAGGCAATCTCCAGCAAATGAACACCTGCTCAGCCACACTTTAGCTGTTGCCTGAATGATGTTGTTCCTTCATAGAAACTCTTCAGCCTGTTCAAAATGGGTTAGTGATTACTGGATAAAAGCAAAAAACTGCGGATGCTGGATATCCAAAACAAAAATAAAAATACCTGGAATAACTCAGCAGGTCTGACAGCATCTGTAGAGAGGAACACAGTTAACGTTTCGAGTCCGTATGACTCTTCAACAGAACTAAGGAAAAATAGAAGAGAGGTGAAATATAAGCTGGTTTCAGGTTGGAGGGGGTGGTGGGACAAGTAGAGCTGGATAGAGGGCCAGTGACAGGTGGAGATAGTCAAAAGATGTCATAGACAAAAGGACAAAGAGGTGTTGAAGGTGGTGATATTATCTAAGGAATGTGCTAAGAGGTGACATTAAGGGTAGAAAGCAGAACGAGCAAGGTACAGATAGCCCTAGTGGGGGTGGGGTGAGGGGAAGGGATCGAAATAGGCTAAAAGGTAGAGATAAAACAATGGATAGAAATACATTTAAAAATAATAATGGAAATAGGTGGGAAAAGAAAAATCTATATAAATTATTGGAAAAAAGGGGGATCAGAAAGAGAGTGGGGATGGAGGATCTAAAATTGTTGAACTCAATATTCAGTCCAGAAGGCTGTAAAGTGCCTAGTCGGAAGATGAGGTGCTATTCCTCAAGTTTGCGTTGAGCTTCACTGGAACATTGCAGCAGGCCAAGGATGGGCACGTGGGCATGAGGGCAGGATGGAGTGTTGAAATGGCAAGCGACAGGGAGGTCTGGGTCATGCGGACAGACCGAAGGTGCTTTACAGTAGTTTAGTGCCTCTAGCCACTTGAGGTAACAGCCCTGCACAATCCATTTGTAAGGATGACCACAGGTTGCCTGTATTTAGTAGAAATAAGGGAGTGCTGGTTTTACCAAGGATTAAATATCTTCTTTGTGCCCCGAATAATAACTGATAATATGGTGGGTTCCCAACACTCATGCTTTAATCATTGGCGGGTCTTGCCCTGTCCCTAGTGACTGTATAAGCACGTCATGTACTACAACGAAACTTATGTTATATATCACTTTTAACATACTAAAATATCTGAATGTGCTTTACAGCAGCATTACCAAACAAAACTTGACACCAAGTCACATTAGGTATTAGGAAAGCTGAGAGGTAGTTTTTTTAAGGAGCATCTTAAAAGAAGAGACAGGTGTCGAGAGGTTGAGAGGGGGAATTCTGCAGCTTTGGGCCTTGGCAGCTGAAGGCACAGCTCCGAATAGTGGTGTGAGAAAAATCTGAAAGGCACATGAGGCTAGAATTGAAGAACAGAGATCCTGGAGGACTGTAAGGGCTTGAAAGGGTTACAGAGGTAAGAGGGGAGGCCAAGGAGAGATTTGAAAACAACAAATGGAGAGTTTTCTGGCACAATTCTGATTTGTGCCTTATAAGGAAAAAAAGATTTGCATTTATATAGATCTTTCATGACCACAGGATATTCCAAAGCAATTTACAGCCCATAAAGTACTTTCAAAGCGTGGACATCATTGTAATGTAGGAAATGTGTCAGTTAGTTTGCGCACAACAAACTCCCAGAAGCAGCAATGTGAAAATTACCAGATAATCTATTTTTGTGGTGGCAACTGAGGGGTAGATATTGGCCAAGACACCGAGAAGAATGCCCCTACTCTTCTTAGAAATAGGACCATAGGATCTTTTTTGTCCAGCTGAGGCAGCAGAAGGGGTCTCGGTTTGACATCTCATCTGAAAGGTGACACCTCATATAGTGCAATATTCCCTCAGCACTACACTGGAGTGTCAGCCTTGATTTTTGTGTTCAAGTCTTGGAGTGAGACTGAACCCCACAAACTTCTAACTCAGCTGCGAGAGTACTATCAACTGAACCATGGCTAACACACAGATGGTGGAAAAGCTTTGGGGAATCAGCAGTTGAGTTACTCACCAGTGAATTTCCAGCCTCTAGCCTGTTCATGTAGGCAGTGTTTATGTGGCCGTTCCAGTTAAGTCTTTAATCAATTTTGACCTCCAGGATGTTGATGGTGCAGGATTAAGTGATGGCAACGCAGGTGAATGTCATGAGAGGGGTTCGATTCTCTCTTGATGGAAATGGTCACTACCTGGTGCCTGTGAAGAAGGAGTGTTATTTGCCACTTACCAGCCCAAGCTAGAATTTTGTCCAAGTCTTGCTGCATACAGGCACAAACTGTTTCATTAACTGAGGAGTTGTGAATGGAACCGAACGCTGCAATCATCAGCCAATATCCCGACTTCTGAATCAGGGAAGGTCATTGATGAAGCAACTGAAGATGGTTTGGTCAAGGACACTGCCCTGAGGAACTCCTGCAACATTGTCCTTATGCTGAGATGATTGACCTCCAACAGCAACAACCTTTGTACTAGGTATGACTCCAGCCAATGGAGAAGAGTTTTCCTCAATTCCCATTGACTTCAATTTTACTAAGGCTCTTTGATGTCACACTTGGCCAAATGCTGCATTGATGTCAACTGCAGTAACTCTCACCTCACCTCTGGAATTCAGCTTTTTTGCCTACATTTGGACAAAGGCTGTAAGGAAGTCAGACACTGAGTGGCCCTGATGGAATCCAAACTGTGAATCAGTGAGCAGGTGAATAAGTGCCACTTGATGGCACACCTATCATCACTTTGTTGATGAGAGTAGACTGATAGGGTAATTGGCTGGATTGGACTGGTCCTTTTTCTGTCAATAGGACAGGACAGATCTGGGCAATTTTCCAGATAACAGTGTTGCACCTGTACTGGAACAGCTTGTTTAGAGGCAAAGCTAGTCTTCAGCACTACAGCTGATTTGCTGGCCTGGGACGAATAGCCAAGTGGTTATGGTACTGGGTTTGTAACGGCAAGATCAAGGGTTCAAATCTCACAATGGCAAACTATGGAACAATGTGACTTCATCTGAAACAGATGGAAACAGGTTTGTACTCGAAAGAGTATCAAGGGTTCAAATCTCACAATGGCAAACCATGAAACAATGTAACTTTGTCTGAAACAGATGGAAACATGTTAGTACTCAAAAGAGTTACAACCTCCAGGAGCCAACAAGCCATCCTTAAGGGCTTGGCCTAAATAGCCAAGTGGTTATGGTACTGGGTTTGTAACCCCAAGAGCAAGAGTTCAAATCTCACAATGGCAAACTATGAAACAATGTAACTTCATCTGAAATAGATGGAAACAGGTTTGTACTTGAAAGAGTTACACAAGATAGCCAGCCCATTCTGCGCTGCACATCTGCCATCCACTCCTGCCTCTGGCTACCACTCATAGGATTACTTTAGCTTGGCCTAAATAGCCAAGTGGTTATGGTACTGGGCTTATAACCCCAAGATCAAGAGTTCAAATCTCACCATGGCAAACTATGAAACAATGTAACTTCATCTGAATAGGAACAGATGGAAATGTGTTTGTACTCAAACGAGTTACAAAAGCATAGATGATCAAGGGTTCAAATCTCACAATGGCAAACTATGAAACAATGTAACTTCATCTGAAACAGATGGAAACAGGTTTACTCAAAAGAGTATCAAGAGTTCAAATCTCACAATGGCAAACTATGAAACAATGTAACTTCATCTGAATACAGATGGAAACGTGTTTGTACTTGAAAAAGAGTTACAGCTGGTTTGCTGGCCCAGGACAAATAGCCAAGTGGTTATGGTACTGGGCTTATAACCCCAAGATCAAGAGTTCAAATCTCACAATGGCGAAACAATGTAACTTCATCTGAATAGGAACAGATGGAAATGTGTTTGTACTCGAAAGTTACAGTTGGCTTGCTGCCAGCCAGGGGCCGATAATCAGTCCCGTACACAAGACGTTCAACGGTTTCTTGATGTCATGTGGAGTGAGTCAAACTGGTTTAGTACCAGCATCTGTGATGGTAGAGGCCTCAGGTGAAGGTCAAGATGAATCCTCCACTTGGTATTTCTGGCTGAGGACGGTTACAAATGCTTCAGCCTTGTTTACATTCAAATGCTGGATTCCACCATTATCAAGGCAGGGGATATTTGTGGAGCTTCCTCCTTCTGTTAATTGTTTAATTGTCCACCACCATTTATCGCTGGATGTTGCAGGACTGAACACAAAATGCAGCTCTATAAAAGTGTTTCATGCTCCAGTGTGAGAACAAATGGAAACAGGAGGATACAGCTAGGAAGGTTGTAAGTCCCCAATGTCACTAACACAGCAGGCTGAGGCATTTCTATGTTACACACCATCACAATGGCATCAGAAGAACACGCAACGGGAGACATCTAGGTGCTTCAAATTCTTACGCTAACTATGCATGACCAACCACAGGAGTGCAGCTGAAACAGCAGAAGAACTGGAGAAAAGAGAGTCAGGCAAATTCAAAGCCCAGGGTACAAATCTCAAAATCTTCCATGTAGTGGAACGTACTGGTTTCGATAAAAAGTGCATCCATGAGAGCAACAGGAAAATCAGAAGCCTGAAAAGTGGAGGACCACAGCTTCCTCTCATGGCCAAGGCCTACTAGGGTACTGTGAGATGTTATGGGAGTCATAACCAATACTAAATCTCCAGCTTTCAACATGAAAAACCGTGAGAGAATTCCACACAGGGAAAAGAAAGGAAGACTTGCATTTATTTAGTGCCTTTCTTAATCTCAGGAAAGGTGGCAGCCAATTTGGTGTTTGTGGGGCCTGGCTGTGCACAATGTGATAATGGCCAGATAATCTGTTGTATTAATGATTGAGGGGTAAATATTAAGCATTGTATTGATGAGTGCCATGGGAACCTTTATCTCCACCTGAGGTGGCAAATGGGGCCTTCTTTTAACATCGCTTCAAAAGACGATACCTCTGATAGTGCAACACTCTCTCAATATTCCACTGGAGTGCCAGCCTGGATTGAGAGCTCTGGGGTGGGACTTGAACACTTGACCTTCTGATTCAGATAGAAAGAGGAGAAAAGCCATGCAATTGAAGCAAACCTTATACTATGCTGTCCCATCCAAACCAAAACCATTGGAAAATTGAATTGTAGAAATTCAGCCATTTTCTTCTCAAAATCAGGGATAAATAGAGGCAAAGTGATGAAGAAGAAGAAAATACAGGAATTGCAAAGGGTGTTTGGTAGTACAGATCTTGAGTATTGCTCAAAAAAGGAGACATTTCTAAGCTTTTCATCTTACACTTATCAAGACACTCATATGAATGCCAGTATAAGGGGGAAAACCACTATATGTGAAGAGAGTGCTGATTGGTTAGGAAGTGGCATCGCCATGGAGAATGCACCACTGATGGTGACTGACAGTTACCTGCCAAACATTGTTTGAAATTTAAACCAGGCAGCTTGACCCTCATTGGTCAAGCCATTGCCCTGAGGAATGAATCAGCAGATGCTGTCGCTTATTTTGTTTAGCTGAAACAGGTGCAGTGCATGTGCATGCTCTTTCTATGCAGGCTCTGCAAAAAAATTAAAGGTGGATTTTGGGAAAGGAACTTCAGAATTTGACGAGGTCTTGAAAACCAAGCTCAACATTGTGATGCATTTGAATTAGAACCATAGAAAAGTTATGGCACAGAAAGAGGCCACAAAAGCCCACTGTTTTTGAATTGGCAAAATATCACCATAAGTATGCTGTTAAGGGTATAATAAATTTTCAATATTAGTTATACGCTTAATTTCTATGAATAAATCTTTTGAATCCAATTATTTTGAGGAGTAACTTATGAGGAACACCCATTCTGTAACAGTAATCATCAGGAAGGTAAGTGCCTACAGACAAATCATGCAAACATATTAATGAGCCATGTGTGCACGCAACCAATTCCAACATCTTTGAATATGCAAGGAAATTCCAGGTGATGACTGTTTGACAGAAAGTTCCATGACAAAAGCAGCAATGTGTAAAGTTCTGCCTCTAATAATCTATGCCAATGTTTAGGATCGATATCAAATGTTGTAGTGAAACTGCAGCAGCTCTAGGTTTGTCAAGACCAATCTCTATTACCACCAACTGTGGTGGTGCTTTTCCAGCCATAAATTGAAGAGCTATGACAGCTCCACCAGATCACCTCAATGGTGTACAGTATAAGAATATAGATTGTATTGCAGAGCAGAGGTAGAAAAGCTCTCTTCCAGGAATGTCCATTTTAAAGTCCTGCTCTTCTCTCCAATGGGAGTTCTGTTTGTCACTTCCCCTTTTGTTAATCAATCCTGCCCTCCAACCAATCACAGACCTTCCCTGACTGAATTGATTTCAATCATGCTCTCAAAGATCCTATCCTATCCCTTCAATGACACTGCTAACATTATAGGATGAATTTCAGGACTGGACACATTGTACTGTAAATGTGGGCAGATTTAGATATTTAAATAAACTAGGTATAATATTAAGTTTTAGCTGCTGTAAAGATTGAAACACACAGGTTTTTAAAACACTGACTTTTCACCACATCAGGGTATATTGTAAGAGAAGGAGATTGCTGTAATGTGAAAAACAATATGTAGCTTAGTGCCAACGTCAAAGGGATTTGTACAACCAGACTATGGCTCAGGGGCAAAGCACTGATAGCAAGTAACTGTATGGTATGAAAAGACACGAGGCCTCATCTGCTTGGCAATTTGTTTGAACTGGGTGGTCAGGCAGTTTTGCGTTCGACAGAGCGTAGACCATAAAGAAAATGGTATAAGAGATGCAATGTTTTTATTTAGTTAGAAAGACATTCTGCTACATGGTGGCATGGACAGGCATGGAGAAGTCATTTTCAGGGTTCCTCATGAAATCCTCGTATCCGTTAGATACGAGGTACTGTTTCCTCAATAATAAATGTAGAGAATTATCAAACATATTACTGTCTCCAGCTTTGAATGTGTTAAAAGAGTAAGGAAGGAATGGTCCAACATACAGAATTGAAGTCTGTTCAGGAGTAAGAACAGAAAATACTGGAAATACTCAGCAGATCTGGTAATGTTTAAGGTCTGGTGACTTTTCATCAAAAATGGGAAATGGGAAAAATTAGAAATGTAATAGGATTTGAACAAGTGTAAGGGAGGGGTAGGTGAGAAAAGAACAAAAGGGAAGGTTTGTGATTGGGTGGAGGGCAGGATTGATTAACAAAAGGGGAAGAGACAAACAGAACTCCCATTGGAGAGAAGAGCAGAACTTCTTTAAAATGGACATTCCTGGAAGAGAGGTGGCAATGAATTAAAAATTAATACAAAAACAAAATACTGCAGTAGCTAGAAATCTAAATAAAAACTAAAAATGCTGGAAATATTCAGGAGGTCTAGCAGCATCTTTAATGTTAGTGTCTCAGGCCATGACCTCTGTGACCTGATATGGAAATCAGCTTTATCTAATCAAATGTATGATCCAAAATTACTAAAGCCAATCCATAAGCAAAAAATAGGCTTTCTCCGCCACATGCCAGGCAACATTTCAATACTGATGAAACGTTAACTCTGCTTTTCTCTCCACAGATCCTGTCTGACCTGAGTGCTGAGTGTTTCCAACATTTTGTTTTAATTTCAGATTCCAGCATCTACAGTATTTTGCTTAAGATTCCAGTACTCCATAATTTGGCAGGTCTAGGCTTTGTAGAGCACTAATGTTGCTGATGAGTGTGTCAGAGCTTTCTCAACAGCTTCTGTTATTCTAAAAGTTCTTCCAATCTTTTGTTTACTCAACATACCTTGAATGTGATTAACTCTGAAGATTTCCAACTGAAGAGATGTTGACATTCTTTTTTGTCAGACTGAATGGGCAATATTAAAGTCAAGATTCTTCCTCCCACCAGATTTAATAAGTTAGCCAGCACAGTAATCAACATGACACACCATTTGTTTGAGTACTGTCAAATGTGTCCTTACCATCTGCAGTGAATCTGTCGTTGCTAGTTTCTCACATGAGAAAAATAGTGTCAACAGCAGACATCAGTTGCAACAGTATGTTACTGGTAAAGATGAGAACGGCATTGGATCTAAGCAAACTGTTTGTAATTAAACAAAAATGGTAAATAAAACTGTAGCCTGAGGCAGCAGAATTCTATCTGTCCAATGTGCTTGGTCATGCAACCAAGCTCACTATCAATGGACAAATAATATGTTGGCTGCTTCACTGTGTGTCAAAGTTATTTAGTATCCAGAAAAGATACACAGGCCAATTCTTCAGGTTGAATGAGTGTTATGACACAGCAGTTTGAAAAGGCTGAGTTATTTAAAATCCCAGTGGGAAACTTTAAACAACTGTCATAACTATATTTTTAATTGGTATGTTTTGAGCTGCAGCTCTAAATTCAGGAATAAGACCATCAGTTCTCGAGAGGTTTTTATATCAAACTAAATAAAACATTTATTAATTTACAACAAATTAAACACATACACATGGTTACAAATTACTACTATCATAACTTTTAACAAATTGCCAAATTAATCTCCACTAAGGCAACAATAACCAATAGACTTAAACAGAGACCAGGCAAAGCATTTTTCACCTTACAAATTCAAAATGAGGTTCCTTTCAATTTGTTCCTTCGTGGACACAGTGGTTGGCTTACAGGCTTAGATCTTACATACCTCTGACCTGCGCACACAAACTCCTTTCTGTTATACCCAGCCTTTCCCTTTGAATGTAAATTTCCATTGTACCACCAGGCCCTTTGAACCCCTTTCATAGTACCAATTTTATTAGTAATTTAAACATTGCGTAGTGTCTCCTAGCCAGGTGCAAGATTTCACCTCTGGTCTTTGAATAGCTTATTCAACAAAATGCAAATGCACCCTTTATCTTACTGTTTACATCTCAAAACTAAATATCAAAGCACCCAGACTAGCTGTCTTTAATCCAATTAAGACACCTACAGACTAAACCTCTATTTAAAACAAAATAATTTCCAATAACATTATGTACATTAATATCTCTTCATGACAGTGAGTGACGAGCCTGATGTACGAGCCTGCACTGAAAAACATGAATTGATGGGTTTCTTCAGGGGCTGACTAACTTACTGTGTATTTCCACCATTTTCTGCTTTAAGGCAACAGTTTTAGCATTTGTATTCCTGTTTTTTTTCTCTCTCTTCCAAAATCATCCAATTTCCTCTCAAAAAGGATGCAAACAGCTTCCCTCATTGCATTAATAAAAACAAAAAACTACAGATGCTGGAAATCCAAAACAAAAACAGAATTACCTGTAAAAACTCAGCAGGTCTGGCAGCATCGGCAGAGAAGAGCAAAGTTGACGTTTTGAGTCCTCATGACACTTCAACAGAACTGAGTAAAATTAAGAGAGGGGTGAAATATTAGCTGGTTTAAGGTGGATGGGGGGTGGGGGGTGGGAAGTGGGGGGGTGGTGGTTGTAGGGACAAGCAAGCACTGAAAGGAGCAGATAATCAAAAGATGTCACAGACAAAAGAACAAAGAGGTGTTGAAGGTGGTGATATTATCTAAGAGAATGTGCTAATTAAGAATGGATGGCAGGACACACAAGGTATAGCTCTAGTGGGGGTGGGGTGAAATGAGACTAATAGGGCATAAGAGGTATAGATTTAAAAATAATGGAAATAGGTGGAAAAAGAAAAATCTATATAAATTATTGGAAAAACCAAAAGGGAGGGGGAAGAAACAGAGAGCGGGTGGGGATGGAGTTCAAGATCTAAAGTTGTTGAATTCAATATTCAGTCTGGAAGGCTGTAAAGTGCCTAGTCCGAAGATGAGGTGCTGTTCCTCCAGTTTGCGTTAAGCTTCGCTGGAACAATGCAGCAAGCCAAGGACAGACATGTGGGCAAGAGAGCAGAGTGGAGTGTTAAAATGGCAAGCAACAGGGAGGTTTGGGTCATTCTTGTGGACAGACCGCAGGTGTTCTGCAAAGCGGTCGCCCAGTTTGTGTTTGGTCTCTCCAATGTAGAGGAGACCGCATTGGGAGCAATGAATGCAGTAGACTAAGTTGGGGGAAATGCAAGTGAAATGCTGCTTCACTTGAAAGGAGTGTTTGGGCCCTTGGACGGTGAGGAGAGAGGAAGTGAAGGGGCAGGTGTTGCATCTTTTGCATATGCATGGGGAGGTGCCGTAGGTGGGGGTTGAGGAGTAGGGGGTGATGGAGGAGTGGACCAGGGGGTCTGGGAGGGAACGATCCCTACGGATTGCCGCCGGGGGGGGTTGAAGGGAAGATATGTTTGGTGGTGGCATCATGCTGGAGTTGGCGGAAATGGCGGAGGATGATCCTTTGAATGCAGAGGCTGGTGGATTGATAAGTGAGGACAAGGGGGACCCTATCATGTTTCTGGGAGGGAGGAGAAGGCGTGAGGGTGGATGCGCGGGAGATGGGCTGGACATGGTTGCGGGCCCTGTCAACCACCGTGGGTGGAAAACCTCGGTTAAGGAAGAAGGAGGACATGTCAGAGGAACTGGTTTTGAAGGTAGCATCATCAGAACAGATGCAACGGAGGCAAAGGAACTGAGAGAATGGGATGGAGTCCTTACAGGAAGCAGGTGTGAGGAGCTGTAGTCGAGGTAGCTGTGGGAGTCGGTAGGCTTGTAATGAATATTGGTGGACAGTCTATCACCAGAAATTGAGACAGAGAGGTCAAGGAAGGGAAGGGAAGTGTCTGAGATGGACCATGTGAAAATGATGGAGGGGTGGAGATTGGAAGCAAAATTAATAAATTTTTCCAGGTCCCGACGAGAGCATGAAGCAGCACCGAAGTAATCATCGATGTACCGAAGAAAGGGTTGTGGGAGGGGGCCAGAGTAGGACTGGAACAAGGAATGTTCCACATACCCCATAAAGAGACAGGCATAGCTGGGCCCATGTGGGTACCCATAGCCACACCTTTTTTTTGGAGGAAGTGAGAGGAGTTAAAGTAGAAATTGTTCAGTGCGAGAACAAGTTCAGCCAGACAGAGGAGAGTAGTGGTGGATGGGGATTGTTCAGGCCTCTGTTCGAGGAAGAAGCCAAGGGCCCTCAGACCATCCTGCTGGGGGATGGAGGTGTAGAGGGATTGGACGTCCATGGTGAAGAGGAGGCGGTTGGGGCCAGGGAACTGGAAATTGTTGATATGACATAAGGTGTCAGAGGAATCATGGATGTAGGTGGGAAGGGACTGGACAAGGGGAGAAAGAAGGGAATCAAGATAACGAGAAATGAGTTCCGTGGGGCAGGAACAGGCTGACACGATTGGTCTGCCGGGACAGTCCTGTTTGTGGATTTTGAGTAGGAGGTAGAAGCAGGCCGTCCGAGGTAGGGCGACTATCAGGTTGGAAGCCGTGGGAGGAAGATCTCCAGAGGAGATGAGGTCAGTGACAGTCCTGGAAACAATGGCTTGATGTTCAGTGGTGGGGTCATGGCCAGGGAGAGGTAGGAGGAATTGTCTGCGAGTTGACGCTCAGCCTCCGCGAGGTACAGGTCAGTGCACCAGACAACAACTGCACCACCCTTGTCAGCTGGTTTGATGACAATGTTGGGGTTGGACCTGAGCGAATGGAGTGCAGTAAGTTCAGTGATAGACAGATTAGAATGGGTGAGAGGAGCAGTGAAATTGAGACGACTAATGTCACGCCGACAGTTCTCAATGAAAAGATCAAGAGAAGGTAAGAATCCAGAGGGAGGGGTCCAGGTGGAGGGAGAATATTGGAGGTGGGTTAAAGGATCCGTTGAACGTGGAAAGAACTCCTGCCCAAAGATGTGAGCAAGGAGACGAAGGCAGCGGAAGAAGAGTTCAGCATTGTGCCGAGCACAAAATTCAATGCTTGCTGTATTGTTCCAGTGAAGCTCAACGCAAACTGGAGGAACAGCACCTCATCTTCCGACTAGGCACTTTACAGCTTTCCAGACTGAATATTGAATTCAACAACTTTAGATCTTGAACTCCCTCCTCCATCCCCACCCCCTTTCCGTTTCTTCCCCCTCCCTTTTTTTGTTTTTTCCAATAATTTATATAGATTTTTCTTTTCCCACCTATTTCCATTATTTTTAAATCTATACCCCTTATGCCCTGTTAGTCTCATTTCACACCATCCCCACTAGAGCTGTACCTTGTGTGTCCTGCCATCCATTCTTAATTAGCACATTCTCTTAGATAACATCAACACCTTCAACACCTCTTTGTTCTTTTGTCTGTGACATCTTTTGATTATCTGCTCCTATCGCTGCTTGCTTGTCCCTACAACCACCCCCCACTTCTCTCCTCCCACCCCCCATCCACCTTAAACCAGCTTATATTTCACCCCTCTCCTATTTTTACTCAGTTCTGTTGAAGGGTCATGAGGACTCGAAACGTCAACTTTGCTCTTCTCTGCCGATGCTGCCAGACCTGCTGAGTTTTTCCAGGTAATTCTGTTTTTGTTTTCCCTCATTACATTGTCCATTAAGAGAGTTTTAGTGTACACGTTTTAAATGTATTGCATTTATCTCCAACCTTATCACACATTTCTATAATGTCCCAAGGATTTTTTTATTTATTCGTTCATGGGATGTGGGCATCGCTGGCCAGGCCAGCATTTATTGCCCATACCGAACTGCTCTTGCTCAGAGGCCCTTTTTAAGAGTCAACCACATTGCTGTGGGTCGGGAGTCACATGTAGGCCAGACCAGGTAAGGACAGCAGATTCCTTCCCCTAAAGGACATTAGTGAACCTGATGGGTTTTTACAACAATCAACAATGGTTTCATGGTCATCATTAGACTTTTTAATTCCAGGTTTTTTATTGAACTCAAATTCCACCATCTGCTATGGCAGGATTCGAACCTGGGATTACTAATCCAGCGATAATACCACTACGCCATTGCCTCCAATACATACAATGAATTAATTTACAATGAATTTTCACATACAATGAATTAAATACTGAGTACAGGGACTGTTAAGTAGACAAGCATGAAACATGGCAAGTATTTTTTGCACTGAGAAGATCCCACAAACAGCAGAGAGATGAAAAACTGGTAATTTGCTTTTGATGCCTGGACAATTCCTTGCTCTTCAAATAGTGCCATGGAATTTTTAATACCACTTGAACCTTCAACTAAGACAGGTACCTGCAACATTGCAGCACTCCATGAGTACTGTACTGATGTATCAATTTAGATTGCAGCAATCCCTCATTTAGTGCTCCTAATGAGTTCCTTAAAAAAATCAGCAGGCTAAACAAAAACCACTTTCCCATAAGAAAATATGTAATAAGAGTGGGCTACATTCCTGACCTGTAATGTTACATTAAAAACCTATTGGCTGCCTTGAATGTAACTGGCCCAAAAATCCTCTCCACTTTCCGCCTCCAACTCGCCTCTTCCCACTCTCCGACACCCCCCTGCCTGACCCTCCTGCTCGCCGATCCCCTCTCCCCGACTCTCCTGCTCACCAACCCCTCTCCCTGACTCTCCGGCTCACCGACCTCCCCCTCGCCGATGGCAGTGGCGGAAAGCAGCGAGCAGAAGGGTCAGGGAGAGAAGCAGTGCTACTCAGGGAATGTCCCTAATTTACAAACTAAAATGAATGCATGCTATTAAAATATTAAAAGGGGTACCTGTCTAATCTTAAACTCTTGGTATGGGGCTCATCTCATAATCTTCTCAATCAGAGGCAGGAGTGCCAGCAATGGAGCCAAGCCAAAAGTCAAAGCTTCAAGTACACATGCATTTTATTTTTATATAAAATCACGCTAGACTCTGCAAAGGGTTAAAGAACATTTCAAGTGTAACTGCAGCATCCACCCACTACAAAATCTGACTGCTATCAATACTCACAAGGGAGCAGTCAGCAACATTAGTGCACAGATCTCAAAGTCCTTTAGCCCGAGGGTATGCCAAAAATAGGCCACTCTCCTCTCACGATTAATCACAGCAAAAATCTATTAAATAAGGATGTTTTCCACATGGCCACACTGACAATATCATGTAGCAAGAATGGCAGCAAATCAAATTTCCATGGAAACTGCCTGGTCTTCTGAAGTGAAGGCGTCTGTTCTAAATAACCTCTCCTATCTCTCAAGTTCATTATGCTTCATTTCCAATCTATGAAGAGCCCTAGAGGGGTACTGGCCCAAGCAGAAATCTATTTAACAAACTAAAACGCTGAACCAGATGTAGTACTGCAGAACTTGCCAGAATGGATACCTGAACTTGAATAATACCCAAATACAGAGACAGTATCCTGAATGAAAATAACATAGCATATCACGGTCCATTGGGAGATACATCTTGTGGCTTTCTGCCGATTAATGCTTTGCAACTAATTAGCAGCCCTGAGAGAGAAGCTAAATGGAGGGCATGCATTGGCTGAAAGACAATGAAAACTTTTTTTACAAAGTGAGAAATCCAGATGAAGAACCACCTAGTAGAGCACGCAGATCTATCCATTCTCATTTGTTTTGAGTTTCTCACTCATTTTGGACTAAGTGGCCACTTATTTTTGTGCATTATACTGTTTAAAAATTCAGCTCCACATCACATTACATCTAAATGACTTAATTTCTCACTGTTTAAAAGGTTTCATTGCTAACATTTTCCAAATGTCACTGTCTTGATGGCACCATCAAGGCTGAAAGGAAAAGTAAGACTGTTTAAAGGAGTGAAAATAAAAGCGAGAGACACAAAAGTAAAAACAGCATTTGTCAATCACATCCAATCCATCCACAGATATAGGCATTGCCTGTGAGAGTGGTACTACTACCTCAGCTCGTCCAAGAAGATCTATTGTCATGTTCAATATGTGTGAGTTTGGACCAGTCAGTAGTCTTCACATCCAAAATAGCAAGCTTGAGTGCTAATCTGAGATTTGAGTACATAATCAGCCAGGTTGACTGGAGTGCTGCACTGTTGGAGCTGCCATATCTCAATGAAACAATAAACCAATGCCCCTTCTATCTTCTCAGGTTAACTAAAGATTCATCACTACTATTTGAAGATGAGCGGAAAACTTCTCCCCACAACCTGCTCAAGTTTATCTCACAAAAAGCATAAGAAAACCCAAATTATTTAATTGATGATTGTGGGAACTTGCTGTGCACAAAATTGGCTATTGCAATATAGTAACTGAACTATTGACTACACTTCAAAAAAGTATTAATTGGCTGCAAAATACTTTGGGACATCCCAGGATTGTGAAAGGAACTACATAGATGCATGTTCTTTCTTTCTCTTAATCTTGGCACATGCACTACACAGTGCAAGGAGCGTGTTGCATTGATAGAAGTATTGCCCTTGATAGGATACTAAACACAGATCCTGTTGTTAGGATCAATGTATAGCTTTAAGTTGAGTTTATATTTTGTATGTGGGTGTTAAGAAGGATGAAACCTGCTTTTAGTTTCATTTAGAGGTTTTTGTGAGCTCGGTACTGGGAAGTCTGGGGCCGTTTACATACCTGCATTTTTAATTTTACAACTTGAAGTAAAGCAATGGGTTGCCTAGGAGTTAGTAATTTAGCAAAGTTAAAAAAAGAGTAGATAAAACTGTGCTATTGCATAGCGGCAGGGGTCCAGAGACACACAGAAGGTCAGTTAGTGTGTGTATACCAGAGAGCACAGACAGATGGTCTAATCTCTCCAGTAAGAGATCCTTCAAGCCTGCTGGGGAAATGAATTTAGGAACCTCATGTGTTTGCTGTGAAGTTGAAGTAATTGTGAATTTAGATTGCTGCTTTTGGGTGTCTCAGGGAGCGATGCCAGCTGAAGAAAAACATCTAGTGAATGCTCAGAAGTCTGCTGGAAGAAAATTGTTTGAAAGTGAACTAACCCAAGCAAGGAACCTTGTTGTTGAGACAGTGGTAAATCTTCACTGAGGTTTTGTGTCTTTAAGGGTTGCTGGGATAAAAGGAATAGGGAGTTTGAATTATTTTCTGGTACCTGTATTGAAATCTTTCCAACCTTTTTCTCTAGTGGAATATAGTTCATTTTTTTACTTGTTTAGTAAACGTTTTATTCTGTATGTTAAAATTATACTGACAGACTCTTGTGAATGTGTTCAATAACTGACCTCCACGGATTCTAAAAAAGAATGTTAGGATTTACCAAGCCAGCTTTCACTCTGGGATCTGACTTGTCCAGTATTAACATTAACTGGGATCGTAAGACTGTCTACCTTCTGTATTGGTTGCAGAAAGATCTCATGTCATGGTTCAAAGAATAGGTAGTTCTCCAATTTAAGATAAAACCAAAAAATACTGGAAATACTCAGCAGGTCAGGTAGTATTTCTGGAGAGAAACATAGTTAATGTCTCAGGTCAACATGGCCTTTCATTAGAATCCAGTAGTAGAAGTGGTAGTTCACCTCTCAATCAAAACCACTCAAAAAAAAGATTAACCAGCTGTTCATCTCATATAATTAAAAACAGAAAATGCTAGAAATCCTTAGTGGGTCTGGCAGCATCTGCAGAGAGAGAAACTGAGTTAACTTTTCAGGTTGGGGACTTTTCATCAGAAGTGGTGACTGTAACAAATTCAATATTATGAGAAAATTGGACAGACCTATCTTCAAAAGCTCAGGTAATGTACCAGGAAGAGACTATATAATTTCAGGCCAGTCAACACTACAAAGTCCTCACCTACATTTGGGCAATATATAAATATATCAGTTTCCACACAGCCAGCATAAACCAACCAAAGTAGAGGGCACAGTGAAATACAGAGCCAGCTGGGAGTGGCCTTTCACTTTAAACATTGACTCCAGCTCCCTTGAATGTTATGGCAGGGTTCATGCCTTATAATAACCTTATATCCTACCAACCTGGTAAAGCTACTAGAAAAGGGCTACCTGCATTCTAAACATCAAAAGCAATATGCAATAGGCTGAACCAACAGGTCAAAGTTCTGTGGCCCTACCACATCCAGTTGACATTGGTGAGGGATGACCAGGGAGCTGCAGAGGAGGAGGCAACATGAACCATGGTGCCAACAGGAGTGCAAAACATGGTTTAAGGGTTTGCAAGTGGCTTTAGCCAAAATTGCCAAGTGGATGATTCTCCTTGACCTTCTCTACATGTCCAGCAACTTTGAATCATTAATTACACACATCCAAGGCTTAGTGCCATCGCAACATCCCTGCTTTTTAAAAATAATAATTCTAAAAATGTAGCTGGTGCTGATAAGGTTAGTATTTATAGCCCATCCAGACAACATGGAAGATTATGAGTTTGTCCCATCCACAAAACAAGATAATCTAAACAAGATAATTAAAGCTCTATCAGTCTCCCGCCAACGGTAATGCGGTCACATGATCCTTACCCCACCAATAATCTTCTGACCATTGCTTAACTCGAGTTTCACGAGAACCATTCAGCTCCAAAGAATAACCATCCGCAGCATCATGACAGTATTTGAACAAGCATCAAGAAGTTAATCAAAACTGAAGTCAATGGGTGAGGGGGTTCAAAGAGAACATCTCCACTGACTGGAGTTATTCATACCTGCTGGTGCCATCCTCCCAGGGCCATCATTTGTTAAAAATTGAATTGGACCAGCTGTAAGAGCAGAGCAGCAACTGGCTGCTCTGCTCTGGCCCCTCATTGACTTTTCACCATTTATAAGGCTCAAGTCAGGAGTGGGACAAAATAGTCATTAGTTTACCGAACTGACGCAACTTCAACTCAAGAAACTCAACATATTCCGGGACAGAGCTAGTCGCTTGATCAGTGCTTCTGCTCCTGGAATCAATTTTCACTCCCTCCAGCACTGACACACAGTGACTGCAGTATGTACAATCTTCAGCATGCACTGGAGCAACTCACCAAGACTACTTACTAGAACCCTCCCTCCCTTGCAATCAGTTCCACCAAACAGAAATATCGTGGACATGCCATCACCTCTAAGCCACACACAAAAGGCTGGAAAGGAGGTGAGCAGCAATGTTGTTCGAACACCATCACCTTCAAGTCATCTACCATCCTGATTTGAACATATACTGCTGTTCCTTCGTCATCAATGAAGGTTACGCTGGAATTGCCTAGAAAATACCATTGTGGGAACACTATCATCCCAAAGATTGCAGTGGTTCAAGGATATGGCCCACCACTACCATGAGGGAAACTAGAGGTAAGCATTAAATGTGGCTTTGCCATCATCGCATATATCTAATAAATGAATTAAAATAAAACATAATAAATACATAAAAATGTTGGGAAACCTCAGCAGGTCTTGCAACATCTGTGAAGAGAGAAACAAAAACAGAATTACCTGGAAAAACTCAGCAGGTTTCCAGCATCCGCAGTTTTTTGTTTTTATCTCTGTGAAGAGAGAAACTCTTCTTCATACGGACTCAAAACATTAACTCTGTTTCTCTCTCCACAGATGCTGCCAGACTTGCTCAGTTTTTCCAGCATTTTCTGTTTTTATTTCAGGTTTCCAGTATCTGCAGTATTTGGCTTTTGGCACTTTAAAACAGTTCTACTTGCACGAGAAAGGAAGATGAGTGAAATAAAACAAATTTTCAGTCTGTCATGTATAACAACATATGTTATGCTAGTGAACGTTCAATGGTTTTGCCTGTTGGTAAGTCAGAAAATTAGACCTTTCTTTTACCTGTCCAAAGCCCTCATATTCCTATTGCTCTTTGATTATGCATCTCTCTCTCTCCCCACTTCCCTTTGTTTCCATCTCTCCAATCTTTTTGCTTTTTTATGTTCTCATCTAATTTTATTTTCATCACTTTCCTTTTTGGATGGTTGACATGGTGTGCACTAGAAGGGAAAAGAGCTGCTGAAAATTGTAGGTTGGTGGCAGCGGCTGCAGTAAATTTGGTCCAAAGCCATCAATTGTTCCCTTCCAATCACCTCCCTATTCAGTCATTTCCCTTGCCCTCTCACTTCCTCTTTTAATGACTTGCTGCATTGTGTTTCTCCCCTCCCATCAGAGCCACTTAACTACCCTTTACCCTCTATCCATTCCCCTTCACTCCTACATAACCATGGTAAAGCTCAGTAAGTGGCTCTAGCTTTTATCCCCGACTGGTTTTCTGTCTCCCCTCCTTCTCCATTCTTACATTAACTTATAACTTTTAACCTACTTATCTTTTTTAAAAGTACTGAAATCAGGAGGAAACACATCTGTTTTGTCTCTCCTTTCCACAAGTGCTACTAATTAAGGACTGTTCACCTCAAGCATGTTTTTTGAACATTGAACTCAAATTAAGATAAGGAAAGAAACACTTAACAGTGCAAATACAATATATTAAGTGCACCTTAATACACTTTTTACAATTTGTATTAATGTTACTATATTTTTAGAAATTTACTTAATGCCTTATTCCCACTTAGAGGGGAAGAAAAACATCAGACATAATTTTTCAGAAAACCTCAAGTGATTTACGGGAAAACATTAATACTACATCACTTAGTGATGTGCCATGCAATCTTTAGTGGTCAATCGCATAATGTCACATTGGAATTCCTATTATAGTGCTACCTAGTGGTGTTGCAGTTAACGATGACAGATAAATAGTTAAGTATTGATGTTTTAACATGGTAAAATTCATAGGAAATGTTTACATATCAGGTTTCCATGAGCCTCATAACATACCATATTTGATTAATTTACTGGTTGATAATTAATTAAGAGGGGGACAGTTGACTCAGTTGGTTAGACAGTTAGCTGTAGCTGAGATTAATGCCAACAACACAAGGTTCAATCCCTATTCTGGATGAGGCAGACTTGGGATCTTCCTCCTAATTCTACCTGTTGTAAGAATATCGTGGCACATGGAATGACGAATAATTGCCAAGAACCTGCCTTCTGTCTTAGAACTCAAGAGGAAGAGTTATATTAACTGTTTAACAGCAGCACGCACAGAAATCACACTTCAGATTCTGTACTGGTACAGATCCAAGACAATCTTAAATTGTTGGGTGCTTTTGACCTGCACCTCTAATTTATAGCCTGAAACAGGCAAGCACATTGTGGACCTGGTTTAAAGACACTAAATTATATTTTAGAAAGATGTGAGGGCTACTGAGAAGTGATCCATTTCCTAATTTTTCATGCATTTCTTGCTTTGATGTGTACTTAACAGCCAATCTGCAAAACATGCTTTTACATCAGAAGGACACCCTTATAATCCAAAGGCCATCTTGTGCTCCCTCACTATAAACTTTAATTTTACCTAAACCTTACAAAAGCTATTATAGAATTGGAACTCCACAAGAATGCCTCACATCCAAAGACTATAGCAGGAACAACTTGCTAAAAAAAGCACCGAGAATTTCAGATTGTCACATTTGTTTTCAGTCAGAGCAGCTCAATGTATATTTCCGCATTGCACTGCTTCAAAATCTTGACATGTCTTTCTATATGTGCATCAATTCGTATTCAACTGAATCTGACCAAGCAGTTTATTCTGCAGGCACTAATTTCAGAGGCAGATCAGAGATGAAATTTGTCTTCAGCAACACGCAAAATAGGCAATGCTGAACCCTCCCTAACGTATTTTCAATTGAAGTCACTGGAAGAAAGAAATCAGGTGCAATGTAAAACGCTTTGTTACTTTGCTATTGGCTGTTTTGTGCTATAGCCAAAGACCAATTTCACCCCCATAACTTCAACTTCTGGAGGTGCTGAGAGAACACTATAGGATCTGACATGTTCTCCATTAAGAGCTACAGTAGTTTGGAGTAACCTTTACACATGAGTGTTCTGATCTGTTCATGACCTAGAATAAGAATGCAGCTTAAGGAAACTGTGGCAGTGTAGCTCTGAACATGAAAAGCCCAAGCAGTAACAAATAAGCCCCACTTATTTGAGAGTCAAGGTAAGAATGAGCTTTAGGACATGACTGAACAATGAGTCCTAATTTCAAATCAAAGAATGTCGGGAGTAGGAAAGTTCATGGCACTAGTGACTATTGTTGTATCATTAAGACAACAGGTAACGTAGACCCACTATTACATGTTCCAGGTAATGTAGCAAATGAATTTTTGTGTCTTTACAAAAATCAGAAGGTTGAAAAGCACAAATACAATCTAATAAAGTGATTTACATTGATTTTACAGCACAGAAACGGGCCATCAGGCCCATCTCACCTGTGTGAGTATTTACACCTCATAAGTTTCTTCATCTACTCCTATCCACATAACCTTCCATTGCTTTCTCTCTCATGTACATATATAACTTCCCCAAAAATGCAGCAATGTCAGTCACCTCAACCACTCCATATGGTAATGAGTCCCACATTTCATCACACTCTGGATAAAAAAGTTTCTCCTGAATTCTCTATTGGAGTTTTCAATGACTATTTTATATTTATGGCCCAAGTTTTGGATTCCCCCACAAATGGGGGTGGTGGGGGGTAGAAAGAGAAGCCATTGCAGCTGGATGTCTGGCAAGGACTGGATAGATGAGAACAAAAGCAGGCAAAGGCAGATCCATCCAGCTGGGCGGCTGTAGAGAGGCAGGTCAATGTTGTCAATCATGTCAAAGGGTGCAGACAGGTCGAGGAGAACAAGGAGGGATTGTTTACCTTCGTCGCTGTCACATTTTGATAAAAGCTGTTTTGGATCTGAAGCAGGGGCGGAAATTTGTTGGAAGAACTCAGACATGGTGTGCAGGGGAAGATGGGCATTTTATGGGAAGCAGTAACACGTTGAAGGACATTGGAAAGGGAGGTTGCTTGTGGGATTCCGCTCTGCACAATGTGGCTGCCACATTTCCCTACATTATCACAATGACAAGTCAGCATTTTGTGGACAAGTACTTTATAAATGTTTCTTCATTTACTATCCATGTTATACTTGAGAATGGTTGGTTATAATAATAGCTGCAAAAGAGCTGCAAATTCTCCAGCAGCAGCATACCTGACCTTGCTGTGAAAAAATAATTTTCAATTCACAGTGGGCACCTTGCAAGTCAAGATGACAAAGTATATTGATCACAAGTATAATAACCTTATTTAAATGCTATTACAGAATGGATACAGTTTCCAATTAACAGGATGAGATATTATCTGATGGCCAGATAACCTGCTCATGTCTAGATTTTCCCTGTTGGCCTTGTACCACATACCTCTTTGGAAGGCATAAATGCTATCCTTGCACTGGCAGGTGAGGGCAATGACAGTCCAGTCCACTCCTTTGGGTTGGTTGCCAAAGTTCTGCTGCTCTGCTGCCAAAGTCTCAACATGTTGTTTGTCAGCTTTGCTTGCCATTCCTTTAGATTTCTTCAACTTATGCCATACAGTTGTTTTTCAAAAACACCATATTGCTTCCTAGAAACATAGTAACTTAATTATTATCTGTTGATCTATGGTATTGCATAGAGAAATAGTTCTCAAAAGACCCTTGGTTGAAAGACCCTTTTCTAAATGGATTATTTATCCCCCACAGACCCCTCCATCTAAATGTTAAGATTATACATTACTCATATTATGAAAATGCTGCATGTAAAGAATGCTTTTAAGAAACCACGATTTATGTACAGATACCAGTGAGATGGATATGAGTGCTTCTTACTGCAGAGCCTGTCTCTAACCTTGTATGCTACCCTCGTAGGAGAGGCAGCCATCCACACTGAGATGCACATGCAGCGGCCGCATTCCTCTCCCACCTCTCAACTCACACTTCATATTATTTCATGGAATTCCTGGAAGATCTCTACGGAACCCCAGTTTCAGAACCACCAACATAAGAAGTGTCAAGTCCCAATTGTAACATTGAACTGAAATGGAGTTAGTGAGAAAAGAATAACAGGACAAAAACATGAATATGTACTTCAGTCCACCAGCTTTAAGTCCCATATTCTGGTCTTAAATTCTTAGGTCCATATTGATAATGGAAATTTCCTCTATAAACGTGTCATGTTGTAATTATACTCTCCTGCCAGTGATAGCACTGCAGCACACCCATTGGAGCAAGAGTACAAAAGTGACAAATTTTCATAGACAATTTTCATTACAAACGTGGACATATGTCGACAGAAGTCCTCTCTGTACAGATTTTAATATATCACATAGAACTTAGGAGCAAGAGTAGGCCAATCAGCCCTTCTAACCTGCTCTACCATTCAATAAGATTTTGGCTGATCTGATTGTGGCCTCAACTCCATTCTCTTGTCTGCCCCCCATAACCCTTCACTCCCTTGTCTATCAATAACCTATCTCACTCTGCCTTGAATAAATTCAATGTCTGGCCTCCACTGTTTTATGGAGCAGAGAACTGCACATACCAAGCACCCTCAGAAAAATAAATTCTCCTCATCTCCGTCTTAAAAGGGGGACCTCTTACTCTGTCCTCTAGTTCTAGTGTCCCACACAACAGTCAATCTCCCATGCTATTGGAAGCGGGAATCGATGTAACCTTCAAATGAAGTGAAGTTAGAGGGTGGGTTTAACTTGACCAATGCACAGAAATGTAATTCAGCCTCCATTTTGTAGTCACGCATTTTATCCTTTTTTAATTTCCATTACAAATTCCTAGGTCTACATTTAGAATGGAAACATCCAATATAAACACATCAGATTATATTTATAACCCCCTTTCCCACTTCTTTTCCCCTTTTTTCCTGTGTTCTTCACTACTGTCCCTCATTTTCTCACTCTGATTCTACCCTTCCTTCCTCTCTCGATGTTTGTCTCTACCCTTCCTTCCTCTCTCGATGCTTCTCTTTTCTCCCTTCCTTTTCAGTCTGCTTCTCTCAAATTCAACTTTAAAATAAATAAATTAGGTTGAAGAAAGAAACTGTTTGCCTTTCTCTCTGACTGTCTATTTCTCACTCTCCTCAACCTCATGTATTAGAAATTAGGACATATGTTTCACAGATGTAAGCCATTAGCATTGAGCCTTCTTAACTGTCAACAAAACACAAGTAGAGATTGATAATTTGTTGGCTTTAAAATTCAACTTTTTGAGAACTGAACATTAGCATCAAAAACACATACTCTCTCACACTGTAAGCAAGGCTGGGTACTGGATTTTACTGCAACCCAATCATTTTCAGGTTAATTTAAATTATAGTCATTACAATGAAAGGTCAAAACGCCATTTTGTGATAACACTGAGATAAGAAGTCATTTTGACGTTGTTAACCTTTTACAACAAAATAACCCATTATAGTATTACGAAGCAGTGGCTGACTTGCAACAGATGATTTCATTAGGAGGAAGTACTTCAATTACTCTATTAATTACTTATCCTTCAATTACCAATCAGTGGTAACCCAGAAGTCACTTTGTTATTTCTGTATTTTTCAATTATGTTAGGAAATAGGGATAGTTTAAGTAACTTATATTTTGTATTTGTTGGTGTTAGGAATAAGTTTTAGCTTTAATGTTTAAGTTTGATTTGTTTTTCTGTATCTGATGTGTAAAGAAAATGATCAAAGTGAGTTTTAGTTTCACTTTAAAAGATGCCTGCATTTCTAATGAGTGTTTTATGACTATGGCAGCTAAGTTAAACAAACAAGAGTAGAGAAACTGGGCTGTTGCCTAGCAACAGGGGTCCAGAGAGGAGGGTCCCTCCCACAGAAGAAACTAGAAACAGCAGTTTGATTTTGAAGCTGTTTGAGTTCAGTTGGTTTTGAAAGTAGCTGCCAGGAGAGAGTGGAGCAAAGGGGTCAGACAGCCAGTCCCAAGCTAAAGGAAAGTCCCAAAATCCAGGGGAGTGGAACAGGGGGAAGTCCCAAGCAGACCTTCAGTCAAAGGAAGGTCAAGAACATGGAAAAGGTCCTGTTGTGTGGAAGTGAAAGTAAGGAGTAGAAAGTAAGGCTCCACACTTCAAGCTTAAAGGAAGCAGATTTAAAGTGAGAGGCCAGAAGGTCCAAAGAGACAGATGAAGGTCTATAATTCTTTGCTATGGGCATGTAAAGCAGTGGTGTACTATTGATGGCTGAGTCAGTGAGAGAGAGTGCATGGAAGACAGCCTGAATGCATGTGGTGACCCAGGGGAAAGGAACATCAGAAGGAAAGTTCAAAACCCTGGAGATAAACCCTTGCAGAAGATGTCTGAGAGAAAGTGTCAGTTTGGAAGAAGATTCCAAAACACGTTCTTGCAGAGTAGAGATTGGAAACCTATGTGCGAAAGATGGAGTGCAGTGAGACCAGTTGGCTCAGGTTGGGACAAGTGTCTGGAGGGAGTTGATGAGAGATCCATTGCATTTGATTGAGGTTGCATCTGTCACTTGGTTTCAGAATGTGGTGTGTCCAACCACAGGTTGCTAATTGGTTTACATGGACTGTACTTACTGTGAACATTAGAGTACAAGATAGCTTTTGTAACTTGTGTTATCCTTACAAATCTGTATATAGCTGTAAAGGTATGTCTGTCAGTGAAGGGGTATTGTATTATAGTTCATCTTTTCTTGTTTAATAAATGTTTTATGCTTTTGTTAAAAGTTCATTAGCTGACTCCAGTGACTTTGTTCAGTAGCCCCTCTCCATGTATAATGATAAACAAATAAAAGTTAGGATCTATAAAGCGGGGTTCCAACCTGGAATCAGGCTTGTCCAGTGGTAAGCTCAGTTGGGGATCATAACAGTTAGCATTTCTTATGAGAGGAGTAAAGTGGTGTAGCAGCTGGGAGTGAAGTAGCCCAAGCTTTGGACTCCTTCCCTATCAGGAAATTACACCGTCCTTGCCTGCTGAGTCTATCTTAATGAATAGGACTCCTGTAAAGACAGCAGGATAACAGCTATAGCTTAAAGGAAGGCATCATCCCAAGTTTAAGATAATGTGCATAATTAGCTAGAACCAATAGAGTTAACTCAACTCATTTTTGACAAATTATAGACCAAGCAGTCATTTCCAACAACTTGGCTAAAGTGGGCTTACAACATCTTTTGAGTATATAAAAAGGGGTTGCTGGAACCATGTGTGTGTACATCAAGTGTGGAAGAACCGGTTTAGATCTTTGGGGGTATGCGAGTGTCCTCCCATCAGCACAATGATAGTTTCCAATAAACTTCAGAGGCAGATGAGTATTGGGTGTAGTTAGTACTAGGACTGGTTTGGTGACAGATTCCCTGCCAGTCGAAATCCCAGGAAGGCGTGCTTCTCAGTGGCAGTGACAGTTTCTCTGTCAGCGCGAGGAGTTCAAATTGTTGCCCACTTCCCTTGGATTGATCAACCATTTGAAAGTGTGGAGTTGGTAGTTTCATTGATAATATACTTTAACCATATTCTGCCTCTGTTAGTTAGTTGAGAAGTTTCTAAAATTTGCTTATAAAACAATAAACTTTGATATCATTCACTAATTTGGTGTCTGAATCTTTGCCTGATGCTTATATCTCTGTTGAATTCAAATGGTTTAAAATGGCAATCTGAGTTCCAGTTTTAGGTCATGCACAGCTAAACTGGAACAGTCTAAAATATTAAAACACCCATTTTTAAACTTATACCAAACACACACAGTTATGTATTGAATGTCTTGTTTGGCTTCCCATACTGTGCAAGCCAGTGCATTGTGGGATTGCAGAATCCATGTTGTTGTGTTCGTTCTGTTACTGCAGTAGAATAAATGAGAGCTGCAATGTTCAATTACCTCTGCGCCTCTTAGAGTATTGTTTAGTCTTTTAAAAGTCATTGACCGTACCGATATTAAAACATAAATTGGTGATGAGGACAATGGACCTTTGCGGTAAGGCTGCTCAAAATGAAACAGCTAGTAAAAGGAAATCACTGGTTTAAAAAAAAACACACCTACTCTCCTGGAGTGCTCCTGAAGTTCAGGCAAAAGGGTTCTGCAAGGTGAAGATAAAAAGACAAAAAGGGAAGAAATCGCTGTGCTTTTCTCAACATTAAAGAAGTTTAGAAAAAAAAGCTTACAGAAAAAAAAAGTGAAGCAGCCACGTCTGCAGAGAGAAAAAAAGAGACCCAAGTTTGCAGGGATCCTGAAAAAGTGTGGGAAAAATACAGTGACAGGGCCACCGGCTGCAGACAGCCTCTGATGTTCCAAATATACAGGACATGCAGGGTTCAGAAAGAAGACAGAGAGAAGAATGTGTTGCAGTTTTTAAAAAAGTGTAAACGGTTACAGAAAGGGAAACTCCATAATTGCTGCAGAGCTCACCAAAAACCCAAAATGCGCAGGAAAAAACACAGACATAACCGGCAGCCACTGAAAGCCTGAGTTGAAAAATTGGTTACTGTCTTAAAGCAGTAACAGCATTTAAAGTGGTAACTACAAAAAAAAGGCATTAAACAAAATGTAACTGACGAAGGAGAGAAAATAAAAAGGGAGAAAATGACTACACTCACCAGACTTATGGGACATTTCGATAAGACTGTGGAACAGTGGAGCTCCTACACTGAACGCTTTGAGAATTTTTGTCCTTGCAAATGGAATTGAAAATTATAGAAAGGTGGCAACTTTCTTAAATGTGATGGGAGCTTAAACCTTTGGCTTATTAAGAAGCTTGGTGCAACCTGGCAAACGTGGCACAAAATTGTATGAGGACTTTGTAAAAGTCCTGGAGATGCATTTTTCTCTGGAGCCACTTATCATAGCAGAAAGATTTAGGTTTCACAAAAGAAACCCAAGAAAAGTGGGAAACAATTGCGCACTGTGCTGCTGTACTTAAAAAGCTCATTTGAACATTGTGAATTCAAGAGGGTACTGAACGAGACCCTCCATGTGTGGTCTGTGCTTTGTAGTGAACCAATCCAGAAACGCCTCCTGTCAGAAGCTAACCTCACTTTGCAGAAAGCTGTAGAGATTGCAGTTTCCATGGAGCTGGCTCCAAAAGAAGCACAGCAGCTGAATGCATCAACTCAAGAGAATAACGTGACAGTTGAGTGTACGTACAAGATAGCAAAAGGCCGAGAATGTTACATTTGTGGAAAGCTTAGTCATCTGAACGTTGGTGCAGAGACCTTGAATGCCATCAGTGTGGCAAGAGACATATTGAGCATCCCTGAAAAAAACTAAAAAGTAGCAGTGAATCAGAAAGCCAAACCAGAGAAAAAGGAATTCAATGTCTGACATTGCGAGAAGAAATATCTACATGTCAGAAAGCAGGAACCGGTGGACCAGAGTGACACCGAGTCCAAAGAAGAAGGGCCCCTCCACTTCTTGTCAGTGGCAGGTGGTTCACAGGGCTACTGGGTAATGCCACTGCTGGAGGGCCAACCAATGTGTATGGAACTGGATACAGGGGCAGCAGTTTTTCTGGTTCCGAGTACTGTGCATAAGGAGAAACTTAAACTTCTTCCCTTGATGCTTGCAAAAATCATCCTGAAAACATATACAGGAGAATCTATTCCTATGATGGGCAGAACGGAAGATAGGGCAGAACGGAAGTTAAAGTGGAACTAAATGCCCAGACTGCTTAGCCACCACTGCTTGTGGTGAAAGGCATCTACCCAGCTTTAGTTGGATGGTCATGGCTTGAGAAGATCAAGTTAAACTGGGTAGGAGTACACAGCATTGCAAAAGAAGAAACTGGTCTGACAGCTGTTATTTAAAAATGCTGTTGTTTTGAAAGGAGATTTGGGAAGCATGAAGGGACTCACCATAAAATTGAATATTCAAAGCTGACTCTCAACCAAAATTTCTGAAGGCCAGAACTGAGCCTTATGCCACACAACCAAAAGCTGAAGATGACCTGGAGCATCTGGTCAAGATAGGAGTCTTGGTGCCTGTCTCCAACAGCAAATGGGCAACACCAATCATTCCAGTGCTCCAGAAAGATAGCTCCATACATGTCTGTGGAGATTTCAATATTACTGTTAACTCTGTTGTGTGCTGAACAATATCCATTTCCCCATATTGGGGGACTTTTTGCTGGCCTGGCTGGTGGACAGAAATTCAGCAAAATAGATCTATCCCAGGCCTACTTACAAATGCACTTTGATGAGAAGTCAGAAGAATATCTGACCATCAAAACACAAAGGGGAGACTGTACCAATACTGCCATTTGCCTTTGGGAATAACATCAGCTCCAGTCTTGTTTCAGAGGGTCATGGACCAGATCCTGAATGGCTTGCTTGGAATTCAGTGCTACCTTGATGACATCTTGGTAATGTGCAAGACTGATGAGGATCATCTCAAAATTTGGTTGCCACCCTACAAAGGCTAGAGGAGGATAGCCTATGGGTTCACAAAGACAAATGCGAGTTTTTTCAGTGGAATTTTTGGGGCCAGTCATTGATGCTGCTGGGCTTCACATAGCACCCTCCAAGGTCAAAGCTATTGTGGATGCTCCAGCTTCTCAGAATACCAGCCAGTTCTTAGGGCTGTTGAATTATTACAGGAGATTTATTCCTCAGCTGGCAACCTTGCTGAAGACCCTGCGTGAGCTTGTGTGTCAGAACAAAGCCTGGAAATAGACAGAAACCTGTGACGCTGTGTTCAAGAAGGCTAAAGCAGTGCTAACAGATTCCGAGGTACTGAAGTACTTTGACTAGCATGTGATGCATCGCCTTATAGAGTTGGGGCCGTTGTTTCACACATAATGCCCTCAGATGTGGAGACTTTAAACAAAGCAGACAGCTGTTACGCTCAAATCGGACGCAAAGCGTGCGAATCATTTTTGGAATCCAGAAATTTCACCAGTACCCATTTGGACAGAAATTCACACTGCTGACGGATGATTGACCACTCACTTCAATATTCGGTCCACACACAGGTAGCCCTTTAGCTGCAAGCAGAATGCAGAGTTGGGCATGGATGTTGGGTGTTCACACATATGACATCAAATATTGTAAATTTACCTTGTATGGCAACGTAGCTGGCCTTTTGAAGCTGCTGCTACCAATTAGCCAAGTGGACACTGCACAAAGACATTTTCTACTTTGCACACGTGGAGAACACACCCATCACTTCAGTCCAAATCAAGAAGGGCACTCGAGTGGACCCAACATTGTCCAAAGACATGGATCTTGTGATGCATGGCAACTCTTTCCCAAACTTCTGAGTCTCACCTGATCTTCATCCTTATGCTTCCAGGAGGATGGAGTTATCAGTCACTTCAGGATGTTTGCTTTAGGGCATGCAAATTATTACTCCACCAACATTGAGGAAACCAGTGTTGGACCAACTGCATTCTGGACATTGTGAAATAGTTTGAATGAAAGAGATTGCAAGAAGATACTTTTGGTCTGTACCAAGACATTGAAGCCAAGGCAAGATCTTGTCCTTCGTGTCATTGTGAGAGAAACATGCCTCAATTGGCACTCCTGCATCCATGGGATTCGCCAGAAAACCCTTGGCAGAGCCTTCACGTCAATTTCGCAAGACCAATGCTCATGGTGGTTGTGGGTGCTCATTTCAAATGGCAGAAGTTTCAGTGATGTCCTCTGCTACAGCTGAGAGTACAATTCAAAGGCTAAGAGAAATGTTCAGTCCTTATGAATTACCAGAACAACTTGTGACCTACAATGGACCTCAGTTTGTCTCGCAGGAGTTTGAGAATTTCGATAAGTAACAGAATTCATCACATCACTTCAGCACCATATCACCCATTCAATAATGGGTCAGCTGAGAGATTTGTTCAAACCATGAAACACGCTTTAAGTTCAGCACGAGGACACTCCTCCATTCAAAAGTGTCTGAACACATTTCTGCTAACATACCAAAACACGCCACATGCTACGATTAAAGCATCTCCAGCGTTCCTACTAATGGGATGGCAACTGCACACTTGCTTTGATCTGCTGAGACCAACAAAACACAACAAGTTGTGCAAGATCAAGAGTATGACCAAATAGAGAGAAGAGCACAAAGGTCAAAGCCAAGAATTTTCTTTTCTGGGCAAGAAATTCTAAACTGTAATTATGCTACATTAGTTCCTGCTACAGTGATTGCTCAGACAGGAATCTGTTTCGCACAAAATCCAAACTCACCTGGTTGAGTCATGTTGACCAACTGTTTCCAAGTCAAGCATCATCTAAGGATACACATCTTATGGAAGAGCCATCTCCAAGTCAAGGAATGCTGACTCCAGTCCCACCTCCTCAGTCTAGCTCGACTGAAGTAGAAGTTGCCTCACCTTCACCTGCATTAGACACAACTTCAGATTCGGCAACAAGTCCTAAATTACCATCAGTCTCTGACGAACGTGACCCTGTAAAAGTACCAGAAGTCCGCTATAACCCACACCGGGAGAGAGGACCTCCTGAACGGCTTAATTTATAAAGTCAGAGACTTGAGATGGATTCAGCGGAAATAGAGGCAGTCTACCCTCTTTCCCTAGTTCAGGGAATGTTTTGTTAACTGATAAGGGAGGGGGAATATGCTATGTATTGAATGTCCTGTTTGGCTTACTGAATTTGCAAGCCAGTGCATTGTGGGATCGCAGAATTCATGCTGTTTCGTTAGTTCTGTTACTGGGTAGAATAAACTACAGATGCAATGTTCAATCACCTCTATGCCTCTGCAAATATTGTTTACTTTTTAAAAAGTTATTGACCACACTGATATTAAAACTTAACACACTAACACACAAAGGCCTCAGGTTTGATTCCTATCTGTAATACATTTGTCAATTGGCATATTTCATGATCATGATCATGATTGATCATTTCCAGGCTTCAGAATTTTTGGAAAATAATTTGTTTAATGCTGGCATTTTAAAAGCAGCACATATCCATGTGAAATAAAAACACAAATGCTGGAAACACTCAGCACTGCTGGAAACACAGCACTACAAGCAACATTTGTAGAGTGAGAAAAACAGAGTTTCAGGGTTAATAATCAAGGTTGATGGCCTTTTGTCAGAAGCGGACCTAAAACACGAGCCTGGATTTTGCTGTAATAGTAAGGCAAGGCCATCAGTGCTCATCATTTTTATGGGGTAATCAGACAGCAAATTCTAGCATTCATTATACGGACAGTTAAATGCACAAGTCCAGAAGTTGTTGATGGACGTCCCTTTTCCTCCACAGCATGCGCTGTTGCGGTCCTCGACGCTAGGCTCACATTGAAATGGCTGAACTTGGTGCACTTTCCCACTAATTCCACACTAAAGGTGGCTGAAAACGTTAGGGTTGATGCATGGATATGAGTTTTTAATGCTGAATAACTTCTCTGACGCTGAAAAATTAAGTTACAAGTATGAAGTCTCCTTCCTTCAGACAGAAATTAGTGTTAGAGATTTTAAAAACAAAATACTTCCTTTTTACTTTTTCTGCCTGTCCCTTCTCTCTCTCTCTCCAATAATCCCATCTGTAATTCCTAATCTTCATTTCAATTTCTATACTTAAATTTAAAAATAATTTATATTTCCTGCTATCACTGCCTAGTTCAGAGGTTTCTTCAATCTGACTGGCTAAAGGCCTTGCTGTTTCTAGCCCTGTTCACACATGCCACACATTTCCTGCACAGGATGTCACACAGGAACAGATGCCTCATGACAGGATGTCTCCACTCTTAAAACCTATTAAATCTTTATGGGCAGCTATTAACAATTATTGTTCCTTTGTCACTGCCCACAAAATCCCAGTCAATAGTTCTTTTTTCTCATTCCACAGAAGTTGTCTGACCTAAATGTCTCTGGCATTTTCTGTTTTTATTTCAGATTCCCAGCATCTGCAGTATTTGACTTTTGTTTCAGTGTATTTTTATGTCTTTTTTTAAGAAAGGTCCCAGACAAAGGATTGCTGATGTGCTAGATGGAAGTTGTTTTATCCCCAGGGGCCAAATAATAAATGATTTGTTAGATTTTGTGAGCAATCAGAAAAGCACCCTTTATCCATGTGTTGGAAAACTCTTAATTCCTTTGTTTCACAGGTAGGGATTAAAGAGCCCAAAGCTTTCAGAAACAGGATGCTGCACAAGCAGTCAGATGGCAGGGGAGTGCAAGTGTTTGTGATTGGTAGCACTCCAGCCTCTGAACTGGAAGGCACAGGTTCAAATTCCACTGCAGGACTTGGCCATAGAAGGAGCATTCACATGGTTCAAAGCATGTTATTAATCAGCCTGCAAAATCCTTCCAACACTCCACACTATACTCTTCTCCCTTGGAGAATAAAGATACACAAAAAAAAAGTCAGGTGACAAAGGACTGCATAAGGCAGAGAAGTTCTGTCTTGGCTTGAAGCAAAGAATGAAGGGGAGTTAGTCTGTCTAAATCAATAAAGTGGGTGGTTGGCATGTTCATTATTTTTATGCTATTATGTGGATCTAAGGTATAATGATCGTAACTTTTGCTCTGTGCATTTTGCTGTAGAATAAAGCTGCTTAACAATTCAAACCATGTCTCATTTCATCTAATGTTAACTTGGTTGACTGTTGGAGAGATTGATGAATACATGTGCAAAAAGACATCTGCTTCTACGAGAAGGTTTCATTGCTACACTCATGAGTCCAGCTATTGTACTAGTAGATATAGGAGAATATGGGTCAACTCACATAAAAAGAAAGACACTTAACCCTTATGGGAGAGACTGGTGCCACTGAAGCCAAAAAGGCAGCAACACTGACCCCCATTCGCTACCATCAAATTAGCTCCTGAAGGCAGTAGGGTACTAGGCACTATTGATGTCAGTGCTCTGGAGCTAATGGGATGGGGACTGAAAATCAGACAGACTTCCTGCTCCTGATCTTTAGCCAGTGACCCTGTGAATCAAAACAGTCCCAGTGAAGCCCAACGCAAACTGGAGGAACAACACCTCATCTTCCGACTAGGCACTTTACAGCCTTCCGGACTGAATATTGAATTCAACAACTTTAGGTCGTGAGCTCCCTCCCCCATCCCCACCCCCTTTCTGTTTCCCCCTTCCTTTTTTTTCCAATAAATTATATAGATTTTCCTTTTCCCACCTATTTCCATTATTTTTAAAAAAAAATTTTTATAAAATCTTTTATGCTCTCCCCACCCCCACTAGAGCTATACCTTGAGTGCCCTGCCATCCATTCTTAATTAGCACATTCGTTTAGATAACATCACCAACGTTAACTCCTATGTGTTCTTTTGTTCTATTGTTGTTGACATCTTTTGATGATCTGCTTCTATCACTGCTTGTTTGTCCCTACAACCACACCCCCACTCCACTTCTCTCTCTCTCTCCGCCCCCACACACACACCTTAAACCAGCTTATATTTCAACTCTTTCTTGGACTCGAACTCAATTTCTGTCGAAGGGTCATGAGGACTCGAAACATCAACTCTTTTCTTCTCCGCCGATGCTGCCAGACCTGCTGAGTTTTTCCAGGTAATTCTGTTTTTGTTTTTGTTTTGGATTTCCAGCATCCGCAGTTTTTTTGTTTTTACCAGTAACATTTATGTTATAATTTGCTTCTCCCCCAACAAAGACTAACAATTGGAAGAGTGTCTAACCCAGCATGAGGAAGGCAATCAGTGACACTCATTCTTGCATCACCTTCATGGTGCACCCAACCATATTATCCTCTGGCTGAGTTTTTCCTCCCAGCACAATTACCTGGCTGAGACAGGAAAAACCAGATTCTTTCTAGGTCCCTGGATTAAGCTTTCAGTTCAGGATCTGGTCCAGACTCTGTTGAACTCAAGCTAGCAATTCAACGTGGCAAACTGGACAATACCAACATGAACAGCTTATATAAAATAATTGAATTTTATTTCACAGTGGACATGTTTTGAAGACCATTCTTCAATGATTAATAGTAATTCTTGTTTTTCTTATTACTGGCATTAAAAGGAGCCATTGTTAAGCTATCACTGTCAAACCACCAGTGCATCATTCTTTTAGTAAAAAGGTTTAATTAACTTATATTTTAATTCACAGGAAAAGGTTGTGACTGGTAAGGTCAGCATTTATTGTCCTTCCCTAATTACCCTCAAGGTGGTGGTGGTGAATTGCCTTCTTGAAATGCTGCAGTCTGTATGGTGAAGATACATCCAGAGTGCTATGAAGGAGGAAGTTTCAGCATTTTGCCCCAGCTCAGGTGAAGGAGTGGTACTATATTTCCAAGTCAGGATGGTGTGAGATTGGAGGGAAACTTGGAAGGTGATAGTTTTCCCATATGCCTGCTCTCCTTCTTCTTCCGAGTGATAGAGCTCATGGTTTTGAGTGTTGATGCAGTGTATCTTGTAGGCAGTACACACTGCTGTCACAATGTACCAATAGGGAGGGAGAGGATTTTTAAGGTGGTGAATCAAGTGGACTGCTTTGTCTTGAATTATCAAACTTCTTGAATGCTGTTGGAGTTACACTCACGCAGCCAACTGGAAAATATTCCATCACACTCTAGACATATGCCATGAAGTTGGTAGAAAGCCTTTGGGCAGTCACGGCTTAAGTCATTCACCACTGAATACTGAGCCTCTGAACTACTTTTATAGCCACAGTATCACATGGGTGCAGCTCAAGATTGAGGGCAGTGAGACGTAGTCCTTAACTGCGAAATGTTAGTAACTGAGCGAATTCAGTGCACTAATGGAGGTTGTAAATAGGGCTCGAGCCATTTGCTCACCATGCAAGCTTGATGCATCAAAGACATCCTGTGGGCAAATGGCTACCCTGATCAGATCATGTTGCACCGTATATCATGCAGGTAGAGTATAATGTAATGTCATGAATAGGCCTAAGGCCGTCACCTCCGGCCCTGAAAAGTGCCACTCTTCCGTAGATTATCTGGAAGGGCAAGGTATCTCAAAAATTCGAGCAGCAGTTGAAGCTAGCTGTTTCACACTGTGCAGTAACAATACAAGTGATATTCGCTACTAACAGGATGCCGCCGTCAAGCTGCCTATCACACGAATGAGTAAAGTGGTATATGAATTTCAGTGCCAGTGTGATGCTACGTATGCAGGCTGTACGTCTCAAAGATTGGCAAGATCGTATCAAACAGCATGTCCCAGCTGCTGTTCGCAACAGGCAAGGTACCCAACTAGCCCATTCTAGTATAACTCAAAACACAGTGTCCAAGATTAGGTGTGATTCCATGATTGGACAGCATTTGTTAAATAATCTGCAATGTGCTAAGAATTACGCTGACTACCAATTTAAGATTGTCAGTTGCGCTGGCAGTGTGGCACATTTGTATGTACTGGAAGGTATATATATATTAATACACAGGGCTCTGTTCCTTGCAGACAGAAAGAACATGTACATACATTACGCCTGTTTCAGCTAAACAAAATAAGTGACAGCCATTCGCTGACTCATTCCTCAGGACAATGCCTTGACCAATCAAGATCAAGCTGCCTGTTTGAAATTTCAAACAATGTTTGGCAGCTGTCAGTCACCAATTAGTGCATTCTCCATGGCAACACCTCTACTAGAGTCACTTGCCAACCAATCAGAACTCTCTTATACAGTATAAATCGTTGTTTTCTCCTTATTTTGTGTTCTCTGTGAAGTGTCCTGATGAGTACAAGACAAAAGCTTTGACATGTCTTTTCTTTCAGCAATACTCAAGTTCTGTCCTTCCAAATGACTATTAATTTATCAGACTATTAACAAGCAATAAAGGGGAACCTGTAAATGTGGAATACTTGGATTTCCAAAAGGCATTTGATAAGGTGCCACATCAAAGGTTGCTACACAAAATAAGTGTGGAGAGAACATATTAGCATGGATAGAGGATTGGTTAGCTAACAGGAAGCAGAGAGTAGGGATACATTGGTCTTTTTCTGGTTTGCAAGCTATAACTAGTGGAGTGCCACAGGGATCAGTGTTGGGGCCTCAACTATTTACAATCTATATCAATGACTTGAATAAAGGGACCGATTACACCAAAATAGGTAGGAAAGTAAGTTGTCAAGGGGAGGTAAAGGGACATAGATAGGTGGAGTGGGGAAAAAATTGGCAGATGGAGTATAATGTAGGAAAATGGGAACTTGTCCACTTTGGCAAGAAGGATAAAGAAGCAGCATATTGTCTCAGACAAGATAAGAGCCCATGGTGTCAGGTGTGATATATTACGATATATAGAGGATTGGCTAACAGGAAACAAGAGAGACAGAATAAATGGATCATTATCAGGCTGGCAAACTGTAACTGGTTCAGTGCTGGGCCTCAACCATTTATGAACTATATTAATGACATGGATGAAGGGACTGTATTATAGCCAAACTTGATGATGATACAAAGATAGGTAGGAAAGCAAGTTGTGAAGATGATACAAAGAGTCAGCAAAGATATATAGGTAGGTTTAGTGAAGTAGTGCGTTGGCAAAAAATTGGCAAAAGTAGTATAACATGGGAAAATGTGAGGTTGTCCTCTTTGGCAGGAGGAATAGAAACACAAAATATTTTATATGAAGAGAGACTACAGAATGCTGCAGTACAGGGGTATCTGGGTGTCCATATACATGAATCACAAAAAGTTAGCATGCAGGTACAGCAAGTAATTAGGAAGGCAAATGGAATGCTGAGCTTGCCAGGCGAATGGAGTACAAAAGTCAGAAGTTTTGCTGTAATTGTACAGGACATTGGTGAGAGGAGGGATATATTTATAATGGAAGTAGTTCAGAGTTCACTAGGCTTATTCCTGAATGAAGGGGTTGTCTTATGAGGAAAGGTTAAGCAGCTTGGGACTATACTCATTGGAGTTAAGAAGAATGAGAGTTGATCTGACTGAAACATAAAAGATGCTGAGAGGACTCAACAGGGTTGATCCTCAGAGGGTGGTTCCCCTCGTCAGGGAATCTAGAACTAGGGGGCACAGTTTAAAAATAAGGGGTCTCTTATTCAAAATGGAGATGAGGTGGATTTGTTTTCTTCTCAGAGGGTCGTTAGTCTTTGGAATTCTCTGCCACAGAGAGAAGTTCAGGCTGGGTCATTGAATATAATCAAAGCTGAGTTGACAGATTTTTGATTGACAAGGAAGCCAAGGTTATGCAGGGCAGGCAGGAAAATGGAGTTAAGGCCACATTCAGATCAGCCATGATCTTATTGAATGACACAGCAGGCTCAATGGGCCTACTCTTGCTCCTATTTCTTATGATCTATGTGGCTGATTAAATGGTAACCCACTAGGGTGTTTATGCTGCAAGATTCAACAATGGTAATGCCATTGAACATCAAAGGGAGGTGGTTAGACTCTCTTGTGGGAGATTATCAGTGCCTGGTGCTTGTGTGGCATGAATGTGACATGCCATACATCATCCTGAGTCTGGATACTATCCAGGTCTTTCCGTATGTGGGCAGGGACTGTTTCCTGATCTCAGGAATCGTGAATGTAACTGAACACTGCAATCATCTACAAACACCCCACTTCTCACCTTATGTTGGAGGAAAGTTCATTGACGAAGCAGTCAAGTAACAACAGCATAACAATAACATATTCCCCTTATATATTGCAGGTTACAAAAGGCTGAAGTAATTACGTCACTGAGTTTGTATGCTCTCAGTAATTTCTATCAATCAAAGGGCCAAGTCTGCAAACCTTGCAAACCATATCTGCAATGGGAATAGTACTGTTTACAACAGAATAAATGGAAAGGAGAAAATAACACTTCTCCTTCAGATTCAGGGAAGCAGAACAGGGGAAAAAAGTGACTCAGCAAAACTAAAATAATCTTAAAAGTACATTAAGAAAATAAACGATAAAGCAGGGATACAGACAGGGTAAATGAGTACACAAGAACAAGGGAGATGGAATATAGTGTGGGGAAGTGTGTGGGGAAATGTGAAGTTATCCACCTATGGAAGGAAAAAGAGAAAAGCAAAATACTTATTAAATGGTGACAGACTTGGAAATGTTGGTGTTTAGAGGGTTGTGGGTGTCCTTGTACACAAATCACAGAAATTTAACATGCAGGTATAACAAGCAATTGGGAACACAAATGGCATGTTAGCCTTTATTATCCAAAAGGATTGGAGTATAAGAGCCAAAAAGTCTTACTGCAATTTATAGAGCCTTGGTGAGACAACGCCTGCAGTGCAGTTTACAATTTTGGCCTCCTCACTTAAGGGTATACATACCTTGGAGGGAACGCAAATGTTCATTGAACTGATTCCTGGAATGAGGGGAGTGTCCCATGAGGAAAGTATACTAGGCCTACCCCCTAGGTTTTAGAATAACGAGGGATGATCTCATTGAAACATATTAAAATCTTGAAGTACCATAACAGGGTAGATGATGGGAGGATATTTTCCCTAGTTGGGAAATCTAGAACAAGGGGCTATAGTCCCAAAATAAGGGGTCACCTGTTTAGGACAGAGATGAAGAGAAATTTCTTCACTCAAGAGGGTTGTGGGTCTTTGGAGTTCTCTACCCCAGAGAGCTGAGGATGCTCAATTAGAGCAGATTCAAGACAGATTGATAGATTTTTGGATACTAAGCAGTTTAAAGAAATTGGGGGTAGCGCAGGAAGGTGGAGTTCAGATCACAGATCAGCCATGATCGTACTGAATGGGTGGAGTGGGTGTGCAGGGCCGAATAGCCTATTTTTGTTCCTATTCTCATGTAATTTATTAAAAGGGAGAAAAAAAGACAAGAATCAGAAAAATGAGACATATAGAGGAAATCACTCCTAGTTTCTAGTGCCACAGTGTAAACCCATCAACTCAGAGCCCAATGTTTTGCTGGATTTTTTTTTAAAAGGACAGTATGTATTTCTTTGTATGTCTCACTGCATTTTTAAAAAAAACTTATAACACTGCTCCATTTGTTTGGAATATATTTGCCACCTATATCACTGTTTCTAAATCAAGAAACCTCACTAAGTCATGTAACGTAATACACCAGGGTTCATTATGCCCATCCTATTGTACTACAAGATGATATCACTCTATCATCTATTGTACTTCTTATATTAAAACTATTTTGCAGATTTAACACCAAGACTTCACTGAAATAGTTAACTTGATATTTTCAGAAATCATCTGATTGACTGAACACAATTCAAAAGTTACTCAGCATTTGTCTTTACCATACACAAGAATACTGCACCAAAGTGTTTTATGTACAGTGCTGAAAGACATCTTTTTCTTTCACACAAGATTCAGTTTTCATATATACAGCATGTTGCAGCTGACTGCTTATACTCAACATCCAGCTGAAGCTTATGTACTCATTCTGTGAAGACAACGTTAAACTCTCCCTATATCAACCACCATTCACTGGGTAAGTGAGAAGTGAGGCCTTCTGTTCCCTCACCTCTGCCAAAACTGCTAAAAATGGCTGGTAGGCAATGTTTCAAAATAGCTCCATGGGATCAGCTCTTATTATTTCTCCTGGGGCAACTAGTACCTCCATGTGATAGTCCACGTGAAATTGAGAACTTGGCCCCTATGTGGGTGTGCTATAGTACATGAGTACTTTCTTCCTTCAATGTGCCATACCAGTTCACTCACATAGGGAACTCTAACTTAGCATGTGTGATCATAGATTCACTGGCTGCAACAGGTACAGCTGTGCCAAAAGGAATAGGACACTCAGAAATTCTCCACGGATACTGATGGGCTGCATTCCAAAGTTTGCCATTTCTCTTGGGTTGGAAAATTGTCCAAGCATCAACTGACAGTTCATACAGTGCAAATGGCTTGTCACAAACCAATGTCACTTAAATCTGTTTTTGTAAGATATTTTCCCCTTGCTGAACGAATGAGAAAATGAGAAAAAAAAAGTCATCAAGATTTATTTTAAAGGGTTGTCATCTTCAAGATCACCAAGACCATGACACCATACTGACCCCCTCAGTCATATCGAAAACAATTTGTTCCATTTAAAAATGTTCAAAGTTGCTACCAGATTAATGCAAGTAGAAATAAGACTAGAGACTAGGTACAGTAAAGCCTTGCAAGAAAGAACTCCAAAATACTGTCATCAGTAAAAGAAAGGTTTCAATTTATACAGCGCCTCATTACATCTCTAAATACTTCACAGAGGAGTGCACAGCAGCATCTCACAAACAGCAATGAGATGAACGAGCAACGTATGTGTTTGGGGTTATGCCGGTTGGAGGTGGCCAGGACACTGGGAGAACACACTGCTCTTTAAGAATGAAGCCACAGGATTTCACTTCTTAATCATAAATATTCTTTAAAAAAATTCGAAGATATTATGGACAGGTGGCCATTGGTAATGGTTAGATTTCTCAAAAGACTCTTAATAATGGCCTTGCTCTTTGCACAAAGAATCACTCAGCACATTTTTTTTAAGCAGAGTTGGAGGAAGTGAATTCTGACACTGATTAACTTGAGTATGTTAGTATTAGGGATGCAGAATTTTCCAATATTTTAGGTTTCGTGTCAGCATCAAGCAGTGTCAGGAATACTACGCTTTGATGTAGAATAAAGCTCCATCTGCTGTGTGCAGGCTTACTGCCTCAGGGGAGAATTCCCTACTGCAATTCCACAGAATTTCCATTTCACACAGCAGCAATCTTCCGAATGAGATCACCAATTTAATGCTGAACAATGGGGAGCCCTGTGCTGCATATTTACACCCATAAGAAACTGGGCTGTTGTGGTATTGCCACAACACAAACTTGCCTCAAAAGAAGCTTAAATTCATAATACATTACTAAATTTCAATGACTTGAAAAATATTTAATACAGAAATGATCAAATAATAGTTAAATGACTGGTGATCAGTTAGATTTTTCCAATCTACCCTTCCTCACTCCCACCTTGCCAAAGTAGGAAACCATGGACATCAGCACAATTGAAGTATCTTGCCCATTCATCTATTCTTTAGAATCAAGCAGCCAATGAAAGTCAGTGTCAGCCACGGATCAATGAGTAACACTTTTGCCCCTGAGTCAGAAGGTTGTGGGGTTCAAGTCCCACTTCAGGACTTGAGCACAAAACTCTCAGTTCACACTCTAGTGCGTTTCTGAAGGAGTGCTGCACTGTCAGAGGTGCTGTCTTTTGGGTGAGATGCTAAAGTGAGGCCGCGTCTGCCATCTCAGGTGGTTATAAGAGATCGCATGACACAGTTTTGAAAAAAAAAGGCAGTTATCTCCAGTGTCCTGATCAATATTTATCCCTCAATCAACAACACAAACAGATTAACTGGTCATTATCACATTGTCGTTTGTGGGAGCTTGCTCTGCACAAACTGGTTGCTTGCTCTGCACAAACTGGTTGCTGCATTTCCTACTTAAAACAGTGATAACACTTCAAAAGTACTTCATTAGCCAAAGTGCTTTGGGACTTCCTGAGGACATGAAAGGTGCTATATAAATGCAAGTCTTTTTTTCTCTATGTGGGCATCTAGGGATGTCATTGCCAAGACTGATGGTGTCCTCAACCAGTTGCATATAGATGCATTCCTGAGGGGTTACCTGATAGCAAGAACCCTGGTTGACTTTTCCTTTCCATAGACTAAATGTGTTGAAATCAATTGTAGGCCCTAACTGCATATGGCAACTAAGCATTGAAGACTGCACTGTGATTCATAGAAAGGACACTCCTCAACAAGCTGACCTTTGCTTTCAAGTAACTGAGTACCACAACTCTGGCAATTTGATTTTAAGAAGAAAATAGACAATTAAACTCAAGTATTTTCAATTGTATTACAAGCAAAGATTCAGCCTCACCTTCACTGCTGAGCTGGTGGCAATTTAGTAATATTGCAAACAAAAGCAGTGCGATCATCAGGCCACTGTTCCAAACTATACTCCAGAGTTCAAAGTGGTTTTCAACATGACCATCATTCATGTTTTGAACAAAAAAACCAGAATTGGCCTTGATTCTATTGAATGGCAACATTTTAGGAACAATTCTTGTAAAACTAAAAAGTGATCATTGATTAACAGACAGAAATAACAATCGGCTTTCAATTGCTAAAGATTTAGTATTGGTCCAAGGGCACCTGACATGTTCTTTATTCTCCCTCACCCCTATCACAGTCTCACTGCAACCTTGTATCCAGGCTAATTGATGACCTTTTCCCTCGAGATATTTGCACACTCAAACTCATCCTAGTTGACATCTGGAGGACGTTCCTTGGAACACTTCCTTCAGCCAAAAGTGTCTAACCTGTGGCCTTGCTCAATGAAACATGCAATATTAACTGGTTTCCAATACTACAAGTCATTACAATTGATCTCAGAACCCTTTGGAAAGGGACTCATTCCTTAGCACTATCCAGAGACGTGCTCATCATTGCAAATGTTTGGATATCAACTAAAAATTACATAAGCTTGGCAGTGATTTGCATCAAGTGAGTAGTCTGATGATGCTACCGTCTGTAACACACAGATAGATACCTAAAGAATTTCTGATTTACCCTGTGTGATTAACAGAAATAGAGTCCCTAGGACGTTTCTCAACAAGCTGACCGTTGCTTTCAAATAACTAACAATTTGGTTTCAGAACAAAATGCACAATTAAACTCAAGTATTCTCAATTTCATTACAAATATCACTGGGTGATTTTCAAATGGACTGTATGTCAATACGTTCAGGATGAAGAAGAAAAAAGATTGATAACAAATGCGATTCCCTTTAAAAAGGCACTGATGTACTTTGTACACTCCATATACAATCCACGATATTTGAAATCTGAGTTACCACATGTATATTCTCCATAGCCAGCCCTTGATAATAGCTACCCCACCCTGTACCCTCTATATACATCCTCTGATATTAAACTACAGTTAGCCCACCCTGCACCTCCCATGTACGTCCCTGATACAGCTACCCTATCCTCTGCACTCCAAACACACACCAATGTTAGCAATTCCAGATAACCTAAACTGCATCATCCATTTGCTTACACAGGTAGAAACACTAGGGTAACTTTTTCAGGTGCACCAGGAGAACCAAAGCAGAAAATCCCCATTCCAGAATCTCCAAGAGACTGAGAAAGTTGTATGTGTAAATTATTTTCCTGATTGTCATTGTGCAAGTCAATCATGGATGCTGGTAAAGAGACTGAAACATTAAACAATCTTTTCTTTCAGATGCAAACCATCTGGTTAAATATTTCCAATATTTTTGTTTCATATTCCCATCATTTATGTTTCTTTCACCTCTGTAAACAAGCTACAAGCTCAAGAGAGTGGAAAAATGCAACTGAAGAATGCTGCATGATGCAATATTAAGCTATACAAAAGATGCAAGGTTAAATTCCTTGTCCACAATAACTTAACCGCTTTTAGCTAGGATATTCATTTAGGTGTAGACCTGCACTCAGCAGGAGAGAATTATCAGTCAAGGTTCCTGCCCACAACCACCATTGACTGACTTCTGCTGGAAGGTACAGGTGTCACCTGGCACCAAGGAGACCAGGATCAGGCTCAATTGGCTTGGGGGGAGGTGGTGGCACAGTGGTATTGTCATTGGACAAGTAATCCAGTGGAAATGCTCTGGGGGCCCAGGATAGAATCTCACCCGAGTTTGAATCCTACCTCAGCAGATGGTAGTATTTGAATTCAATAAAAATCTGGAATTAGAAGTCTAATGATGACCATGAAACCATTGTCGATTGTTGTAAAAATGCATCTGGTTCACGAATGTCCTTTAGGGAAGGTAATCTGCCATCTTTACCTAGACTGACCTCCAGACCCAAGCAACGTGGTTGACTCTGAAATGGCCAAGCAAGCCACTCAATTGTATCAAACCACCAAGAAGCCTATATGAAATGAAACCAGACAAACCACTGGGCATCGACTTAGGCACCGGAAACTACAATGGCAAACTCAACCCTGTTGATCCTGCAAAGGCCTCCTAACTAACATCTGGGGGTTTGTGCCAAAATTGGGAGTGTTAAGTCACAGGCTAGTCAAGCAACAGCTTGACACAGTCATACTCACGGAATTATACCTTGTGGGTAATGTCCCAGACACCAACATCACCATCCTGGTATGTCCTGTCCCACCAGCTGGACAACCCAGCAGAGGTGGCAGCACAGTGGTATACAGTCAGGAAGGGGTTACCCTGGGAGACCTCAACATTGACTCAGGGCCCCATAAAGTCTGATGGCATCAGGTCAAACATGGACAAAGAAATCTCCTGCTGATTACCATGGATCATTCCCCCCCCCTCAGCTGATGAAACAGTGCTCCTCCATGTTGAACACCACTTGGAGGAACCACTGTGGGCGGCAATGACACAGAATGTACTCTGGATGAGGGACTTCAATGCCCATCACCTAGAGCGGCTCAGTAGCACCACTACTGACCAAGTCCTAAAGGACATTGCTGCTAGACTGGGTCTGCAGCAGGTGGTGAGGGAACCAACAAGAGGGAAAAAAATTACTTGACTTCACTCACCAATCTGCCTGCTGTAGATGCATCTGTTCATGACAGCATTGGTAGGACTTGCCACCCCACAGTCCTTGTGGACACGAAGTCCTATCTTCACACTGACGATATCCTCCAAGACTTTGTAAGACACTATCACTGTCCTAGGAGGGTTAGATTTCAAACACATCTATCAACTCAAAAGCGGACATCCACAGGGCGCTATGGGCCATCAGTATGATTCTACTCAATCACAATGTGTAACTTCACGGCCCAGCATATCTCCTACTCTACCATTACCATCAAGCCAGGGAATCTACCCTGGTTCAATGAAGAGTGCAGGAGGGCATGCCAGGAGCAGCCCTATAAGTGTACCTAAAAATGAGATGTCAACCTGGTGAAGCTACAACACAGGACTACTTACATGCCAAACAGCAAAAGCAGCATGTGATAGACAGAGCTAAGCATTTCCACAACCAATGGATTAGATCTGAGCTCTGCAGTCCTGCCACATCCAATTGTGAATGGTGGTGAAAAATTAAGCACGTCACTGGAAGAGGATGGTCCACAAATATGCCCATCCTTAATGATGGGGGAGCCCAGCATATCAGTGCAAAACATTAGGCTGAAGCATTTGCAACAATCTTCAGCCAGAAGTGCCGAGTGGATAATCCATCTCGGCCTTCTCTGGAGGTCCCCAGCATCACAGAGGCCAGTCTTCAGCCAATTCAATTCACTCCACATGATATCTGAAGGACCTGGGATACTACAAAGGCTATGGGCCCTGACAATATTACTGAATATAGTGCTGAAGACTTGTGCTCCAGAGCTTGCCACGCCCCTAGCCAAGTTGTTCCAGTACAGCTACAACGCTGGCATCTACAGAGCAATGTGGAAAATTGCCCAGGTACGTCCTGTACACAAAAAGCAGGACAAATCCAACCCGGCCAATTACAGCCCCATCAGTCTACTCCCAGTCATCAGTAAAGTAATGGAAGAGATCATCAACAGTGCTATCAAGCAGCACTTGCTTAGCAATAACCTGCTCACAGACACTCAGTTTGGGTTCCGCCAGAATCACTCAGCTCCTGACCTTATTACAGCCTTGATTCAAACATGGACAAAAGAGCTGAACTTCAGAAGTGAGGTGAGAGTGACTGCCCTTGACATCAAGGCAGCTTTTGACAGGGTGTGGCATCAAGTAGCCCTAGTGAAACTGCAGTCAATGGGAATAGGGGGAAAACTCTCCACTGGTTGGAATCATACCTAGCACAAAGGAAGATATTGTGGTCGTGGGAGGTCAATCATCTCAGTTCCAGCTCATCACTGCAGGTGTTCCTCAGAGTTAGTGTCCTCGGCCCAACCACCTTCAGCTGCTCCATCAAAACGTCAAAGCGGGGATGTTCTCTGATGATTGCACAATGTTGAGCACCATTCGTGACTCCTCAGATACTGAAGTAGTCCGTGCCCATATGCAGCAAGACCTGGACAATATTTAGGCTTGGGCTGATAAGCAGCAAGTAACATTTGTGCCACACAAGTGCCAGGCAATAACCATCTCCAACAAGACAGAATCTAACTATCTCCCCTTGACATTCAATGGCATTACCATAGCTGAATCTTCCACTATCAACATCCTGAGGCTTACCATTGATCAAAAACTGAACTGGATTAGCCATATAAATAACGTGGCTACAAGAGCAGTTCAGAGGCTAGGAATACTACGATGAGTAACCCACCTCCTGACTCCCCAAAGCTTGTCCACCATCTACAAGGCACAACTCATGAGCGTGATGGAATACTCTCCACTTGCCTGGATGAGTGCAGTTCCAACAGCACTGAAGAAGCTTAACACTGTCCAGGACAATGCAGCCTGTTTGATTGGCACCCCATCCACAAATGTTCATTCTCCCCATCACCGATGTACAGTGGGAGCAGTATGTACCATCTACAAAATGCACTGCAGGAACTCAACAAGGCTCCTTAGAAAGCACCTTCCAAACCTATGACTGCTACCATCTAGAAGGACGAGGACAGCAGACACATAGGAATACCACCAGCTGCAAGTTCCCCTTCAAGCCACACAACATCTTGACTTGGAAATATATCGGCACTCCTTCACTATTTCTGGGTCAAAATCCTGGAACTCCGTCCCTAACAGCATTGTGGGTATACACAAATCACGTGGACTGCAATTGTTCAAGAAAGCAGCTCACCACCACCTTCTCAAGGACAATTAGGGATGCACAATAAATTTGGCCTAGCCAGTGATGCCCACATCGCATGAATGAACAAAAAAAATTGTAATGCCTCCACAACACTGTTGCTTCTGTTTCCCATGAAAATTAGCCACTTTGTGGAAAGCACCCACTAAATTGAGATGCAACTTAAGTCAATGACTTGAGGAAGAAACCAAACAGCCAATAAGGCATTGAAGAGGAGTCACATGTATTCGAAATGTTACTCCATTTCTCTCTCCACAGATGCTGCCAGACCTGATTTTTCAGCATTTTCTGTTTTTATTTCAGATTTCCAGCATCTGCAGAGTTTTACTTTTATTTTAGCCAATAAGACATATTTATGAAAATATTGCATTAAAGATAACAAAATTTTTTTACCAGATTCAAGATTTAAAAAAAAGCTAAACTGTGTTGAAATAAATCATTGGCACATAATGGCACCAGAACAAACATTATTCAGGATTCTTCTGGCTCCCCAAAACAAGGTTTGACAGACAATTATCAACATGAAGGCACTGCCCCTTTGAAGGAACCAATTTAAGTTTAATTTGCAGGTCACAAACACTTGCAAACCTCCCATTTAAACAATACACAACTTGAAGGTACTTGATTTTTGGCTCCTGTCTTACACAGACACATCAATCAATAAGGTATCCACATCTTCCTAATTTGCTTCCTTGTACCTTGGGAGGATGTGCATTTTATTGATCCCAAACGCTTAGTGCTTTACACAGTCAGCTCTGACTGCTGCTACGCGCAGTATGAGTAGACTTTCTGCCTCCAAGCTACATACAGCTGTTAAGGACAATTTAACTATACATAGCCTGTAATAAAGTGCTTTTAGGTAATTTCATAGGATCATAGAATGGTTTAAAGCAACAGAAAAAGCTTTTTCCCCCATTCCACTGCAAATTACAATCGTTCTGACCTTACCTGTCCATCACTCTATAATGTGAATGCACAATTAACCAGACATACATCAGTTTTTCCCAACACAACATTGACCTTTCACCCTTCCCCGGAAACCTCCGTCATCACGACGGAGTTTACGCTCTGGGCCGCCCTCTTTCCAGAGGTTGGAGTCAGCTGAGGGAGCAAACTGCGCATGTGCAACATGTGTTTCACGGCGACCAAACGCAGGCGGGAGGCGAGTACTGCGCAGCGGCTGCGTTCGCGAGCGATTTTCCAGCGTCTGGCGCCTTTAACGGATTTTCAGCCGTTGAGCAGCTCGAGCCTCCCTGGGCTTCCAGAGGAACTGCAGCCGCTTCAAATCGCCACCCCCACAAATGACAAGACCGCAGACCGCTTCCTTCTTTTCCGAAATGAATTTTGCCCTCCTTCAAACAATAAATGAAACTTGTCCTCCTCTCCCTTCCAGCCGTCTACATATAAAGGAGAATAGCTTTAGTGTGTCTTAAACCTAACGCAGTTCTTTCTTAAGAGACCGCTAAGGGTCTCCCTTGCACGTTATCTGAAGTAAAATGTGTTTGTTATCTGTCTTGCTTCGTAGCAAAACTACAGAATAATGAGAGGTTATTACATTTTCCTCCCAAAAAAAAGACAAACCCCACAGAAAGGAGTCAAAAAAAACTGCTCGATACATAGTGGAAAACGTCACCACCACTGCGCGTGCGCTGACTTCGCTAGGTCCGACGGGAGTTGTAGTTCCTTGGAAACGGTGAATCCAATGAAAGGGAATGGAAGAGTCGGGGGTAAGAACTACAACTCCCAGGAGGCCTTGCGGCTCATTCAAACTGCTGTGTGGATGTGTGTGCTGTGTGCCCCCCTTTGCACTGGTGATGATGACAGGGGTTGTGGTTCAGGGGGTAGTAGAGACAAACCATTACGGGGGAGAGAGAGATTCAGCTTCATCAGACTGTCAGGAGCTAGCTGCAGGATAATCAGCGAGAGAAAAAGAGTGAACGAAGGAAGCCCCTTCTCACCATGGAGTCTTATCACCATCATCACCACAGCTAACAGCAGTGATTAGAAAGAGAGTCAGGCTGCAGAAATCGCAGAGACCAGCTGCGAACAACACCATCATCCTCCAACTCAGTGACACATTGCACATTTGGCTTTGTTAACTGAAGCACTCCAGAAGGGTAAGTGCTTATGTACGGGGCTCAGTCATAAAAACTGTAGAGTTTCTTTCCAGTACCGGGCAACATCAAGACGTTGCTGCGTTCGGCTTTTTCATTAAATAAGCATTTTATTTATAGTTTCTTCCTCTGACACAAGCGATGTGATTTGCAAATGTAATCTGGACTTCATTTATTACATGTTTATATATATCTGCCTATCATACCGTAAATGTTCAACTTTAGCGCTTTATATGCTGTTGGATGAGATTTTCTCCTCCATAAGGTTTGTTATTGTAGAAAGCACAATAATAAAATGATACTAATTAAAATGAACTCCGAGCAGCAACTTTCTCCCACTCCCCATCAGCTGCAAATTAAGGCAAGCCAAATGCCTGGTCGGTTAATCTTTAGTTACAGCTGCCTTCAGACTTTCCATCTAACGCCAAGCGCGTACAAAAGAAAATATGTACCATCTTTTTGCATTAATATGATCGTTTTAACGACTTCTGTAACATCGGGTCCTGCTCTGCAACGGCGATAAAAATACAACTGGAGGTACCGCATTTACAGCCTTCAAATGATGGAATCTCAAGTTTACCGTTGCAGCATATACACGTTCAGCAGTTTATAAACGTTTTTGTATATTGAGAGTATTGGATTTGTTTTCTAAAGAGTTCATAAAATGAGCGAAATCTAATTTGGGCATTTTATTTAATAATTTTGTTTATTAAGAAAATTAACGAGTGCCTCCTAGTAAAAGGAAAATTGATAACCAATTATTGGAGTATAAGGCTATGTGGTAAACTGTAACAGCAATTTTAGAATTACTGTATCGACTTTTTCTGTCCCACAGAACGGTTTTCTAAAGGAAGCTTCTGTGCAAATAACCCAGAATCTTATGATCGTGTTTAGTTTCTCAACTTTTCAAACGCATTTCATATAAGGTTGGGGAACCAATCATATAGGAGTGTCTTTACAATTGCATATTTGGATTCTGCAGTATCCTACATTATACATTAGCGATTTGGTTTCTGCCAAACTGCTCAAATTCACAGATATCAAAAAAAACTAGGAGAGGTAGTTGAACCTGAAAAGGCACGTTGGGGACTAGAAAATGATCTAGACACTACATGCAAGTGGACAGATCAAAAGAGATTACATTTAATATACTGAAGTGATACACTTAGGAAACAAAATAGGGTGAAATAAATATCCATTAATGGTGTTGAACTATTTAAGGGTGAAGTTGAAAGCATCCAAAGGATTTGGAAGGTTCAACTTTTGACATGTTCAATCATTCCAGTGCAACCATCAGCAAAGCATATAAAATGTTGAACTGTGTAGTCAGAACAATGGAGAACATGTTGCAAGAAGTCATGTTGAAACTATGGAGTACTCCATCCAAGTCGAACTGTGATTTACTTGTACTTTCAATTAAGTATACAGTATTCGCTGCTTATGGTATGGTCTGCTCTACACTGGGGAGACAAAATGCAGACTGGGTGACCACAACGTGAAACGCCTCCATTCAATCCGCAGGTGACACTGAGCTTTCAGTTGGTTGTCATTTTAATAATCCATCCTACTCCTCCTCTGGTCTTCCTTTCCTCCAACCCTTCTACTGTTCCAACAAAGCTCGACATAAGCTTGAGAAACAGCAGCTCATTTTTTGATTGGCCACTTTATAGCCTCTTGGACTCAATATTGAGTTCAACAATTTCAGGTCACAATTATTCTCCCCACCCGCCATTTTTACAGACTGCAGTTGTTGGTAATGCCTTGCCTATCTACACTTCTTGAAGACTTACTTTTTGTCTCTTTATTTGACCTATTACCATTTCCTGTTATCTTACACCAGTATCTCATCTGTCATTTAATCTCTCCTGCCTTACACTCTGTGATAGACCTTTGCTTTTTTCCCCCAAGCTCCCCTCTGCGACCGTCCCACCCCCCGCCTCTAAACTGGCTTAAAACCAGTTACATCTCTACTTTTTCCAGTTATAATGAAAGCTCACCGAACTGAAATGTTACTTCTGTTTCTCTCCCCACTTATTCTGCCTGACCTGCTGAGTATTTCCAGCATTTTGTTTTTATTTCAGATTTCTAGTACCTGTAGCATTTTGCTTTTATGTCAAAAATTAAAGCTCTTTTCTCAGACCTTCATCGTTTCTGGTTACCAACTCCCAAGAGTATTGTTAATGTCCATTTCTGTTCATGAAGTTCCAAGAGAATTAGTAATGTCACGTGGAAAGAAGAAGATTGACCCTGAGCATCAGAGGACTGAATTTTGAAGAAAGGGCTAGGAACTCAGATTTTAAGTTTGGAAAAGCCAACCAGGAGATTATCTTATGAAGTGTATAATATAATAAATGGTGTAGAAAAGGTAGATCTGGAATCATGCTTCAAAATCACTGTGATAAGGCAAGGAAGACACTGATTCAAGGTAGTAAAAGGAAAATGTTGGGAAATTCTTCTCAGAGGAACCAGCACTTAAAATGGTTTTCCAGCTGGAGTATTGGGGTAAAATCATTGAATTGCTTAAGGAGCAGTTGAATGTTGTGATTATGGAACTCTTTCTGGATGGATAACATAAGATGGGTAGAAAGGTTTCTGTTAGAAATCTGAAACTCTGTGACCCAGAAAGCTGTTGAAGCTGGGTTAATTGAAAATGTCAAAACTGAGGATATTAATGGTTACAGAATCAAGATGGAGTTAAAATATAGATCAGTCACAATCTAATTGAATGGTAGAAAAGGCTCGAAGAGTTGAATGGCCAAATCCTGTTCATGTCTTCCGAATTATTCAACAAAGTGAATTTTTATATATTCAGAACTTTAAATCTGAGGAGGTTACTGTTCAAATTAAGTTTAACAAATAATTTCTTTACAATCACCCAATCAATTGATTATACTTATTGAACAGAACGGAAACAAAGGAAGAGATTTGTGATCAAAGCAAAATACTGCGGATGCTGGAAATCTAAAACAAAAGCAAAAATTGATAGAAAAGCTCAGCAGGTCTGACAGCATCTGTGGAGAGGAAGACAGAGTTAACGTTTTGAATCCGTATGATTCTTCATCAGAACTAGAAGAATAGAAATGTGGTGAAATATAAGCTGTTTAAGGGGGGTGGGACAGGTGGAGCTGGATAGAGGGCCAGTGATAGGTGGAGAGATTGTCAAAGATGTCATAAACAAAAGGACAAAGGGGTGTTGACGGTGGTGATATTAGCTAAAGGATGTGCTAATGTTGACATTAAGGGTAGAAAGCAGGATGAGAAAATGACAGATGGCCTTAGTGGGGGTGGGGTGGAGGGAAGGGATCGAAATAGGCTAAAAGGTGGAGATGAAACAATGGATGGAAATAAATTTTTAAAATAATAATAGAAATAGGTGGGAAAAGAAAAAAAAATAAACATATATAAAAAAAATTTGTGAAATGATTGAGGGAATTAATGAATTCTGACTAGGTATCAGGAGACAGGAAACAAGTTTTGGTGGTACCCATGTTCAAAAGGGTGACAAAATAGATGCAAGCTAATAAATTTCTCTAACTTTAATCTTGTTTAAAATAATGCAATCAATTATCCAGATTATAGTTGAGCATTATGTGTACAATGATTACCTAATAATCAGATGTCGACCTGGATTCAGAGGTGGAAGATCCTGTCTGACCAACGTCTGACTTTTGTGGGAAGATAATATGTACTCAAAGCTGTGGCAATTCAGGGCATGTATTTGGAATGGGCAAGAAATTGACTGAAAGTAACATTTTTCTCTGAAGTGGGGTGGCAGTGCCTAGTGGTGGTTCCAGAGATTGATATTAAGAGTCGTGCTGTTTCTATATTACTTAAACGAATTGGATTCATAAACCTATTGCAAATTGCTCAAATTTTCATATCAGGACAGGGATTTCATTCTGAAGCATTGGCTTAAAAATTAAAAAGTCAGTTGAAGAAAATATGTAAGTGGGGAGAGCAATGTCAGATGAAGGAGAATTGTAAAGTACTGTGTGCATACCAACAAAGACTTGGAAAGGGCAAATTTAGGAGTGATGTTTGGAAGATATTCAAACTGTGATTAATGTATGAGAAGGACTTGTTAGCAGAGTACTGAAGGTGAAAACCCTGGAATCATTTATGTAAAACCCTGATGCTGTAACGGAAGAATGTACAGGGCCTTTGGCTGGATGAACAAAGGTGGGCTAATTGGCATTCTTCATTTGTATTTCTCTCCCTTCGTTCCTGGGACCCATATTTATTTTGTTCATGTGCTTCTGAATTTAAAGAAAAATCCCTTGATTCATACGAGTTACAACAGATTGAATGTTCCTTTCATATCCCTTCCCTCCACCCCACCCCCACTAAGGCCATGTCATTTTCTCATCCTGCTTTCTACCCTTAATGTCAACATTAGCACATCCTTTAGCTAATATCACCACCGTCAACACCCCTTTGTCCTTTTGTTTATGACATCTTTGACAATCTCTCCTTTGCCTCCACCTATCACTGGCCCTCTATCCAGCTCCACCTGTCCCACCCCCCTTAAACAGCTTATATTTCACCACATTTCTATCCCTCTAGTTCTGAAGAAGAATCATACGGATTCAAAACGTTAACTCTGTCTTCCTCTCCACAGATGCTGTCAGACCTGCTGAGCTTTTCTATCAATTTTTGTTTTTGTTTTAGATTTCAGTCACCTAAAACCTGGAAATATCTATGTTGTCATTTTTTGAATCTTACCATATTTTAGTTTTAAGATTAAGTGATGGGAATTTAAGGCACCTATATTTTGTGATAAATGATCTGTTACTCAGATTGAAATATTCAAGTGAGGCCAGATTACATTGTTAGTACTTTGAAGATTAACATTTTCCTTCAGCTTGTCATAATTTCTGGGAGGAATAAAATGTATTAACATGGCTACTTTGCCCTGGTCCAGCTGATCCACTGGAATGCTGAGACACTCTACTTGGCCACACAAACCTAAATAACACTTGTCTCCAAATACAAGGGCTTGAGGAGGTTGTGTATTATGTTACAGCAAATAGTAAATTAGTTTGCATATAAAATATTTGAATACTTTCAACACAGGTGCCAACTCTTTGTATCAAGTATAATTTCAAATTTGTGTTGTTCGATGGGATGCTTTAGAAAACCTAACTGCATGTAACCTTTGTCCAAAATTTAGCTCAAAAGCTATTTTACTAAACCTCCTAAAATATTCACTTCAATGCTGACCTAGTCAGTTGTCTCACTAATGGTTTCCTCTTATTTCTCAGCAACATGATAGAAGAAGTTATCAATATCCCATCTGGCATTGCCAACTCACCAATGACTAGCTCATTATTCAGTTCAACTAGTTTCATTTTTTTTCCAAACAGACATTTCTGCCGAGTGCTAACTTGAATAACCCTTTGGTCTTCTGACTTGGATAACCTATTAGCATATAAGCAAACAAAAAAAAACTTCAAAAATTTACAAACTCTTAGTTTTTTTTCACAATTCACTCAATTGATTTTTAGCTACTTACAATGGCATCAAATTAAATCATATCTTAAAAGATAATCCCAGTTTAATAACACCCAGATGAATATTTAACATTCAAATCACAGACACAAGACCTCAATAAATGTAAAAACACTGGGATTATTAAACCAAGAAGCCTAACATGGAATATTAACCAAGAACACCAATGATTCCATACTCCACACCATAAATCCTTGTCTTAGAACCATCTTGAAAAGCATTAACAATATCTGAAAAATACAAGGTGCCAGAATTTGGCTTCATTGAACTGAATGGCATCACCTGGTTCAAATTATTGCTGACATTTACACTACCAATTTATGATTAATCCATATAAACTGGCCATTTGGCCCCACCAGTCTATTTTGGTATTTATGCTGCACAGGAAGCAGTCATTTTAATTCGATGTGCCTGTCCTGTTTGCCCATATCTTCATCTCCTTTCCTTCAACCAGCTGTCTCACTTATTCTTAAATGTTGATAGGATCACTGTTTCAATCACCAAACCTGGCAGCGCACTCCACGGCCTCATATTTGTCAGTGTAAAGATAGCTTACTAGCCCTTGCATGTAATTTTTTGTTTTCTTGCCAAAATCATCAAAGTGGAAGTCAAACTATGAAGTCATGAAATAACATTTCTTTTATTAATACTCATCATAAGGTTGCAAAGACTGTTCAAGTATAACACAGTAACTTAAGTTCAAAATTGACACAGTAAACAAGATTAGTTTAGATTGCCCTGTGTAAAGCTGACAAGTTACAGATTTGAATAGCCAGTCCACTGGATATATTAAAAATCTATAGTAGGATTAGTGTTCTCTTTGTGCACATCTGAGATATCATGCTGGTGAATCTCCATCTGTCATAATAATGTAAGGAACATATCTTTTTATTTTCTATTGGACTGTGGATTAAAATTACATTGGCTGCAGTTTGAAAGACATGTCCACTGTAACAGGATGATATATATTTCAATGTTGTAGTCCTGGAAAAAAGAGTGTGCCATGAAAGACAGGATGGTGCCGGAAGAGAGTCCTGGACCAAGGGAGCTGCCTGGCAACAACATTTTAATTAGCTCCTGAGCAGGTTTTTTTAAGAGCAGTGCAGCAGAATAGCTCCTAGCCTGAAAGGAACAAGACCTAAAACCTCTTTCTCCTGTGTGTGGAAGATTCCAGTAATTCCACAATAATAGCTAGCTGGTTTTCTCTCATATATCCATAACCTGCTCTCTCTCTGAAAACCCCTATCAAGAGGCAAAGGGGAAAATCACTGTTAGAGAAATTGAAAGGCAAGTGCTCAACCAGTGAACTAAATACTGAAAGTGCTAAAAGACCACCCCATGTCATCAGCAAGAACTGAAAGGAATTTGGAAGACATCGATCAAAATCAACCCATCGAATCATGTATTCCAGAATTGGTGCTATTGAACTGTTTTCATCCCATCCTTAAAATCCACTTTTTTGTGTCTTATGTGTCTATATATAGGGATTTAAGAAGGGGTAGAGTTTAGGTTATAGAGTTAGAAATTAGCAGTTCATACTTATTTCTTTCGCCACTGGTTAATGACAGTTTGTTCAATAAGCAGTTTTTTACTTAAGTTTACAAACCTGGTGCTTGTATTCTGTTAACCTAAATTAAACAGTTAGAATTGGGGCAATGTGGTGGTTTGGCCAAACTTTTTCACATTTGTTGTGGCTCGTGGAACAGTGGGGTTTGATATTAGCGTGCATTATCCTTAGTGAGTTATGACAATAGTTTGGACTTCTGCTTTCTGTTTTTCATGATTGCATTAAATTTTTTTTCCTAATAGCGAAAATGCTGAAATAAACCTATGGTTCGTGGAGATCTCAACCCGCTCTGAACTTGTGTAAGCTTTTTCTCACTTACTCAAAATCTGTGCTTAATGGTGCCTGACTCTTAAGTCAAGATGATCTTTTTATACCTGGAAAAACTCAGCAGGTCTGGCAGCACCTGCGGAGAGGAGCACAGTTAATGTTTTGAGTCCGAATGACCCTTCAACAGAACTAAGTAAAAATAGAAGCGGGTGAAATATAAGCTGGTTCAAGTGGGACAAGTAGAGCTGGATAGAGGGCCAGTAATAGGTGGAGATAACCAAAAGATATCACAGACAAAAGGACAAAGAGCTGTTGAAGCTCATGATATTGGCTAAGGAATGTGCTAATTAAGGTTGAAAGCAGGACAAGCAAGTTACAGATAGCCCTGGTGGGGGTGGGGTGGAGTGAAGCAATCAAAAAAGGCTAAAAGGTAGAGGTAAAACAATGGATGGAAATACATTTAAAAATAATGGAAGGTGGGAAAAGAAAAATCTATATAAATTATTGGAAAGGGGAGGGGGGAAATTGGAAAGGGGGTGGGGATGGAGGAGAGAGTTCATGATCTAAAATTGTTGAACTCAATATTCAGTGTGGAAGGCTGTAAAGTGCCTAGTCGGAAGATGAGGCGCTGTTCCTCCAGTTTGCATTGAACTTCACTGGAACAATGAAGCAAGCCAAGGACGGACATGTGGGCATGAGAGCAGGGTGGAGTGTTGAAATAGCAAACGACAGGGAGGTCTGGGTAATGCTTGCAGACAGACTGAAGGTGTTCTGCAAAGCGGTCACCCAGTCTGCGTTTGGTCTCTCCAATGTAGAGGAAACCGCATTGGGAGCAACGAATGCAGTAGACTAAATTGAGGGAAGTGCAAGTGAAATGCTGCTTCACTTGAAAGGAGTGTTTGGGCCCTTGGACGGTGAGGAGAGGGGAGGTAAAGGGGCAGTTGTTACACCTTCTGCGGTTGCATGGGAAGGTGCCATGGGAGGCGGTTGAGGTGTAGGGGGTGATGGAGGAGTGGACCAGGGTGTCCCAGAGGGAACGATCCCTGCGGAATGCCGCCGGTGGGGTGAAGGGAAGATGTGTTTGGTGGTGGCATCATGCTGGAGTTGGCGGAAATGGCGGAGGATGATCCTTTGAATGCGGAGGCTGGTGGGGTGATAAGTGAGGACAAGGGGGACCCCATCATGTTTCTGGGAGGGAGAAGAAGGTGTGAGGGTGGATGCGCGGGAGATGGGCCGGACACGGTTGAGGGCCCTGTCAACCACTGTGGGTGGAAAACCTCGGTTAAGGAAGAAGAAGGAGGAGGACATGTCAGAGGAACTGTTTTTGAAAGTGGCATCATCAGAACAGATGCGAAGGAGGCGAAGGAACTGAGAGAATGGGATGGAGTCCTTACAGGAAGCGGGGTGTGCAGAGCTGTAGGCGAGGTAGCTGTGGGAGCCGGTAGGATATTGATGGACAGTCTATCACCATAAATTGAGACAGAGAGGTCAAGGAAGGGAAGGGAAATGTCAGAGATGGATCTTGTGAAAATGATGGAGGGGTGTGTATTTTTCTCCTTTCTAATTATCCTGTTTTTGCTACTTCACCAATGATAATCTATCCACATAAGATACTTCGCATTTTGTTCTACCAAAGCAAAATCCCCCCCAATCATACTGCAGCAAAAAAAAGACTGAGATACAGCCAAATATGAAAGGTCCTCACTGAGACAACGTCCCAAGAGACATTATAAGTCAGAATTTGGCACTGAGCTACATAAGGTGATGTTAGGGCAGATGACCAAAAGGCTTGGTAAAAAAGGTGAGATTTAAGGAATGTTTTAAGGAGGAATGAGAGACAGAGTGGTATGGGGTGCGAGGTAGAATTCCAGAGCTTAGGGGCCTTGGCAGCTGAAAGCACAGACACCAATGGTGAAGCGATTAAAATTGGGTCAAGTGGTCAGAGTTGGATGACTGCAGATATCTCAGAGCTGTGGGGCTGGAGAAGATTACAGAGAGAGGAAGGGGTGAGGCCAAGGCGGAATTTGAAAAATAGGATGAGAATTTTAAAATCTCGGAATTGCTTGACCAGCAGCTAATGTAGGTCAGTTAGCGCCAGGGTAATGGGTGAAATGGGAGTTGGTGCAAGGAAGGACAAGGCTAACAGAGTTTTGGATAATCATAAGTTTACTTAGGATAGAGTGTGGGATGCTGACCAGGCATGTATTGGAATTAGTCAAATTCAGAGGTAACAAAGGCACGCATGAAGGTTTTGGCAGCAGGTGAGCTGAGACAGGGTGAAGTGAGACAGTTTTATGGTGACTGAAATAGGCAGTCTTCGTGATATTGTGGATGTGTGGTTGGAAGCTCATCAAGGGTTTAAATATGACACCAAGGTTGCAAAGTGTCTGGCTCAGCCTCAGACGTTTACCAGAGATGGGGACAGAGTCAGTAGCTAGGAAATTAATTTTTTGGCAAGAACCAAAGACAATAGCTTCTGTCTTCCGAATATTTAATTGGAGAAATTTCTGCTCATCCAATACCTAATGTTGGATGAGCAGTCTGATAATTCCGTAAGAGTTGAGGATTCAAGAGAGGTGGTGGTGGGGTCAGAGTACATTTGAAAACTAACACTGTTTTTGGATGATATCGTCAAGGGTCAGCATGATGATGAGAAATAGGAGGGGTCAGGGCATCAGTGGAAACATTGCATGAATGGGAAAGGAAGCCATTGCATATGATACTCTGACTAAAATTAGATAGATAAGAATGGAACTGGGTAAGAGTAGTCTCACCCAGCTGGACAATCGAAAGACATTGGAGGAGGATGGTGTGGTCAACTGGATCAAAAGGCTGCAGACAAGTTGAGAAGAACAAGGAGGGATAGTTTAACTGTCAGTCACATAGGATATAATTTTCGACTTTGTTAAGGTACTGTGGCGGTGTGGAAAACTGATTGGAAGGATTCAAACATGGAGTTCCAGGAAAGTTGGACAGGGACTTGGGAAATCAAGTCTTTGGAAAGAAAAAGGAGATTGGAGATGGGGTGGCAGTTTTCAAGGACAGTGGGGTTAGGGGTTGGTATTTTTGAGGAGAGGAGTGATGATGGAAGATTTGAAGAAGAGAACCATTAATATCAGCTAACGGGACAGGAAGGGAAGTAGGATGGTTATCAGTTTAATGGGATTAAGGTCAAGGGAACAGGAGGTTGGTTTCATGGACGCAAGAGCTCAGGGAGGGCATTGGGGGAGACTGGAGAGAAACTAGAGAATTATTCAAATTCAGAGCTAGGGTGGGAGAACTTTAGAGGAACTTTGGCCAAATGGAACAGTGGGAAATAGCAGAGGCAGCTGATGGCATGCTCTCAGTCTTCATGCCAATGAAATATATGAACTCTTCAGCCTGATTGTTGGAGAGAGGGGTTTGAAGTAGAGAACAAAAGCAAGGGGTTATCTTTACATTCCAGGATGATCCTGAAATAGTGAGCAGTCTTAGAAGACGAGAACCTCAGTGCTTTATATAATCCAGCCATATCTAGCAATGAGCAACTAAACCAGTTGTCTGCCCTTTCCTTTCAAATCCCATTATATTCCCCAAAAGATAAATATTTCTAACCTAATAAATTGATTTAAAAAATAAATAATTCTAGTGGTAAAATCACAAACCTATTGATATTTTCCAGCTTTTTACAATTTCATCCAGTGTAAAAGCACAATGACTTAATTGCTCTCTCTCATGGAAAACAGCCTTTTGCCACTTGCACAAGTAATGAGCAAGTGTGCTCCTGCACACACTGCTCTTTTTGTTTTCCCGCTGGGGCGATGTGACAATTACCATAACAGGCAAGCAATGCTTCTAATAGATCTCACTTGGCACTGAAGTTTAAAGCTGCTTGTCAGCTTAACTAGGCAAATCACTGTCCTGTTAAGTTTTCTTTTTATTTGAAGATTTTTAGTTAATTTTCTTTCCCAAAAGAGCAGAGACATGGATAGTTGCAGTTATGTGTACTTGTCTTACTTTTTCAATGACTTGCACTCTGCTGCCACTACTGCCCTTCCAAAACAGCCTTGTTTTATCTCCACCTTTTAGCCTATTTTGATCCCATCCCCCCACCTCACCCCCATTAGGGCTATCTGTCACTTGCTCGTCCTGCTTTCTACCCTTAATGTCACCATTAGCACATTCTTTAGCTAATATTACCACCGTCAACACCCCTTTGTCCTTTTGCCTATGACATCTTTGGCAATCTCTCCTTTACCTCCACCTATCACTGGCCCTCTATCCAGCTCTACCAGTCCTGCCCCCCTCAGCCAGCTTATATTTCACCTCGTTTCTATTTTTCCTTAGTTCTGATGAAGAGTCATACGGACTCGAAACATTAACTGTGTTCCTCTCCGCAGATGCTGTCGGACCTGCTAAGTTTTTCCAGCTATTTTTTCTTGTCCAAGGATCTATCCTCTGCTGGCCAGTCTCAGCTCAGCAGAGCCTGCCTCAGGCCTTTGGAATGGAGTTTCGCCCAATGAGAGGGCACTCCTGTAAAAATCTCAATCATTTAAATTCAAAAAATGTCAATTAAATAAATAAAACTTAAGTAAATCAGTGGGTCGAAATTCCCTATGCCCTGGAGACTGCCCCATCTGTCAATGTGTCTATCTGGTTTGGGACGAAAATGAACCTGTTGATTTAAATGTGAAAGTGCAATGCTGTGTGCCAAAGCTATCTATCCATCAGTGGCAGCTCATCTGATTGCTTGTGCCTCCACTGTGTCCTCACAGCGTTTATTGCAGATTAGCCCATGTGTATCATACTGTCCCTGTGGTCACATCTATTGTACAAGTATTGTTTGACTTTGTAGAGAATCTTGTGTAATGCTGTAACTAGGTATGTTGAGTATGTTGGTCCCAATACATCACTAAAAAAAAAAGTGTTGAAGTCAATACACTTCAACTTTGGAATACCGTTTTGGCAGTACTGTTCAACATGTCCAATTGCTCCCAGTTCTACCAGTGACAGGCGAGGACTGTAGTTTAGTATTATACAAAAATGCCTTGTCTAGAATTTACAGCACATAAACAGGTTATTTGGCAAGTGTTTATGCTCATCAGCCTCCTTCTACCTTATGTCATCTCATCCTATTAACTTGGCTTTCTATTTCTTTCATCCTCATGTATTTATCTAGCTTTCCCTTAAATGCATCTTCAGCTACTTCATATGGCAGTGTTCCAAATTTTCACCACTTTCTTGAGCTCTCAAAAGCTTTCTCCAGCAAAACTCAAGTTTGGGAAGCCAAAATTGCCATTTGTACTGCTGGATGTTTTTCAGACTAAGTGAAAATAGGAATTTCACTGAAATCCACTTTCAGCATTCTTTTTAATTAAAGCTATTCACTTTTATAGAAAGTTGGATAAAAACGTATCCAGTTCACATATTCACTCCTAAGTTAGACTGATGCATTTTCAATTTCAATGCTGATATATATGATGATAGATATGAAGGATCTGGTGAGTTGATAGCACTATTTGATACCTAATAAATGTAAATAAAATGCACCACTGGTGATATTGCTCAACTTATTTAATGTATCAGTACCATTATACTACAGTGGAAAAAAGACATCAGCGAACATACTTCGATGTTGAACAAATTCTTATTTTGTGCATTCATCTTAATTCATCACTTTAAATTCTTCTCGTGTCTGTGACCACATGTGATAGACATACAACCACCAGCACCTCAGAATATTTTGGGCCATATAATGATAGTGGAACACTACAAGTTTATCACAGTTGGTTGTGGAGGTGGTAGAACTTGGTTTCTGGATTAAGGAATATACCACATTTAAGCATGTCACATGAAAGTACATTAGTTTAAATGACTTATTTTCCCCCTGTAATGTATTGATACCATGCTATAGTTGCACCACAGTGTTCAGAATACAGAATCTGAATCATAACTTTATTGCTTAGATAGTTTGGCCTCTTTGTATCATAAGAACTATTTCAGCCAAAGTTGTAATAACTGAGTTACCTTTTTCCTTTAAAGCTTTGTTTCTCTTTCTCCTCATTGTCATTTTGCTGATCCATGAACTAGTTGAGGGAGGGGGGAAAACAAATTATGCTCATGTTTCTGTCAGTGTGACTCTTGGATGGTTTTAAGGTGTTTGGTTACTGATTTTCTGAATTTTCTCTCCATAGGCAAGTGCTACCAACTAAGCTAAATTACCGCTTATCTGATCAGGAAGTTGAGGACCTTTAGTATTAATACATATTATTATTAGTGAGACTAATACAAAGCTTGGGAATCCAGCGAAGCAAGAGTAATACTTCTGCGACAGAAAGGCTGACAGAGTTTCATTGACAGTCCAGAAAGTACATCAATCCTTGTGTAATGCTGAGCTATACAGGTCCAAACCTGGGTTGGTGCTGAATTAATCTGCCCCAATTGGAGGTGATGAATGGGGTATTATAGTTTACTTTTGTCTCTAGATTGGACAATAGAAAATTAGTTATGGTGCCCATCCTAGATTGTTATCTAATTCCATACAAGAATAGATGTATTGTGAGGGCAAGATTGGGCATGGCTATATGATGCCCTCCATTACTGAATAAACCACTGCCATGTACTAGTCAGCTCATTCTCGTAACAACAGCCTTGTAACATACTTGTAACAACACATATAATGGAAATCCCTAAAAATCCATAGCCCAGGAATGAATCTCGTTCAAACTTCAGCAGAGAAAGGAAGAAAATTGATGATAAATGATAGGATTGTTCTAATGCCTGTATCCTATCCTACTGCTTTCCATAGCTTTCACCTATCTCTTAACAAACCTCATTCATTCATCAGATCGGACCCCCATCATCTGAGATATAAAATTCTTACCTTTTTACTTAAATCTCTCCATGGCCTTGCCTTCCCTATCTCTGTAGCTTCCTTCAACTTTAACCATGCCCCAACTCCCAGCCTTCACTTGAAATCTCCATTTCTCTGACTGGCCTATTGTGCCTCACCCACCCTTCACCCAATCAGTGAAAAGCATTTCCTAGCATTCTTTCCCAACCATACATTAAGCTTATAAAAAAAATTAAGTCACCTCTGATCAGTTTTTTCATCAATGCTTTGATCTTTGGTCATTTAATTCTAATGCTTCTTTCAAGGTGCTATAACACAAGAATATAGGATTTAGGAGCAAGAGTAGGCCATTCAGCCCTTTGAGCTGCTCCACCATTCAATACATTCATAGCTAACTTTATCCCCACACTCTCCCCATATCCCTTTATATCATTGGTATTTAGGAATCTGCCAATCTGCTTTAAACATGCTTAATGACTGAGCTTCCAATGTCCTCTGGGGTGGAGAATTCCAAAGATTCACGACCCTCTGAGTAAACAAAGTTCTCCTCATCTCGGTCCTGAGTGGCTTTCCGCTTATTTTGAAATCGTGTCCTATGGTTCTAGACTCCCCAACTAGGGGAAACATCTTACCTACACCTACACTGTCTATCCCTTTAAGTATTTTGTAGGTTTCAGTGAGATTACCTCTCATTCTTCAAAGCTCTAGAGAATACAGGCCCAGTTTCCCCAGTCCCACCATCCCAGGAACAAGTATGATGAACCTTTGTTGTACTCCCTTGATGGCAATAGTATCCTTCTTACGGTAAGGGGACCAAAACTGTACACACTACTCCAGGTATGATCTAACCAAGGTTCTATACAATTAAAGCAAGACTTTGCTACTCAAATCCTCTTGCAATAAAGGCTAACATATCATTAGCCTCCTTAATTGTCTGCTGCACCTACCTGTTAGCTTTCAGTGACTTATTGACGAGGACACCCAAGTCCCTTTATATATCTACACTTTCTAATCTCTTACCATTTAAGAAATACTCTGCACATCTGTCCCTCTTACAAAAAAGTGGATAACCTCACATTTTTCCACATTATATTCCATCTGCCATGTTCTTGCCCACTCACTAAGTCTACCCAAATCCTCCTGAAGCCGCTTTGCATCTTCTTCACAATGCACATTCCGATTTAGTTTTGTGTCATCCGTGCACTTGAAAATATTACATTTTGGTCCCCACATCCAACTTATTGATATATATTGTGAACAGCTGGGGCCCAAATACTGATTCTTACAGTATGCCACTAGTCATAGCCTGCCAATGCGAGAATGACCCATTTATTCCTACTCTGTTTTTTGCCTGTTAGCCAATCCTTAATCCATCCCAATATATTACCTCTTATCTCATGTGCTTTAATTTTGCTAACCAACCTCCTGTGGGGGTTTTATCAAAAGCCTTCTGAAAATCCACTGACTCCCCTTTATCAATTCTGTTAGTAACATCCTCAAAAAACTCCAACAGGTTGGTCAAACATGATTTCGCATTCGTAAATCCATGTTGACTATCAGACTATTATTATCAAAGGTGTCCATTTATCACATCCTTTATAATAGCTTCTAGCATTTTCCCTACTACTGATGCATGGCTAACTGACAGGTTTATAGTTCCCTGTTTTTTCTCTCCCTCCCTTCTTAAATAGTGGGGTGATATTTGCTACCTTTCAGTCTGCAGGAACTGTTCCAGAGTTTATAGAATTTTGGAAAATGATCACCAATGCACCCACTATTTTCATAGCTACCGCTTTCAACACGCTGGGATGTAGAATATCAGGTCCTGGGAACTTATCAACCTTCAGTCCCATTAATTTCTCCAATACAACCTTTTTATGAATACTAATTTCCTTCAACTCCTCAACTCCCCAGTCCCTTGGAGATCTCAATCTGGGAGATTTCTTGTATCTTAGTGAAGACAGACACAAAGTAATCATTTAGCTTCTCAGCAATTTCTCTAATCTCCATTATAAATTCTGCTGACTCTGTAATTGACCCACATTTGTCATAGCCAAATGTTTTCTTTTTACATATCTATAGAAGCTTTTACTGCCTGTTTTTTTGCTAATTTGCATTCATATTCTATTCTTCCTTTCTTTATCAGTTTCTTGGTCCTCCTTTGCTGTAGTATAAAAACCTCCCAATCCTTAGGTTTACTACTATTTCTGGCAACTTTATTAGGCCTTTTCTTTTAATTTTATACAATTCTTAATTTCCCTTTGTTAGCCATAGTTGACTGACTTTTCTTTTTGGGTTTTTGTGCCTTAAAGGAATGTATAATTGCTGTAAATCATGTAATCATTCTGTAAAGACTATCCAATGCCTATGTACTGTCATATCTTTTAACGTATTTTCCCAATCTACCTCAGCCAATTTGCCCCTCATACCTTCATAATTCCCTTTGTTCAAATTTAACACCCTGGCTTCAGATTGAACTAGCTCACTTTCAAACCTAATGTTAAATTTTATCATATTATGATCACTCATCCCAAAGATTATTAATTAGCCCTTTTTTGCTATATAATATTAGATCTAAAATAGCCCATTCTCTAGTTCGTTCCGCCTAAATAAATGAATATTATTGTTGACACTTCCAAATGTCACTATTTTGGTTTATGTATGAAGACTGGCCACCTGAATGGGATACCTGGCCAAATGAAGCCAAAAGTCACGGCCCCAGAACATGCTGTAGGGATTCAGGGTAGCATCCTTGGCCCACCCATTTTTAGCTGCTTCATCAAAAACCTTCCCTCTATCATAAATTCAAGAACAGGCCTGTTTGCTGACAATTCTAATGTTCAGCTCTAGGCAAAATTCCCCATATCTTCGTTGGCACTGAGCCTCTTAAAACCTCCTCACCATCAGTCAGGAGTGTGATGAAATACTCCTCATTTGTCCGAATGGATGGAACTGCAACAACAGTGAGGAAGCTCTATCAGAACACTATCCAGGACAGAACAGATTACTTGATTGGCACTGGACCCAATATTTGCCTCGCTGCTCTATCATTGACACATTGGGATGCAAGTGTCGCTGGCTAGGCTTTTATTGCCCATCCCTAATTGCATTTGAGAAGGTGGTGGTGAGCTGCATTCTTGAACTGCTGCAGTCCATGTGGTGTAAGTACACTGACAGTGCTGTTAGGGAGGGAGATCCAGGATTTTGGCTCAGTGAAAGTGAAGGAATGGCGACATATTTCCAAGTCAGGATGGTGTGTGATTTGGAGGGTAACTTCCAAGTGGAGGTTTTCCTATGCATCTGCTGCCTTCTATCTGGTAGCAGTTGTGGGTTTGGAAGTTGCTGTCTAAGGAGCCTTGGTGAGTTTCTGCAGTGCATTTTATTGATGGTACACATTGCTGCCACTGTGCATCTGTGGTGGAGAGAGTGAATGTCTGTGGATGGGGTGTCAATCAAGCAGGCTGCTTTGTCCTGGATGGTGTCAAGCTTCTGGAGCATTGTTGGAGCTGTACTCATCTAGACAAGTAGAGAATATTCCATCACACTCCTGACATGTGCCATGTAGATGGTGGACAGGCTTTGGGGAGTCAGGAGACGAGTTACTCACTGCAGAATTCCCATCCTCTGACCTGCTCTTGTAGCCTATATGGCTTGTTTGGTTCAGAGTCTGGTCAATGGTAACCCCTAGGATGTTGATAGTGGAAGATTCAGCGATGGTAATGCCATTAAATGTCAAGGAGCAATAGTTAGATTCTCTCTTGTTGGAGCTGGTTATTGCCTGGCACTTGTATGGTGCGAATGTTACTTGCCACTTGTCAGCCCAAGCCTGGGTATTGTCCAGGCCTTGTTGCAATTGGACATGGACTGCTTCAGTATCTGAAACAAGGTGTTGCACAACATTGCACAATTGTCATGACTCAATGGGAATAGTGCGCTGTAATATCAAGCCCCACTGTTCCCTGAGCCACAACAAATGTGAAAAAGTTTGACCAAACCACCAGATTGCCCCAATTCTACCTAACTGTTTAATTTAGGTTAACAGAATATGAGCACCAGCTTTGTAAACTTAATAAGTAAAAAACTATTTATTGATCAAGCTGTCATTAACCAGTGGCAAAATAAAGAAATATGAACTGCTAATTTCTAACTCTATAACCTTAACTCTACCCCTTCTTAAATGCTCATACAACACACCTACAAGACACATAAGACACATAAAAACATGGATTTTGAGGGTGGGATAAAACAGTTCAAAGCACCAATTCCAGACTACAGGATTCGATGGGTTGATTTTGATCGATGGCTTCCAAATTCTTTTCAATCCTTGATGACACGAGGTGGTCTTCCACCACTTTTAGTATTTAGTTCACTGGTTGAGAACTGAACTTGCTTGTCAATGTCTCTAACAGTGATTTTCCCTTTTTACAAGGGTTTCCTCAAAGCGAGAGCGAGTTTTGGAGATATATGAGGAAGAGAGATTTTAGATATTTTCTCTTTGCAGACCAGGAGCTTTGTGCTGCCCTGCTCTTCACAAAAAACCTTGGTCACCTGGTCAGGAGCCAATTAAAATGCTGTTGTCAGGCAGCTCCCTTGGTCCAGGACTCCTTTCTGGCATCATCCTGTCTTTCATGGCACTCTCTGGTCAAGCACTACAACATTGTATATATCTCTCATCCTGTTCCAGTGGGCATGTCTTTCAACCTGCAGCCATTGTAACTCTAATCCACAGTCCAACAGAAAATAAAATGTTCCTTACATAATCAGCAGTGAACATCCCGTTTCTGATCTTATGATGGAAGAAAGGTCAGTGATGAAGCAGCAGAAGATGGCTGGGCCTTGGATACTATCCTGAGGAACTCCTGCAGTGATGTCCTGGAACTGAGATAATCGACCCCCAGCAACCACAACCATCTTCCTCTGTGGTAAGTATGACTAACCAGCAGAGAGTTTTCCCCCTGATTCCATTGACTCCAGTTTTGCTAGGACACCTCGATGCCACACTTGGTCAAATGCTGCCTTGATGTCAAGGGCAGTCACTCACACCTCACCTCGGGAGTTCAGCTCTTTTGTCCATGTTTGAAACAAGGCTGTAATGAGGTCAGGAGCTGATTGATCCTGGCCGAACCCAAACTGAGCGTCAGTGAGCATGTTATTAATAAGTAAGTGTCGCTTGATAGCACAATATTTACAACGTACAGGATGCACTGCAGCAACTCATCAGGATTATTTTGGCAGCGTGTCTTTCCCCTGCAACCTCTGCCACCAAGAAGGAAAGAGTAGAAAATTTGTGAGAATGCCATCACCTCCAAATCCCTTCATTCTAACTTTGACATATTTTAAATATTGACCCAGTAGTCTGGAATTCCCTACTTAACACCATGGTGGGCGCACCATCAGCACTAGGACTGCAATCGTTCAAGACCCACCATCAGCTTCTCAGAGAATCTTGGGATAGGCAATAAATGCAGCCTTGCTAGTGACACCCACATCCCAAGAACAAGTTTTAAGATAGCTAAAGATTGCTATACCCCAGGAGATGATGCTGCCAGGATCAAAGAAGGATTGTTAAGAAGATAAAATTATGTGGAAGAGAGAGCAAACAGTGAAGCAGCTTTCCTTGTCATCTTGGATTTCTACAAGCCTCACTAGTAAAGAGTATACTGTACAACTTGGTTGGGAAAATAAGCTTGTCATTGCTAATTAGGTGTATCCATAAGCAGTTATGACACATCATTGAGTTTTGTCTCTATTGCACTGTAATATTTTTAACTTCAAGACCATTCATACTTTATATGTTGTAATATTCATGTCAGAACTTCCAAGATCTTTTTGTGGGTGGTTAAGTAATGAAACAGTAAAAGAACTTTAATACTACTGTGAGTTAGTTATTTTTAGTGTTGTTTATGAGCATACTTGTCTGCTGTTGATCCAACAACCTCAAGTAAGAAAATGTCACAATTGTCTTCAACTATATTATTTGCCAGTGGTTTGACTGTTCCATACTTTGAAGATTGGGCTAAGAAAAATTTCTCTACATCTATTGCAGCTTTGTCCCCAATCAAAGCAGACCTTTTCTCTCTCTGACATAACATTTTCTACCATGAAGACTTATTTCAGGTGCTATCCAACATTTCTTGTATATCAGAGTCCTGTATGATCCCTCATCAGTCTTACTCTGAAGGCCATTATTATTTTCAATGCTCTTTGTCTCAAAAAGGTAATTAATATAGTAGGTCTGATATATTTTGACAGCTTAATGAGATCTGATGAATCTCATTATTCCTGCACTTACTTTTAAAGCTTTTCCAATCACTGGGTAGATTACTAGTCATTTCTAGTTTGGCTGAGAATGGTACATTTTGCTTAATACATTTGAAACATTAACTAATCAGTATCCTGTTAAAATAAGCATATTAATTTTCCATTTTGGAAATACAAAATAGCATATTGTCTTGCAAAACTAATATAGGGTCTGAATATTTTCAATTTATATATTTAGCTGAAAGTACATGCTTCCGATGAAAATGTGTTCATGGCTTCAAATACTTTTATTTCTGCATCGCCTTTAAAACATTCTGATAGAGCAAGGGTTAATTATTTCCATTCTGATACCATGTGGCGTTTATTAAGCCTTATGAAGAATTGGGTGGGAAAATGGAGTTGAGGTCAAAGATCAGCCACCATCTTACTAACCGGTGGATCAGGTTTGGGGCCTGCTTGGGCTCCTATTCCTTGTGTTCCCATTAAACTCAGTTAATAATACCCCATCTTTCAGATGAGACATTAAACAGACACTTTTCTCCTCTATCAGGTAAAAGTAACAGATCCTCTTATACTATTCGAAGACTAGAGAGTGTCCTGGCCTATAGTTATCACTCATCCAACCCTACAACAGATTTTTTTTTTAATTATTCATTTATGGGATGTGAGCATCACTGGCTAGATCAGCATTTATTGCCCTTGAGAAGGTGGTGGTGAGCTGCCTTCTTGAACCGCTGAGTGCATGTGTTGTAGGTACACCCACAGTGCTGTTAGGAAGGGGAGTTCCAGGATTTTGACCCAGCAACAGTGAAAGTACGGCAATATATTTCCAAGTCAGGATGGTATTTGGCTTGGAGGGGAACTTGCAGGTGGTGGTATTCCCACCCATCTGTTGCTCTTGTCCTTCTAAACAATAGTGATCACAGGTTTGGAAGGTGCTGTTGAAGGGACCTTGGTGAGTTGCTGCAGTGCACCTTGTAGATGTACACACTGTTGCTACTGTGTGTTGGTATTGGAGGGAGTGAATGTTTGTGGATGGGGTGCCAATCAAGCGGGCTGCTTTGTCCTGGATGGTGTGCCAATCAAGCGGGCTGCTTTGTCCTGGATGGTGTCAAGCTTCTTGTGTTGTTGGAGTTGCACTCATCCAGGCAAGTGGGGAGTATTCCATCACACTCCTGACTTGTGTCTTGTAGATGGTGGATAGGCTTTGGGGAGTCAGGAGGCGAGTTATTCACTGCAGTGAATAAGCCTCTGACCTGCTCTTGTAGCCACAGTATTTATATGGCTAGTTCAGTTCATGGTAAATGGTAACTCCCAGGATGTTGATAGTGGGGGATTCAGCGATGGTAATGCCATTGAATGTCAAAGGGAGATGGATCTCTTGTTGGAGATGGTCATTGTCTGGCACTTGTATGTGGTACAATTGTTACTTTCCACTTATCAGCCCAAGCCTGAATGTTGTCTGGATCTTGCTGCATATGGACACAGAATGCTTCAGTATCTGAGGAGCCATGAATGGTGCTGAACAATCAGCGAACATCCCTACTTTTGACCTTATGACGGAGGGAAGATCATTGACGAAGCAGCTGAAAATGGTTGGACACGACCTAGGAATTCCTGCAGCAATATCCTGGAGCTGAGATGATTGACTTCCAATAACCACAACCATCTTCCTTTATGCTAAGTAGAGAGTTTCCCCCCCTGATTCCCATTGATTTAGTTTTACTAGGGCTCCATGATGCCTCACTTGGTCAAATGCAGCCTTGATGTTAAGGGCAGTCACTCAAACCTCACCTCTAGAGTTCAGCTCTTTTGTCCATGTTTGGACCAAGACTGTAATGAGAGCTGACTGGCCCTGGCAGAACCCAAACTGAGCGTCAGTGAGCAGGTTATTGCAGTGTAAATGCTGCTTGATTGCATGGTCGACGACACTTTCCATAATTTTTCTGATGATCGAGAGTAGACTGATGGGGTACGAATTGGCCTGGTTGGATTGGTCCTAGTTTTTGTGGACCGGACATACCTGAGCAATTTTCCACATTGCCGGGTAGATGCCAGTGTTGTAGCTGTACTGGTACAGCTTGATTAGGACACATCTAGTTCTGGAGCACAAGTCTTCAGTACTATTGCTGGAATATTATCAGGACCCATAGCCTTTGCAGTATCCAGTGCCTTCAGCCGTTTCTTGATGTCATGTGGAGTTAATTAATCAAATTGGCTGAAGACTGGCATCTGTGATGCTTGGGTTCTCAGGAAGAGGCAAAGGTGGATCATCAACCTGGCACCTCTGACTGAATATTGTTGCAAGTGCTTCAGTTTTATCTTTTGCACTGATGTGCTGGGCTCCCCCATCTTTAAGAATGAGGATATTTGTGGAGCTGCCTCCTCCTGTTCGTTGTTTAATTGCCCAGTTTAGCATGCAAGTAGTCTGTATTGCAGCTTCACCAGGTTGACGCCTCATTTTAGGTATGCCTGGGGGTGCTTCTCCTGCCCTCTTCATTTCAACCAGGGTAGATTCCCCTAGCTTGGTGGTAATGATAGAGTGGGGGATATGCTGGACCATAAGGTTACGGATTGTGATCGAATACAATCCTGCTGATGCTGATAGCCTCATGGATGTCCAGTTTTGAACTGATAGATCTGTTCGAAATCTATCCCATCTAGGATGGTGGTAGTGCCACATGACACGATGGTAGCTATCCTCAATCTGAAGGCCGGATTTCATCTCCACAAGTACTGTGAAGTGGTCACTCCTACCAATACTGTCATGGACAGATACATCCGTGACAGGTAGATTGGTAAGTACAAGGTCAAGTAGGTTTTTCCCTCTCGTTGGTTTCCTCACCACTGCTGCAGACCTGATCTAGAAGTCATCACCTTTAGAATGTGGCTACAGATATCTGAGATAAGCAGTCAAGTATTCATAAGTACTTTTAAGGTAGTTTATTAAAAATTAACAGTTTAGCTATAAGGCATTAGCTAAGTAGACAGGAAAAGTATACAACCCGTGACAGTTGAGAGCAGTTCACTGATCCCAGAGGACAAATGGACGGTTGGGACAAGGTGTATTGATCTCAATAGCTTGTGATAGCAGCATTCTACTCTCTAGTCGAAGTGTTAATGAACTCTCCCTTGGGCTTCCTCCGTCTTCCCTGGTCCATCTTCCATATGTAGGCGGCAGCTGCTTGACGATGACTGCCCCCTGACGAGGACTCATTAACGTACTTTATTTCTAGGGACCAATCACCTGTTGAAACCCTTCTGACCAATGGATATAGGACAGGTATCCAGGATGTCAGGGCGGTCACCACCCTCCTGTTCATCACCCTGGCTTGACGCCACTGCAGTATGCAGGGTGCCAGAAGGCTTTCTGCCGTCGGTTCAGGAATACTTGTAGAGTCTAGTGACCTTAATGCAGGGAGCACAATCTTTGTCATTTTTATCTCTACCTTGTCTTGGTCCCTGACATTGTTTATGTTTTTTTCAGAGAGAGAGAGGATTAAATGCTGTGCCAGCTAGTTGTGTGAGTTCTATACAATTCTAAAATATATCATTTCTTAAAGGACCCTATTTCTTACACAAGTCCTTTAATTCGTTCAACTGGAAAAAGACTACAAACCTTCAAAACATGTGAGCCTTGAAGTTCTGTGAGGGGTCTCACATCATAACAGTTTTCAGCTGTCAAGCATACAAATATTTATAAGTGAGAGAGAAACTGCCAGGGAATTTCCTGAACTTAACTCTGGACACAGCAATACAATATTGTTATGATCCCAGTGGGGACCTGTAAACCAAAATAACCAAATTTAATGAAAGACCCTCAAGTGAAGAAATTGCCACCAGGATTTCGCTTGTTGGAACTTTTACTTTAACACAGATCAGAATTAACATAAATTAAACATGAATTAACATACAAATTATATTTAAAATAAAAAGCTAAACTTCACTTTGAATAGTTGATAAAACAAAGATATGTCTTATAAAACCACAAGCACCACGTCGTTCCTCACACATTTGTGGCACCGCATGCAGTTCCAAATTTCTTTAACTCAGCCTGCAATACATAGGACCTCTCATGAACCCACTCAATCACTTTTCCCCCCTCAAGTCACCTTTAACAACAGCCATATTCTATTCGAGATCCCCGGATACAGTTTACACTGACAAGGCACACATATATGAACCCTCTCTTATTTGGGTCATGTCAGTCCTGATGGTGTAGATTTCCAAAGTTCCTTTTCAACTGACCAACCAACAACACTTGGTTCACAGTCTCGTCCTCTGATATAAACACTCTCCTCTTAAGCATGACTGAGTTATTCCCACTGCTTTTAGGATTCAGTCCCTTGTCAATTATTTATACATTGCTTCCACAAAAGCTTCTGAAATTCTATTTTTCTTCTTACTGCCAAACAGAAAAACTGACCTTTTCACGGAGAGCTTTGTCTGCTTCCTCTCACACAAATTTTGTGTTCATCTTTCTGTTTGTGAGCCACATGGCTGCCATATTTTAACTTTCTTCCTGTTGGTATTGCTTCCAGTTCAAGGGTTGGCAGGTGATATGAACCAGTATTTATAATCCAAAAAATTATAATGAATCCCTTTACGCATGATACAAACTCTTAAAAGTACTTTTCAAACATAGAGAAGAGCAATTGCAAATTCCCCAACCATTTTAAAGTAATTACAAATTTTTCTTATTGTTACTGCTTCTGGGCCAAAGGTCATCACACTTCAATGGGTTTCTGTTTGAGTTTCTCTATCTGTGGCAACTGGATCACATGGGCGTGTATCCGAACTGAGAAGTTTATTTGGAATTTTCTGTTTTACCTTGAATTAAAGGTACATTTCAAACCATAACCATCTTGTAAAGATCAGTGTTTATGACAGCCGGGGCAGCAGTTGATGTTGTGCAGCTCATCCCAATGGTCCTGGGTTGAAAATGGGAAAAAATAGCCCAAATTCCTGTTTCTGGTTGCTATCCAGTTATTCACATGAGAAAGTGTGCTGATCAGCTGAGGACTGGAACTGGCTCACTAGTGATGCCAGCCTCAATCAAATATCCTCTTAACACACTATCTTGGCTTGCACATAAAAAATAGACATTTGGTTGAGACATCATAGCGCAGCCTGTGTCCTTGGCTGTGTATCCCAACAAGTCTTCAGTTGCTTCAGGTGAGGAAGAGAGGAAAATAAGGAAAGAAAAATGCCTTCCTTTATCTTTTTTGATTTTTGCTTCCAATATAAATATGTCTTTCCAATTGTGATGCATTGAGAGGCCTTTCAGGTTCATTTGATGCATGAATATGCATTATAAATGTCTGGTGGCTCGTTATGCCTAATTATAGTCTGATAAGGAGGAGGTTATATAACAATGACACTTGAGTAGTCAACTTCCAATATAATTATTATTCAATCACAACTCACAGTGTTGAAGAGTGGTTCTCTAGAAAGGCTATCTCTGTGGTTCACTTATTTTATTTTCAGCTTCTTCAATTGCTCATGCTTTCTAAATTCTGACCTCTTATGCTTGACTGACCAAGCCTGATGATCGTGATCTTCATGTTCATTTTTGTTATGCTGATCCCTTCGACGCATGATACAACTGGATATAGTTCCTTTAATCATGAGTTTAACTGCAAGTTTACTTCACTCATAAATTATATTGTCAGTCTCCTTAGAAAAATAAAAGTACTCTGGTGGTGTGCATATCTATTAAGTATCCTCCCTCGATCATCTTTTAGCTTTAGTAAATCTAATCAAGGAAGATCATTTTAACAACTAGTTTTGAGGCTAATGGCTCCATTCAAACAGTTTGCTTATCTTCTTAAAATGCTGTTAATATTATTTTACATACTTCCTGAAATAATGGTCATCCATTTGCAAGTTGGTAGCAGAAAATTATTTTAATAAATCATCAAGAACTTTGTAAATTTAAGGATAACTATTTAAGACTCAATTTTTTGATTTTTATCTGGTTCCATTTTACCGTATAACTTTGTTAAATATAGATTGCTTCAGTTAGAAAAACAATGAGGAATTCTGCTATACTAACCAGGAAGATGCCAGGTTGGTCCCTGAATTGTGCTGGGTTAACTGATCATGTCTAGGGCACTTTGTTCACCCTTAGCAAACCTCATTTGAGGAGGGGTAAATGGTTAGATGTTTGTCTTCTTTTAAGGACTCTTTGTAGAAGTGAGTTTGTCTGTGCTTGTTGGATGAGAATAGGTTGGATGTTAACCTGTTTGACTGAGGACACAAGTGTCAGCTGTAATGCCACATTTTCAACCTCGGACATTTTGGATCTGCAGTTCTGCAGTTCAGCACAATGCTGGACAGTACATTTACCCGCTAGCTCATCATGAGAGCTATTGTTGGTAGTTTTACAATTTGTCAATAAATTACACATGTAAAATAATTACAAAATAGAAACATATTGAATTGGAGCTGAATTATAGAAAGAAACTTATTTATTTTCACTTGTCCCAGGAGATGTATTTAGTACTCCATCCATTACAGAACATAGTGACGATTACTGAAGCAGTTTGGATTGTGACTTGAATTGGACTGAAGCAGAATTGATTGTGATTTGAGGAGGTAGCAGTTCAGCTTGATGTGAAATGGTTTATTTGTTCCATTGTCATTTCAGGAGCAGGTAGAATCTAATTTGGATGAGTGATTATTTTGTGGTACTTGTCCATAGTGCTTTTCCAACTCATTATGAATTTAAAGCTCTATTTGCTAATGGTAGTTCACTTTTATCGCCAGGTTTATTTAGCGTGTTGTTCCCAGTACACCATAGAAAAGGTGACAGAAATCTGTATGTGCAATATAATTCCATGAATTCTCATGGATAATTATTAATGCATATAATTAAGATTATGGGTAAGGCTTTATGGACCAACTGGCCTTTTCCTGCCTATCAATTTTGTATGATCTTAGATCTAGCCACCACCAATGACAGACCTAAACTCACTCATCTCTCACTCCCGGGGTAGAGTATTATAATGGTTATGTTACTAGATGAGCAAGCCAGAGGACAACTCGAGTTTAAAACCCACAATGACAGCTGTGCTGACAATTAATTCAATAAGCTGGTTTCAGTAAAGGTGTTTATGAAACTACCGGAATGTCATAAAAACCAATCTGATTCACTAATGTCCTTTAGGGAAGGAAATTTGCTGCCCTTATCTGGTCTGACCTATATGTGACTTCAAACCCACAGCAATGTGATTAACTCTTAACTGCCGTCTGAAACCACCTAACAAACCAATAAGTTCTAATGAGAATAAAACTGGGCAAACCACCTGGCATCAACCTAGACACCGGAGAAAATAAAGGCACACCTAGCCTAGTTGATACTGGAAAATGCGCTTGTCCAATGTGTGGGGACCTGTGCCAAATTTTGGGGTGCTGTCCTAAAGATGAATTGCACAACAGCCTGACACAGTCATAGGGCTGGATTTAATGCCCCCCTGTGGATGGATTTGCAGGGGGTGAGCGTGTAAAATCCAGCAGATGGCCTTCCCACCGCCTACCTGTCCACCTCTGACCTGTCTGAAGTTTTACAGGGGTGTGTCAGGGAGGGATTGGAAGATCCACAACTCTTTCAAGTACAAACCTGTTTCCATCTGTTTCAGATGAAGTTACATTGTTTCATAGTTTGCCATTGTGAGATTTGAACTCTGGATCTTGGGGTTACAAGCCCAGTACCATAACCACTTGGCTATTTAGGCCAAGCTTGGAAGATCCACATATACTTGGATCAATTGAGGCCCTTAAGTGACCAATTAATAGCCACTTAAGGGCCTCATTCCACTGCTGCCAGTATTTTGTCCCAAGCAGGGGAAGACTTATGCCATGAGCGAAGCCCAGCAGTTTTAGCTGTGTGGGCTGGCATTACCTTGTCCCATCAGGAGCATCCCCGGCCCCCACTAACCTCATCCAAGGTCAGCCACCCACTTTTAACCTTCCCCCGGTCTCTTGAACCCAGGCCTCCATCTCTTTCACACTCACCCCCCTCTTCCCCATTCAGCCCCACGCTGTGATCCCTCAATCCTGGACTTGCCTGCCAGTGTGGGCTATTCTGCACTGGAGACTGCTTGTAGTCCCAGCAGTGGTTCCTAGAGGTGTTTGTTGTATTACAGAGCTGCCGGCTAATCTGATTGGCTGTCTGTTCTCTAAGATGAGACTTCCTCCTGAGAAAGGGGTGGTATTCTTGCCTTAAAGCAGTTAATGCTGCTCTCAGCGGTAAATTGCTGCGAGGCAGCCTTCAAGATCATGGGTGGGTGCCCCTCGACTTTTTAACCGGGGTGGGTGGGAGGGTAGCCAGGGACCACACCACCCTGTAAAATCCAGCCCATTCTCTCAGATTCAGATCTTACTGCCAATGCCTCTGACTCCATCACCATTGCTAGGTATGAGCTGTCCACTGACAGAACAGAACCACCAGAGGTAGCTGCACAGCGGTTTGCAATCTGGAGGGAGTGGAACTGGGAGTCCTCAATGTTGACTTCAGGCCCATGAAGTTCCATGTCAAACATTGGTTGTAAACCTCCTGTTGAGTACCATCTATTGCCCTCACTCAGCTGATGAATCAGTAGTCTGTGTTGAGCACCACTTGGAAAAAGTACTGAGGGTGGCAAGGACACAGAATGTATTCTGTGTTGGGGATCTTCAGCGTCTATCGCCAAGGGGGCTTGGTAGCACTGACCAAACTAACCATGTCTTGACAGATTTGGCCTGTGGCAGGTGGTGATAGAACGAAGACGATGGGAAAAACCTAATTAACTTCATCCTTGTCAATCTACCTATCACAGATGCATCTATTCATAACAGTATTGATGAGTGACCACCTCACAATCTTTGTGGAAATTTATCCCACTTCACACTTAAAAGACCCTCCATTATGTTGCATGGCATTACCTTTATGCTAAATGAGATAGATTCAGAGCAGACCCAGCAGCTCAAAACTGGGCATCCAGTGTAAGCCATCAATAATATCCAAATTGTACTTCACTGCAATCTGTAAAATCACCATCCTCAATGATGGTGTAGCTCAAAATGTGAGTGCAGAAGACAAAGCTGAAGCTTTGCAATTACTTTCAGCCAAATGGTCATCCATCTTGACCTCCTCCTGAGGCCCCCAGCATCACATATGCCACTTTTCAGCAAATTTGATTCACTCTACATGATATCAAGGAACAACTAAAGACTCTGATTGCAGCAAAAACTATGAGCCCTGACAACATCCTGGCTGTAGTACGAAGAACCTGTTCTCCAGAACTAGCCACACACCTATCCAAGCTGTTCCAATACATTTATAACACTGGCACTTACCCAACAAAATGAAACATTGTCCAGGTGTGTCTTGTTTACAAAGAGCAGGGCCAATCCAATCCAGCCAATTACTGTCCCATTCCTCTTTACTGATCATCAGCAAAGTGATTGAAGATGTCGTCCACAGTGCTATCAAGTGGTACTTACCCCAAGCAGCACTTAAAACAGCAGTAACCTGCTCATCGATGTTCAGTTTGGATTCTGTCAGGACCACTCAGCTTGAGGCTTCATTACAGCCTTGATCTAAACATGGCATTGACCAAAAGCTTAACTGGGCTGGCCACATAAATATTACATAGGACCTAGGAAAAAAGAGGCACTGTTGGAGACATTGAAAGTCAAGTGTTCAACCAATGCAGTAATTACTGAAAGTGCTGGAAGACCACCTTGTGTCGTCAACAAGAACTGAAAGGAATTTGGAAGACGTCAATCAAAATCAACCCATTGAATCTTGTACTCCAGAATTGGTGCTATTGAACTGTTTTATCCCACTTTTAAAATCCATATTTTTGTGTGCCTTATGTATCTTGTATGTGTGTGAATAGGGATTTAAGAAGAGGTAGAGTTTAGGTCATAGAGTTAGAAATTAGCAGTTCATATTTCTTTCTTTTGCCACTGGTTAACAACAGTTGTTCAATAAGCAGTTTTTTAATAAGCAGTTTTTTTACTTATTAAGTTAACAAACCTGGTGCTCATATTCTGTTAAACAGTTGGATAGAATTGGGACAATCTGGTGGTTTGGTCAAACTTTTCGCATTTGTCACGACTTAGGGAACAGGGGGGCTTCATATTACAGCGCACTTTCCCCATTGAGTCATGACAACACCCAGATCCCTCTGTACCACTGAGTCCTGCAATCTCTCTCCATTTAAATAGTATACTGCTTTTCTATTCTTTTTGCCAAAATGGATAAGTTCACATTTACCCACATTATGCTCCATCCGGCGAGTTTTTTCCCACTCACTTAACCTGCCAATGTCCCTTTGCAGACTCTCTACCTCCTCTTGATAACTTACTTTCCAATCTATCTCGGTGTCATTAGCAGATTTAGCTCCATGTATTCGGTGCCCTTCATCCATGTGGAGGGGTAGCACTGTTAATCAAAGAAGGCAGTGGTGCAATAGTTAGAGATGACCTTGGTTCAGGAGATCAGGGTATAGAATCGGTTTGGGTGGAAATGAGGAATAGTAGGGGGAAAAAGTCATTAGTGGGAGTGGTCTACAGGCCCCCTAACAGTAGCCACAATGTAGGACAAAGTGTTCAAGCGAAAATATTGTGTGCTTGTGATAAGGGGATGGCAATAACTATGGGTGATTTTAATCTGCATATAAACTGGAAAAATCAGACTGGCAATATTAGCGTGGATGAGGAGTTCTTAGAATGCTTTTGAGATAGTTTCTTAGAGCAGCACATCGTGGAACTAACCAGTGAGCAGGTTATATTGAACTTGATATTGTGTAACGTGACAGGATTAATTAATGACCTCAGAGTAAAGGCACCACTAGGTAGCAGCGACCACAATATGATTGAATTTTGCATCCGGTTTGAAAGGGAGAAGAGTGGGTCTAAGACTAGTATCTTAAACTTAAATAAGGACAACTATGTGGGTATGAAATCTGAGCAAGCTGAAGTAAACTGGGAAACTTGGCTAGAGGATAGATCAATAGAGAAGCAGTGGCAGACATTTAAGGGGTTATTTCAGATTTTTTAACATAAGTACATTCCTACTATCAAGAAAAATTCTAAGGAGAGGAGCCACCATAGAACCATAGAAAAGTTACAGCACAGATGGATGCCATTCGGCCCATCTTGTCCATGCCAGCCCATGGACACCCAGGTACCCTTTCTAATCCCACCTTCCTGCACCCGGCCCATAGCCCTGCAGCTTACAGCACTTAAGGTGCAGATTCAGGTACTTTTTAAAAGAGTTTAGAGTTTCTGCCTCTACCACCAGCTTGGGCAGCGAATTTCAGACACCCAATGCTCTCTGCGTAAAAAAGTTCTTCCTCATGTCCCCCCTACACCTTCTGCCATTTACCTTGAATCTATGTCCCTTGGTTCTAGAATTCTCCATCATGGGAAACAATTTTATCCTTCCATCCGTGATTAACTAAAGAAATTAAGGAAAGCATCAAACTTAAGGAAAAAGCATATAACTCTGCAAAGATGAGTGGCAGGACAAATGATTGGACAGAATATAAAGAATGGTAGAGAATGGCTAAAAGGTTAATCAGGAGAAATAAATTAGAGTATGAGAGGAAGCTCGGCAGAAATGTAAAAATGAACAGCAAAAATTTCTACAGGCACTTAAAAAAGAAAAGAGTAAGTAAAGTGCGTGTTGGTTCTCGAGAGAGTGACAGTGGAGAGTTAATAGTAGATAATAAGGGAAATGGTGGAAGAAATGAACAAATATTTTGCTTCTGTGTTCACTATAGAGGATACAAAAATCATTCCAGTAATAGCTGCAAATCAGGAGGTGAATGGGAGAAAGGAACTTGGTGAAATTAAAATCATTAGAGAAATGGTACTAAGCAAATTGTTGGAGCTGTGGGTTGGCAAGTCTCTGCGTCCAGATGGACTACATCCTAGGGCCTTAAAAGAGGTGGCTAATGAGGTACTCGACGCACTGGTATTAATTTTCCACAATTTGCTAGATTCTGGAAAAGTTCCATCAAATTGAAATATAACTCCTCTATTCAAGAAGGGAGGGAGAAAGCAGGAAACTATAGACCAGTTGGCTTGATGTCTGCTGTGGGGAAGTTATTAGAATCGATCATTAGGGAGGTTGTAGCTGGGCACTTAGAAGAGCTCAAGGCAATCAGGAAGAATCAGCATGGTTTTGTGAAAGGAAAATCATGTTTAACCAATTTATTCAAGTTTTTTGAACGAGTAAAATACACAGTGGATAAAGGGGAGCCTGTAGACAAACTATACTTGGATCTCCAGAAGGCATTTGATAAGGGGCCACATCAAAGATTATTACGGAAAATAAAAGCACATGGTGTAGGGGGTAACATATTAGCATGGATAGAAGATGGATGGCTGGCAGAAAGCAGAGAATATGCATAAATGGTCTTTTTTTCTGATTGGCAGGATGTGACTAGTAGAGTCCCTCAGAGGTCTGTACTGGGGCTTCAAGTTTTTTCTATTTACATCAATGACTTAGATGAGGGGAGTGAAGACAAGGTAGCTAAATTTGCAGATGACACAAAGATAGGTAGGAAAATATGTTGTGCAAAGGACATGAAGAAGTTGCAGATGGATATAGATAGCTTGAGTGAGTGGGCAAAGATCTGGCAAATTGAGTTTAATGTGGGAAAATGTGAAGTTGTTCACTTTGGCAGGAAGAACAAAAAAGCAGAGTATTTCTTAAATGGGGAAGGACTGCATAATTCTGAGGTGCAGAGGGATCTAGCTGTTCTAGTACATGAGTCACAAAAATTTAGTATGCAGGTACAGCAAGTAATTAAGAAGGCTAATGGAATGCTACCCTTTATTACGAGAGGGATTGAACATAAAAATAAGGATGATATGCTTCAGTTATACAGGGCATTGGTGAGACTGCACCTCGAATACTATGTGCAGTTTTGGTCTCCTTATTTAAGGAAGGATATAAATACATTGGAAATGGTTCAGAGGAAGTTTACTAGATTGATACCTGGAATGAGTGGGTTGTCTTATGAGGAAAGGTTGGACAGACTGGGCTTGTTTCCACTGGAGTTTAGAAGAGTGACGGGTGATTCGATTGAAGTATGCAAGATCTTGAACAGCCTTGACAAGGTAGACATTGAAAGGATGTTTCCAGCACTAGGGGGCACTGTTTTAAAATTAGGAGTCACCCTTTTATGATAGAGATGAGGAGAATGTGGAAATCGAAACACAGGAAGATCATCCATGATCTTATTGAATAGCAGAGCAGGCTCGAGGGGCCGAATGGTCGACTCCTGTTCCTTTTTCTTATGTTCTTGTGTTAAGTGATTGATATAGATTGTAAAAAGTTGAGGACCCAGCACTGACCCCTCTGGCCCTCCACTAGTTACAGCTTGCCAATCTAAAAAAACGACCTAGTTTTCCCTACTCTCTGCTTCCTGTTAGCTAACCAATCGCTTATCGACGCTAATATGTTAACCTCTATAACAGTGTTCTTCATTGCAATGCCCAGGAGCCAGTGGTGGCTCCCATCAATGTTAAATGTGGCTACCCGCCCAGTGGTGCACGCTCCGGCACCTCCAAAGAGGGCCCAGAGAGCAGAGTATGGCAGAGTGGAATTCTGGGGTCCTGGGAGGAGAGGCTGGTTGCGAGGTCCAGGGGCCCGGGAAGAAGAGGCTAGCTGTGAGGTCCAGGGCCCCAGGAATGAAAGGCTGGCTGTGAGGTCAGGGGCCTCTGGAAGGAGAGGCTAGCTGCGACGTCTGGGGCCCTGGGAAGGAGACGCTGCCTGCGAGATCTGGGAATGTCGAGGGGTGGGAGGGTTGAGGAAGAGGCTGACTTCTTAGTGTGTGTGTGTGTTTGGGACTGAGAGAGTGTGCATGTGTAGGAGCGAGAGAGAGAGTTTGTGGTAGTGTGGGAGTAAGTGAGTGCGTGCGTGTGTGTGTGTGTGTGTGGTAGTGAGTGTGTTTGTGGGAATGAGAGTGAGTGCTTGTGTGTGTACGTATGGGAGTGACTGTGTGTGTGGGAGTGAGAGAGTAAGTGCGTGTGTGGGAGTGAGAGATTGAGTGCATGTGTGGGAGTCAGAGAGAGTGAGTGTGATTGTAGGAGTGAGAGAGTGAGTGTGTGTGTGAGAGTGAGAGTGAGTGCGTGTGTGGAAGTGAGACAGAGTGAGTGTGTGTAGGAGTGAGAAAGTGAGTGTGTAGGAGTGAGAGAGTGAGTGTGTGTGTGTGTAAGCGTGAGAGAGTGAGTGTGTGTGTGGCTGTGAGTGAGTGTGTGTTTGTATGAGAGAGTGAGTGTGTGTGGGAGTGAGAGTGAGTGAGTGTGTGGGAGTGAGAGAGTGAGTGAGTGTGTGTAGGAGTGAGAGAGTGAGTGTCTGTGTGGAAGTGAGACAGAGTGAGTGTGTGTGTGGAAGTGAGACAGAGTGAGTGTGTGTAGGAGTGAGAGAATGAGTGTGTGTAGGAGTGAGAGAGTGAGTGTGTGTGTAGGAGTGAGAGAGTAAGTGTGTTTGTAGGAGTGAGAGAGTGAGTGTGTGTGTAGGAGTGAGAGAGTGAGTGTGTGTGTAGGAGTGAGAGAGTGAGTGTGTGTGTAGGAGTGAGAGAGTGAGTGTATGTGTAGGAGTGAGAGAGTGAGTGTGTGTGTAGGAGTGAGAGAGTGAGTGTGTGTGTAGGAGTGAGAGAGTGAGTGTGTGTGTAGGAGTGAGAGAGTGAGTGTGTGTGTAGGAGTGAGAGAGTGAGTGTGTGTGTAGGAGTGAGAGAGTGAGTGTGTGTGTAGGAGTGAGAGAGTGAGTGTGTGTGTAGGAGTGA